>NW_004443961.1:16386501-16398887 GCF_000243295.1 Trichechus manatus latirostris
AGTTAGAGGGTTGACATGTTGTGGGGTTGTTAACCAATGTCATAAAACAATATGTGTACTACTGTTTCATGAGAAACTATTTGTTCTGTAAGCCTTCACTTGAAGTACAATAAAAAAAAAAGCCATCGTTAAAACAATTCGTTTTGCTTTAATAATATTACTGAATAGGAACATACCTATACTTATACTAAATTTACTCAAGATTTTTCCCTAAGTCATCTCTAACTGTGGAACCCAGTAGCAGTGCTTCCTCTATGATGCTCAGCACCATTCTAGGAGCTGTAAGACTATTCACCCACTTAACCCTGGTGAGTTTCCAGGGCTGTAATCTTTATGGAAGTAGACTGCTACATGTTTCTCCCCTGGAGTGGCTGGCGGGCTCGAACTGCTAACCTTTCACTTAGCAGCTGAGCACGTTATCCACTGTGCCACCAGGGCTTCTTGTCCAAAGTCAAGTTGTAGATAAATGGCAGAGCTGAGACTTGAATCCGGGAAATCCAGTGTGAAAGTACGTGCTCTTAACCACCATACTACACTGACTGGATATAGTGTTCAGCCAATGTCTATATGAATAAATGGTGTTTAAGGAAAGGAAGCAAATTTTATGTTGTCCAAAAAACAACCTTCCGACCTGCACTAAGGCACCAGTGGTTTTAGCTATACTCTAGACAATTTTTTGAGTCTCTCTGTTGGTGCTTAGAGAATAAAAGGAAAAGAAGATCATTAATAGGTCAATATGTGATTGGCTTGTTTTGATTACTCCGTGGCTCTCAGTTTTCTAAGATGACTCTTTGGCTTCAGCAATTTCCTGGCACCATTTGAAGGCATTTATTCACCCAACCATTTGAGGGGAAAAAGAAGAGAAAGAAAGAGAAAGAATGAAAAGAATGAGAAGCTAGACAGAGGTGAAGGTAAACATTATCCATCAAGTTGAATGAAATTTGCAAGAAAACAAGTGACCAGGCCTAGCAGAGGTGTGGAGTAGGTACAAAATTTATATGCTCTTTGTATCATTTATTTATTTTAAAATTTAGTAGCAATAAAAGAGAAACTCTCAAGAAAAGATTAAAAAGTGAGTGTTATGCAGATTAGAGGAGGTTGCCAATGACTCGACCACTTTATCGATATTCCTTGGAGTCCTCCGTGCCTTGCTTTCTCATTTAACTAATGTCTTCTAATTTCTTTTCCAAATAGCCACCCTGAACACGTTAATGTGGATATCGGTCAGGCCCAGCGGATTCAAACACTATATATTATAGAGCCGGATGTTTCCTTACGGTAACAAATAAGAAATAGATTTTTGAAAACTGTTTGGTCACCTGCAAAAATAAGTGGTTTTACATTTTAGGTATCATAGTTTTTCAACATACACATTATTTTAAATAGAGTTTTGTCTTGGGGGAACTTTTAAAATAAAATCTGTAAGGCTGGAATTATCCAATGGCAAGACAAATCCATTAAGGCAAAGAAAGGGAAAAGCAAATCATGTTCTCTCAATATCTGGCCCTGTTAGGTTGCCAGTTATTGATTTAGTCTGGGATACAGTAGCATTAAATCTTCTTCATTATTCAAGTCCTCTATTTTTTAGCTTCTCTATCTCTGCTTTAATCTCTGGGTCCAAAACTAAGCACAACATGCACAAACCATTGTAATATGTTCTTGTGTCACTGGGAACATGTTTGTTCAGACAGCTCTTCCTTCCCCAGCATTGTGATCTTGCTTGGCTTGGCAGGGGAGTCCTCCTAACAATGAAAACATCGTACCATTCACCCCACATGGTTACTGGACCTGAAAGCTATTTTAGATCAGTGTTTTTGTTTGTAATTTCTTCTTTGGAACATTATACTACATGTCTGAAATCCTGGCTGTAAATTATGCCTAATACCCTATGATGGAGTGATTCCTTCAAGTTATCTAGGGCCTTGCTACTCAAAGTGTGGTCTTTGGGCTAGCAGCATAAGAAACGCAGAATCTTGGGCCCTACCCCTAGACAGACTTCTGGAATGGGAATCTGCCTTTTAATGATCTCCAAGTGACTGCTACACACATTAAAGCTTGAGAAGCACTGCTCTAACAAATGGCTACCAGTTGCCGTGGAGTCTACTCTGACTCACCGTGACCCAATGAGTGCCAGACTAGAACTGTGCTCCATAGGGTTTTCAATGGCCAATTTTTTTTTTTTTTTTGGAAGAAGAGCGTCAGGCCTTTCTTTTGAGGTGCCTCTGGATGGACTCCTACCACCAACATTTTAGCTAGCAGTCGAATGAGTTAACCCTTGCACCACCCAGGGACTCCAGCAAATGACTACAGCATCATCATTCTGCTTAGGAGATGCTTTTACAAGTCAGTAGTTTCCAAACAAGTTGTATTCTTGAGCCACAGTTGTGTTTATTTCTAGACAGAATAGCGTGAACAAAGATGTTAAAGAGGGTGAAATGATAAGGTAATGGGTTAATTTGACTGGAAGAGGTTCAACCTGACCAGGTGTGAGCATAAAATCAAGTCTTATCTTTAGCCCACTGATCCTTTGGCTTTGGTCTTTATCTGTCACTTTTATTCATCATTTTCTTAACTCACATTGACAACTCACGGATCACCAGACATGATTAGCTATTAATTGCTTTTGGAAGATACTTGATATTACCACTTTGACTGTTAGTAACATTGATCCAGAAACATTTTTCATTTCTTCTTAAAACATTTCTTAGTCATTTCATATGCTTTCTTTGTCTAAATCATCATAATATAGCATAACACAAGAGAAAGAAGTATGTGAATAATTCTGTTTTGTAAAAAATACGTGTTTGGGACATGTGGGCATTGACTTGAAAATATGCCAGACAAATAGTTTAACTTGTTAAATTTGTGATCACCTAATATTCATAAAACTGTCCACAGGTCTAAGAATAATAATTATAGTGACTGTATTTTCTGAATCCCAAATTGGAGCATATATGACATAAAAAATATTAAAACTTGGGATTATCCTGGGAACTCTAATCAATAGGTTACTTATTGTTCTTAAATATCATGATTCTAGAAAAATTCCCAAGTGACAGGTTCATATTGGAATTAAATGAAACTCATCATTTTGGGGTCACACCCCTAATCTTTTTGGGGATCCAAAACACATGGCTTAAAACATTTTTAAGAATTTTAATTGATGCATAATATACATAGAAAAAGGTACCCATTATCCTAAGTGTATCATTTGGTAAATTTTCGAAAGATGAAGATTACTTATGTAACCAGCATCCAGATCAAGAAACAGAATAGCATCAATACCACAGGTACCCGTCTTGTGTTCTCTGGTACTTCCTTTCTGTTTCTCCCCCATCCAGGTAACCACTGTCCTGCCTTTTCACAGCATAATTTAGTTTTGTCTGTTTTTGTACTTTGATATAGAGTCATAGTGTATCCTGTTGTATGTAGCTTTTCTTCCTTTCAGCATTGTTTTGGAGACACATTCAAATTATTGTGTGTGGTTTTGGTACATCCATTCGAATTATTGTATAGAATTCTACTATGTGAATGTTGCATACTTTATCTCTTCTATGTTGTTGGGCATTTAGGCCATTTCATGTTTTGCATGTTACAATTATTGCTCTTCTGAACATTCTAGTGCATATTTTTGGGTGAACATATACATGTATTTTTGTTAAGTATTTATCTTAGAGTGCAATTGCAAGGTATACGATGCCGCTTTCGTAGGTACTGCCAACTAAAGTGGTTGTTCAAGGTACACGCTGGTGTATGAGTGATACAATTTATCCACCTCCTCTCCAGAAGTTGGTACTGTCTGAACTGTAAAAATTCTAGCCACTCTGGCTGTATGGGGATGTTACATTTTGGTTTTCATTTGAATTTGGATATGGCTTGCATTTTAACCAAGGTCTGAGCAGAATCTTCTGTCATTTAAATTTGGTCATAGCTTTCTGTGCTGTGTTTGAGCAGGGTAAAACAAGGCACGATGCGGGCAGCCCAACATGTTTATATGCTGAAAAATGTCTACTCCATGAGGTTACGTTTAAAATTTCCATTATTGGCACTGACTCTTCTTGACACTGACCCTTTAAGGGTCTCCTGGAGCTGTGGATCTCTTGCCTGGGTTAGAGGATTATATGGCCGGTAGAAATTAGTTATCACTGAATATATTTGATTTGATTAAGTCATGCCATTATTTGTCACCTGATAGTGAGAGGGTCTTGAAAAATGAAACTCGTGATTTTATGGAAGCAGGTTTGTGAATGCAGCAGGGGAGTTAGCGGAGTGAGTGGACGATGAGGCAGTGAAGTGGAGTCAAGTCCAAGGCACTGCATAAACACGTGGGCCCATCAGGAGGCCTGGGATGGCCAGAGGGACTCCCATCATGGGGGTCAAAGAGTAATCCGAGGGATGTTATTGCTCTAGAAGTCTAGAGTGTAAATAAATTAGAGTTTTGCCCACAACTGGCCCTGACTGGAATAGACAGGTGCAGCTTCTTTTGTATACAGATAAAATAGCCTTCTAGTCCTAGACAGCAAACGTTCATCAACTTCAAATTATACCTCAAATGCTGCTGGTGTGTGGACCATTGATGGATGAGCCAGGTCTTTCCAGGTCTAATGCTGAGTAATGCAAATTAGATTTTCCTGAGTTATGCCTAGTGCAGCTGGAGGGCACAAAATAGCTGCCAGGGACATATCTCCATGCCAAATTCTTGCCAGTGTGGTTAATAGTATTGTACCCTGTACATGTGCCAGCACTCTTAGTTTTATTAATGACAATACTGTGCTTTCGCCCTTTCTTTTACCTTTTAGTTTTTGAATAGGGAATAACTTAGGTTTCATCATGACTGTTCAGAAAGCAAAAGCTAAATTGAAAACCACACGTGCAGCCCCTTCTTCCACCAAGCAAGCAGCTAGTGGGACCAGCTCATATAAATCTCAGTAGTGCTAGTCCTCATAGACTTGCGTGCTGTGGGGAATGGACAATGCGACGAAGCGAGGGAAGTGCCTGGGTTGCCCACAAAAGAGGAAAGCAACCACATGGGCAGGGACTCCGTTTCTACATTTCCTAGGGTTCATGGCTGGCCATCCGTTCAGCTAAGCCCTGGTCCTCTGATCCTGAAAAATCCTATGACTCTTCTTTGGGAATCATGCAGGAAAGTGTTGGCACACAACTCATTTTAATCACTGATTATGAGTTAGAGTATAGTGGAAGGATGAAGAAGGCTCTTCTCCCTTGTACACTAAGAACATAATGAAGGACAGAATGAAGATGGCTGTAGACTGAGCTGCTCTCATACTATCATGATGTCAATTTGCAAGCTATATAAGTAAAGCTTGTGTTAAAATATATGATAGATTTTAATAACTCCGATAGATTTTTTTTAAGTACCCTCGCCACATGCCTCAAAAGCTTCTTTTAACCACATCAATTCAGTCTGATCAAAGTCTTTTGAGCAAAATAAGGAATTAATGGCAAAGGGCATATTAAAACATGGCATTACCAAGATGTAACCAATTTGCTTCCCTCAAATCATGTCCCACATACTTTATTTAAGTTTCTGTTATAATATTTAGGAGGATATTGCCTTGGCAAAAAAAATTCCCAGCAGTGTAATGTCTATCATAAACAACTCACAGGAAATAGTAGTCTAGTAATACTAATACCTTCAACTTTAATAAGAAAACAACCAACCAACCAAACCCATTGCCATCGAGTTGATTTCGACTCCCAGCAACCCTACAGAACAGAGTAGAACTGCTCCACAGGGTTTCCAAGGAGCGGCTGGTGGATTTGAGCTGCCACCCTTTGGGTTAGCAGCAGAGCTCTTAACCACTATGCCACCAGTACTTTAATAACACTGATCTAGTTCGTTCATTATAACTTGTAAAGTCTTTGGGTGGAACCTGTAGGTAGGAACTGGGACCCACGTAGGCATGTTAACCTCTAGAGGGCAATATTGGCCATATACTTAGGGGCTCTACCTCTCCTGTGGGAGAGCAGAATGGCCACAGAATGGCTGGCTATACATGCTGTCAAGTAATTATTGTTCAACACCCAATCTGTGCCATAATCCTGGGATTGTGATGTCCATGCGCATAGATAAAGCCTCATCCTTAATCTTGTGGAGCATATACTCAAAAAGAAGAGATTATAATCACACATCTATTCTGATTGAACCGTGAACTGTATTTCAAATTGTATTTAAATGTCTAATGATAGATGATGCACCACTCTGATCTTGATAGCATTAAACAGATACAAATACTACCACTTAAACACTATCTGCAAGGGTTCATAAATGGAATTAACTTGGAAGTCTGTTGGGTGTAAATGAGTGTTGGAGGATGGACTAAGCTGTCTTTATTTTGTCTTTGACTGTGGAATAATCTAACTTGAAGATATTTTACTCATTTTTTAATAGCTCAATGATTTTTCTTCTAGTGTAGGTAAACATCTGTTTTCCCTTAGTAGGACCCATAATTTTCACTGTGTTTACTAGTGAGAAGATTAGAGCTCGTCCTTACTAAATTATTGATCATTCCTCTCCAGGATTAAGAATTCTTTTTAATTTAAATGAAATAATCAGCTAGTCATTTCATGAGTAAAATGAGTACTGAAGTCACTCAGGGTAAATACGCAGTTGTATTACTTTATTGACTTTGCCTATTAGCATAAAATCTATGTCAGGAATATCAGTTATAATGTTCATTAAGCACCTTCTGGATACTTTGAAAAATTCCATCAAATGCAAGTTCTTAATTTTTTAATAAACAGCAGACACTATCTCAGTATGTTAATGTGACGTGAGGAAATCCAACCATTTAAGGTTAAGACAGCATTTGGTTTGTATTTTTCTTAAACATCAAAGATAAAAAGATGCAACACTATCAAAACTGACAGCTTTTCAGTCAACATTGATTAAATTAAATGCAGTTTGGAGAATGGGAGATGAAAAAACTAGACTACAGCAAATAAAAAAAGTCTCAATTAACAACATTACAGTTGTGACATGTGAACAAAAGCCAGACTAAGCAGATGCTATCATCAATTCATTGTTGTCATGTTTGCAATGTGGCAACTGGCTCCAGAGACAGAAGATATTCTGGAAGTAGCGTGTCCTAGGATGTCGTTTTTTGTTTACTCCACAAATGATCATCAGTCATAATGATGCAGTGATATTGGTACTCGCATCAGGAACTGTCAAAGCAGAAATCGAGGGAGATCAAAGCATTAGCATGTGTTACTCCTTTTTAAAAATCACAAATATTACTTACAGGCCTTTCTTGAAATTTTCTGAATTTTCCTGAAAGGAAAATAAACTCCCTCCCCCTCAAAATCTACAAGCATTTTAACATATCTGGAAACTTATTTATGACATACCTTAGGTAGCTCAAGAGAACAGAATTCCATCAAGTGAAGAGATAAGCATGCATTACATGGCTTCTTTATTTAATTACAAAAAACAAAAGTGCATTAGCAGAATGGCCTGTTGGCCTGGAGAGAGGATGCTGGTCTGCCATGTGGTGGGCCTGCAGTTTTCTCTCCTGCTCTGGCCTGCCAAGCTGGCAGGGGCTTGGAGAGCAGTCGTTGTGCACATGGTCAACCTCGAGAAGGAAATATATAATGATGCTGAACTCTGACCACTTCATTGCCTTCACATTAGGGAAAGACATGTATGAAATGCCCTCAGAATATGGCTGTATCAAAGCCACTTTGTAAATGTTTTGTTTACATGAATTTGAACCAAATACCTCTAGGGAAAAAAAGTATGAAATTATAACATAAACCTGTAATCTAGTGTAGGCCCTGCTACCAGCTGTGTGAGGGGGAGAAATCATTTGAAATTTTAAACGCCTGGTTTCCCCATTTGTAACAGTGCAAACTGCCCTGACCTCGCCATAGGAAGTTTGTATGGATCAAGTGAGATTATGTATGTAAACGTCACCACATAAATTGTAAAGCAGAGGTCCTTATTCTGGCATCCACAACTGGCTTCAGAGCCTTCCCTGGAATTGTTTGCAAAATTATGTGTGAGTGTTCTGATATATATTTTTCTAGAGAGCTTACACTCACTTCTCAGAAGGACTTTTGAACCAAAAAGAGATTTAAAAGAAAGCCACCTGTGTAAAATATAAACATATGTAAGTTATTTTATTTTCATTATTATTCCATTAAATGACTCCACTTTAGTTATTTTTCATGTACTGTTATTTTAGAGTCTTATGGTGATTTTAATGATCAGTCCTTGAATTTATACCCAGGCTTACACATATAGATCCCTCTCATAGTCAAGGAGGAGACAAATCAATGCTCTTGATGGGAGATAATCATACTTTTCAGGTTGAAGAATGCTTTAATGTAATTTAAAAAGCCTGTAATACCAAACATCCACTGGAAGGAGGGAGAAATGCTTGGGAGTAGGGAGAAGTGCCTGAGAGTGGGGTCCTACCTTCTCCAAGAAGAGCTTTTCACAGGGAAAGAGGGAGAGAAGTCCCCATTGATTGGATTTCTATCAGGCTTTCTTTTACCCTTCAGCCCAGTCCTCTTTATTTGATATAAATTGTTTAAATGATAAAATATTACCTGTTTAATAAAAATTTTCAGGTAATACAGACTTGCAAAGAGTGAAAATCCTTCATGACCCAAGCCCCAACTCTCTAATGGTGGTGGTGGTTGTTAGTTGCTGTGGAGTCATTTCTGACTTATGGCAACTCAATGTGTTACAGAGTGGAACTGCTCCATAGGGTTTTCTTGGTTATAATCTTAACAAAAGCAGATCACCAGGACTTTTCTTCCACGATACTGCTGGCTGGGTTCAAACTGCCAACCTTTAGTTTAGCAGTTGAAATGCAAACCATTTGCACCATGGTTACTATTATAAAATGCAAAACAATATATAAAGTACAGTCATATTGGATATTATTTGTTCAACTTGTGTTTATGGAGTGGTGACTCTGTGCCTGGTCCTCAGCTAGACTCTGGGATAGAAAAAGCGAACAGGATGGATTCAACTTTATTATCATGGAGGTAACAATCGTGGTGGTGGTGGTGTTCGTTGCCGTCAAGTTGGCCCTCAACTCATGGCAACCCCATTTGTTACACAGTAGAACTGCTCCGTAGGGTTTTATGGCTATGATCTTTATGAAAGCAGTTCACCATGCCTGTCTTCCATGGAGCCACTGGTTGGGTTTGAACCACCAACCTCTAGGTTAGCAGTCGACTACAAGCTGCTTGCACCACCCAGGCTCCTTAACAACCATGCAGGGGCATAAAAAAGTAAACATGGAATGACAGTGCTGTGTACTAAGTGTGCATCAGGCCAAGAATACTGTGGAAAATTACAGGAGGAACATCTGAGTAAGGAAAGTAAATGTAAGCTGAGATGTAGAGCAGAAGTGAGCCAGCCAAGTTGGTGGTGGTTGAGTGGTCGTATTTTATAGTACATGCATATAAGTCACTTGCTGCTATAATCAAGTTTAGCAAATCTTGTTTTAGATTCTTTCTGTAAACATATTATCTGCTCCATTAAATCCTTGGCTGGTATAATGGTTGTTGTATAAAATTCTTTCCACCTACAACCAACAGGAATAGAATCCAAATTCTATTCACCTTCAGTGGCACCAACTACAGTACCAACTCACCTATCAAAACTCCCTAATTATTCAAACCCACATCCATCTTCACCATGTAAAACAGAATTGAATTAGATATAGTCATAGAATTGTTCTCTGCTTCATGTGCACAAGTTTTATCCTTCTCAAATCAATTTCCAGCATATTAGAAGCAACGACCATGTATTCTTTTGCACCCTCTAGCACAGTATTTGAGGAGCCCTGGTGATGCAATGGTTAAGTGCTCAACTGCTAACCAAAAGGTTGGGGTTTGAACCCACCAGCCACTCCATGGGAGAAAAGACCTGGCAATCTGCTCCCATAAAGATTAAAAAGCTAAGAAAACTCCATAGGGCAGTTCCATTCTGTCACACAAGGTCACTGTGAGTTCGAATTGACTCGATGCCAACAAACAACAACGACACAGTTTTCAAGGAGCCCTTGTGGTGCAATGGTTAAGCTAACTGAAAGGTTGACGATTTGAACCTACCCAGGGGCTCCATGGTAGAAAGACCTGGTGATCTGCTAGAAAAGCCTATGGGGCAGTTCTACTCTGTCACATGAGGTCTCTATGAGTCTCAGTCGACTCAGCGGCACACAACAACAGCATAGTATTTGTGGTCCACAGGATTTTGCACAATATTATGCAATTTTTTTTTTACTGCAACCCACAGAAGACATATACTTTACTTTCACATAAAATATGATCCAATATGTAAGTGTGTAACGCACTCTAATACTTTCTATTTTATTCTATTTCATTTTACAAAACCAATGCTAGTTGTGACCCACCAAATTGATTTTTATGACACTAAATTGATTTCCTTATGAGTCTCAACCCACAGTTTGAAAAATACTTCTCTAACACTTATAATACAGCATTGGGAACAGATTTAGGGGTCAATTAAAAAATAAACCCATCTGCTAATTAATCTGTTTAATCAGAATGTGACTTTCAGACACCCAGGTGGTAAGGCCTTTGAACTCACAATTTTCATTACCTGTTATATAAGGAAGATAGGAAGATTAAAGGGGGCAGGTTGTTCTTCCTACAAATGTGATTTTTATCAGTATAAGATGAAATGCTTTTTATCCCAAGTGTGGAGTGCAAAGCAAGGGATAGAATGAGGACGCAAGATAGTTGTCTTGTCCTGAGTCAGATCTTCACAGCATCATTTCTTTTGTATTGCTTGAACTATTTTGATCGAGAACAAAGGCAAATGTCGATGATCTGGGCATTATTCTGAGTTCTGCACATTTGTTCTGTTTTATTTTAAGAGTTTACATAGCAATATTTGGGGCTAGAGAAACACAAAGAGCAAGCAATGAATTCTGTAGTGGGTGAGGATAGGAGTACAGGCAGCAGAATAAGACTGGTGGGTGATTTGGGAAGGTTTTCACAAAGTAAGTAAACAAGGAGCCTTCAGGAATGACTCTGATGTTGCAGGTGAGAGACAGAAAGCAGGGCATTACAAAAAGACTAGCTCTAGCAAAGTCATACTATAGGGGTAGTGGCAGGAAGATAAAATGTGGTGGCTGACATGACAAGGGTCAAAAAATAGAAGAATCAAAGATTAGGTCTTACACAATTAGGTGACTGGTGATGCCAAAATAGGGAACTTGGAAAGAGGAGGATTCAAAAAGTTTGGGGAGGAAGATAATGCATTTGATTTTTTTTAAAAATGAATTTTATTGCGTTTTTGGTGAAAGTTTACACATAAGTCAGATTCCCATTTGACAATTCCACACAAATTGTTCAGCGACATTAGTTACATTTATCACAATGTGTCAGCATTCTCTTTTATTGTGTTCTGTTTGTTCCCTTTCCAGTATTTTAGTTTCCCTGCTTCTTTATCTTCTCATCTTTGCTTTTGAAAAATTATTGACCTCTTGGTCTGATACTGGTGGTTTTTAAATAGGGCACCAACCTTCTGGGTAATATCCTTTATTTTGTGTGCCACTCTGCTATTTTGATAAAAGGTGATCTTAGAGGATAGACTCAGTTCTAGGTTTAAAGTGTGTCTCAGGGCGATAGTCTCAGGGGGTCCTCTGCTCTCTACTGTTCCAGTCTGTCTGGATTTTTTAAATAAGAATTTGGGTTCCACTCCATATTTTATCCCCATTCTATCTGGGACCAACTATTGTGGCCCTGGTCAGAATGGTCAGTGGTAGTAGCCAGGCACCATTTATTTCTTCTGGTCTCAGGGTAGATGAGATTGTGGTTCCCGTAGACTTGTTTCTTCTCTGTGCTTTTGGTTACCTTCTTACTGTTTTGCTCCTGGTGAGTTGAGACCCGTAGTTGTGTATTAGCTGGCTGCTCACAAGCTTTTAAGACCCCAGATGCTACTCATTTCAGTAGTGTGCAGATCATGATTTTTGTGAACTATGTTATGCCAATTGACGAGTTCAAACTCAGAAAATCAATATTGGAAGGTGTTTGGTTATGTCTGAGAGTATTCATATTTGTGTCTTCAATGAATATATGTGCCTGTGCCCACACATTTGTATTTCATGTACCTATAGATATTTCTATCTGTTCTCTCCTATGTATGCATCTGTACCTACCCATATACCAATTTGCCTATACCCATTCATAATAACCCAAATGCTCGTTATTACTTTGGTCGTGTTGTGCTCACTACATCCAAAATTGGTGTCACTTTTCCCATCACCAAAATAGCTAGTCTCCTCTTTACTTGGATCCACAATCAACGCCCATAGAATCAGCGGTCAAGAAATCAAACAACGCATTGCATTGGGCAAATCTGCTGAAAAAGACCTCTT
>NW_004443961.1:16399742-16401966 GCF_000243295.1 Trichechus manatus latirostris
CTGACTGCAGAACAGACCATCAATTGCTCATATGCAAGTTCAAGTTGAAGCTGAAGAAAATTAAAACAAGTCCACGAGAGACAAAATACGACCTTGAGTATATCCCACTCCTTGAACATTGGTTTCTCTCTATCTATTCTTGTCTTGTTGTAAAAGGGGTATCATTTATTTGTCCTTATTTTCTTGACTTATTTCACTTAGCATTATGCCCTCCGGGTCCATCCATGTTATGTTTCGCGACTCATCATTGTTTGTTACAGTTTCATAGTATTCCGTAGTATGTATATACCACAGTTTGCTTATCCATTAATTCGTTGATGGACACTTTGATTGTTTCCATTTATTTGCTATTGTGAATAAAGCAGCAGTGAACATAGGAGTGCATGTGTCTGTTCGTGTCATTATTTTTAAGTCTCTAGGGTTTATACGAGCAACGATTGTGAGGATGGCACAGGACTAGGCAGTGTTTCATTCTGTTATATACATGGGGTTGCTATGAGTTCGAATCGACTTGACAGCACCTAACAACAATAACAACAGACTATATACCTAGGAGTGGGATTGATGGATCATAAAAACCAAACCCATTGCAGTCAAATCGATTCCGACTCATAGAGACCCTATAGGACAGGTAGAACTGCCCCATAGGGTTTCCAAGGAGTGGTTGGTGGATTTGAACTGCCGAATTTTTGGTTAGCAGACAATCTCTTAACCACTGCACCACCAGGGCTCCATCATAAGATAGTTCTATTTCTAGTTTTTTGAGAAAGCACCATACTGTTTTCTATAGAGGTTGTACCATTTTAGAGTCCCACCAGCAATGGATAAGGGTTCCAATCTCCCTTCATCCTCACCAACATTTGTTGTTATCTTTTTTTTATCAGTGTCATTTTAGCCATGGTAAGATAGTGTCTCATTGTAGTTTTGATTTGCATCTCTCTAATGGCTAGTGATCTGATCTTGAATATCTTTTCATACGTTTGTTGGCTGCTTCGATGTCCTCTTTGGTGAACTTTCTGTTCACGTCCTTTGCCCATTTTGTGATTGGATTGTTTGTCTTTTTGTTGTTGTTGAATTTTTCTGTAGATTTTAGAGATCAGACCCTTATTGGATAAATCATTTGGAAGATTTTTTCCCAGTCTGTATGTTGACTATTTACTCCTTTAATAAAAGCTTTTGATGAGCATAAGTTTTTAATTTTTATGAGGTCCCATTTATCTATTTTATCTTCTTCTATTTGTGCATTTGTTGTGATGTTTGCCATCCTATTTTTATAAAAGATTAGGTCCCATAGTTTTCTTCCAGGAATTTTATGGTTTTAGACTTAACATTTAGGTCTTTGATCCATTTTGAGTTAGTTTTTGTGTATGGTGTGAGTTATGGGTCCTGTTTCATTCTTCTGCACTTGGATATCCAGTTTTGCCAGCACTATTTTCAAAGAGACTGTTTCTGCCCCACTGAATTGCCTTTGACCCCCTCATCAAAAATCAGTTGTCCATAGACAGCTGAGTTCAATTCTGGGTTCTCAATTCTATTCCACTGGTCTGTGTGTCTATTGTTGAACCAATACCAAGCTGTTCTGATTACAGTGGCTGTATAGTATGTTTTGGTATTGGGGAGCGTGAGACCTCCTATTTTTTTCTTTTTCTTCAGTATCGCTTTGGCCTTTCGGGGTTTCTTTCCTTTCCATATGAAGCTGGTCAATAGTTTTTCCATTTCAGTAAAGAATGTTGTTGAGATCTGTATCAAGATTGCATTGAAATCTGTAGATTGCTTTAGGTAGAATTGACATTGTCACTATATTAATTCTTCCAATCCATGAGCACAGGATATCTTCCCATTTTTGTAGGTCTCTTTTGTAGTTTTCATTGTAGAAATATTTTATGTCCCTGGTTAGGTTAATTCCTATGTATTTTATTGATTTGGGAGCTATTATAGTGATATTGTTTTCTTCTTTTAGAGTAGTCTTTGTTAATGTAGAACCCAACTGATTTTTGTGTGTTAATCCTGTACTCTGCAATGCTGCTGAATTCTCCTATTAGTTTCAGCGGTTTTCTTGTGGGATCTTTAGGGTCTTCTATGTATAGGATCATGTCATTTTTGAATAGAGATAGTTTTACTTCTTCCTTCCTGATTTTGATAACTTTTATTTCTCTTTCTTGTCTTATTGCTCTGGCTGGGACTTCCAGTACAATGCTGAATAAAAGTGGTGATAATGGGCATC
>NW_004443961.1:16402199-16416810 GCF_000243295.1 Trichechus manatus latirostris
CCTCTTCTGTGTCCTTGAAGAGATTGAGTAGGATTGGTGTCCACTCTTCTCTGAATGTTTAGTAGCATTCTCCAGTGTAGCCATCTGGTCCTGGGTTTTTTTTTTTTTTTTTTTTGCGATTTTTTTTCTCTTCTTTTGTAATGGGTCTGTTTTAATTTTCTACCTCTGTTTGTGTTACTTTTGCTAGGTAGTGTGTTTCTAGGAATTTGTCTATTTCATCTAGGTTTTCGAATTTGTTGGAGTACAATTTCTCATAGTATTCAGTTATGATCTTCTTTATCTCTGTTGAATCAGTTGTAATATCACCAATTTCATTTCTTAGTTTGGCTATTTATCCCCCTTTTTTTTTTCTTTTGTCAATCTAGCCAGTGGTTTGTCTATTTTATTGATCCTTTCAAAGAACCAATTTCTGGTTTTGTTAATTCTTTCTATTGTTTTTCTATATTCAATTTCATTTATTTCTATCTTGATCTTTATTATGTCTTTTTTTCTAGTAGCTTTTGGCTTCTTTTGCTCTTCCTTTTCTATTTGTTCAAGTTGTTGGTTTAAGTTAATGATTTTGTATCTTCTTTTTTAATGTAGGCATTTATTGCTATAAATATCCCTCTTAGTACTGCTTTTGCTGTGTCCCAAAGGTTTTGATATGTTGTGTTTTCATTTTCATTTGATTTTAGGAATTTTTTTAACTTCTCTTTTGATTTCTTTTATGACCCAGTAGTTTTTTAGTAGTGTATTATTTAATTTCTGTATATTTCTTTTTTTCCTTATTCTGTTGTTGATTTCTAGCTTCATACTATTATGGTCAGAGAAGATGCTTTGTGTGATTTCAATCTTTTTAAATTTGTTGAGCCTTGTTTTGTGTCCTAGCATATAGTCTCTTCTGGAAAATGATCCATGTGTGCTGAAGAAGAATGTGTATTGTTCTGATGTTGGGTGGAGTGTTCTATATCCATTATGTCCAATTGGCTTATGGTTTTATTTAAGTTCTCAATGTCCTTAGTGATCTTTTTTTTAGATGTTCTGTCTAAAATTGAAAGTGGTGTGTTGAAGTCTCCTACTGTTATTGTGAAGTTGTCTAGTTGTCCTTTCATATTAGTCAGTATTTGTTTCATATATTTTGGTGCATTGCTGTTAGGTGCATATATATTTATAATTGTTATGTCTTGTTGGATTGACCCTTTTGTTACACAATGTCTTGCTTTATCTCTTGTAATAGATTTTGATTTAATGTCTATTTTGTTTGATATCCATATGGTCACTCTTGCTCTTTTTTGTTTACTGTTTGTATGGACTATTTTTCTCCACCCTTTTATTTTCAGTTTGTTTGTGTCCTTATGTCTAAGATGTGTTTCTTGTGGACAGCAAAAGGATGGATCTTTTTTTTAAAAAAAAATCTATTCTGCCACTCTCTGCCTGTTGCATAGGGACATTTAGATCATTTAAATTTAAGGGTATTGCTGAAAACAAAGTGTCTTATCTCACTCATTTTGCTATTGTTTTTTGTGTGTTTCATATCTTCTTTTTTTTTATCCTGATTTTCCTGTGTTTATTTACATTTGGGTGCTTTCTTGTGACGAGCCTTTTTGTTATCTTTCTTCTTGTCTTCTGAATGTTTCTTCTTGGTGATGCCTTAGTGGTTACCACATATGTTGCATTACACAACTTACAACAACGTTTAACATATGAACAACAGTTAACATACAGCCTTAACATAATCTATTCCCGTTATACTTTTCCCTCCCTCATTTCTGTAATGTGTCTCGGTTAATATCAATATATAACCTATATTTGATAAGTTTACTTTGTACTTAACTCCTTAATGCTCTTGCCTTTCCATTTGGAGTACTCCCTTGGGTAATACTTGCAAAGGTGGTCTGGTAGTGGCAAATTCCCAGAACTTCTGTTTATTTGGTAATGTCTTGATTTCCCCCCAATTTTTAAATGACAGTTTTGCTGGGTAAAAAATTCTTGGTTGGCAGTTGTTTTGGTTCAGTATTTTATGTATGGTGCTCCATTGTCTTCTGGCACGTAGAATTTTTTGGGGAGAAACCCGCACTGATGCTTGTGAAAGACGTTTGGTATTTTATATTGCATTTTTCTCTTGCTGCCTTCAGAATTCTCTCCTTGTCTTTGGTTTTCAAGAATTTTACTAGGATATGTTGTGGAATTGATGTTTTTGTATCTCTTCTGATTTGGGGTTTGTGTAACTTCCTGTATTGGCGGGCTTGGTTCTCTGTTCAGGTGTGGGAATTTCTCTCCGATTATCTCTTGGAAAATTGTTGCAATGGTGTTTAGGGACTCCAATAATTCTAATATTAGACTTTTAATTGAATCTCACATTTCCTTTTGGGTTTCTTTTCTTTTCTTTGTTCTTTTATCTTGAGGCTTGATAAGTTCAGTTATTTTGTCTTCTGGTTCATTTATTCTATCTTCTATCTGTTTGACTATTGTTGAATGTTTCGCTTGCTTTTTCTAATTCAGATGTTTTATTCTTCAGTTCCAGTAGTTCCTTTTTTTTTATGCTTTCAATTTCTTTGTTAAATCTCTCATTTTGTTCCTCTATTTGTTTCCAGATCTCTCCTATTTTGTTTTCTGTGTGCTTTTTGTTTTTGTTTTTAACTGTATTTCTGCAAAGCCAATCAAGAAGTATTGGAGGGAAAAAGTGTAAAAGTTATTCTTGCATATTTGGGAACAGCAAGCACTTATTTTGAGAAAATGAGGACTTAAAACAGTGGAATCAAATGCAGTACCCTGCTACTTGTGCTTTAAAACAAAGGTGATGCTCTTTCTTAAGCAACATTCCTTCCTTCCCTAATAACTACAGTGTGATACAGTATGCAATAGCTCACTTGAAAGTGCTAGAATCAAGGGTAAAGAATGTCATGCCACTCACTCAGGTTTCCTACTATACAATGCCTTTCTGGCACTCGATAAGGCAAGCATTCATGGAGCATTCCATTCAACAGAAAAATCTCTTGAACTTTGGGTTTAAGGTCCTTGCCCCTCCAGTTCCGATGATGTGACATCTCATTCTTCATCATTGTAAATATTTTCAGCCATTTGCCATATTTGCATGATGTTACCCTCAGATACTGAGCAAATAACCCAAGGCTCATTGGGGTTCCAACTAAAATCTGATACCTTGGTGGTGTGTCCTCCATGAATAAACAGGAGTTCTGGAGGCCTGTCTTCTGCATCTTCTGCTGATTGTTCTCCAATTTTACTTAAATCCCACACATTGGGGTGGCGATCAGTACCACTTGAAGCCAGAATGGTTTCCTTATGTAGAGGCAAGTGGACCTGGTCTCATCTTTATGTGACTCAAAAGTGTGGAGTTTTAATTTTAAATTATGCAGATCCCAAAAAGCTACAGTCTTATCTGCAGAGCCTGTTGCTAGAATGAATTTGCTGTAGATATTGAATGACAGGCAGTTGACCTCAGATGTGTGAGCACCAACCAAGTGGCTTGGCTAGGAAGTGGTGTTGGACCTGGTGTCTGATATCATAAGTTTCTGCTCATCAGTGATGGATCTAAACAAAGGCTTATGGAGCATATGTCAGGTCACATCTTCCAAAACAGACCAATGGCCAGTGAAGATTGCTTTTGCATCCATAATTTTGCCTCCCTTTGTTCCTAGGTTTATATCCTATAAGCAGACAGTGTGGTTGTCAGATGCACTGAGGAGATGTCCATTCAAATTAGAATTCCAGGAAAGACCATAGCCTTCCTTTTGGTGACCTCTTAAGTGAAGATCAGGATCACATTCTCCACTTGAGTCTGGTTTAGCAGGCTGTTTTGTATAGTCAAAAATGAACATGTCAGAAAACAGAGTTTTTGTAGCAATAATGTGAGGATTCTGCGGCATGTAGTGAGCACGGTTCACTTCTCCTTCATGGTTACTTTTAATTTCACATTCAATTTTTCCTGTTACAGAACCAAAGCCGCCAAATTCATCTCACTATCACAGTGGGAAGCATCAAACTGTGCATCATCGTTTCGAATATGTACTCAAGCAACCACCAAGTGACTCTGCTCATCAAATGCGTGGGTCCCCAGCACTAGCCAATGAAAAGCATAATCCTTTCCTTCTGGTTTAGTCACTCCAGAAGCCACTGAACCATAAGACTTGGCCACTGAAGAACATAGGTCATAACCGGGTCATACAGAAATGATGTACTCTTCCAGGTTTTATATTCTTCATTGATAATACGCTCCTCCACAGTATCTGCAAACATCTCTTTACTCACCATTTTGCATCAGGTCGTTCACCCCTCACTGCTGCCTCAGGCTCCCCTCACTAGCTAAGAGCACCCCAGCCACAGACGCTCCTGCCTTTCCCAGGTACATCACGCACTTTGAGTTCTCGAAGCCTGAGCTCCAACATGCCGCCTGGGTGCTCCGCAGTTGCTGCATCCTTTCCTGACTCCTCACACTTGCAGGTACTGAAGTCTGAGGCACTCTTCTCTCTGTGTTTTTTGCTTCCTTTAAACATATTTAACACCATGAAAATTCAAAATTATCAATTGTTTGCATTATTCTTACTTCCATAGGAGAAAGTTCTCCTTCATGTTTTGCTTTTGATTGTCCCCTCTTATCTCCATTTTTTTTATCTTTTTTTTTTAAAATTTTACTTCAAATTTTTATTCTGTTTATTGTGGGAAAAATTTTCTGATTGGGCACCCTGGTGGTGCAGCAGCCAAGTGACCAGCTGCCAACCAAAAGGATGGGGCCTGCACCTTCCATCTGCTCCACAGGAGAAGGATGTGGCAGACTGCCTCCAAAAAGACTCACAGCCCTGGGAACCCCATAGGGAAGTTCCCCTCAGCCCCACAGGTTTGCTATGAGTCACAGTGACCCAATAGCAACAGGCTTGGTATCTTCTCCTGAGAACCAGTAGATGACACTCTTATCCTTAGGTTTTTCCGGTTCTGTCTGCTTGGTATCTGGAATTCAATAAACGTGTGGGAAGTGGGGTTTAGTTGTTCAGAGATGCCGATATAAGCAGCGGGGCTTGACTTTACTGTGACAATGATGTGGCTTTCTATGTGTTTCTCTTACTGGCATTCCTGCACAGGTACTCCCAAGGTGTCCCATTATGGGCCGTTTCCTTTGTCCCTGTCCATCTGAAGTATTCCCTTTGCCCTACTTCCCTTGCAGTCCCTCTTAGTCCTAGTGCTCGTCACGGGCCTCAGTGAGATTCAACAGCACTCTCTCGCAGCACCACAGTTTCACTTCGTCTCCTCCCAATTGCACAGCCTGAGAACTCCCATGGCCAATTTGTGCCGCCTTAAAGAAAAAATTGGGCTAGAGTTTCCTCAGATTAGTTCCTTTTGTTTTCCCTGTATACGGTGTTACCCATCCCCCTTCCAAAATGGCTGCAATGAGCAAGCTTTCCTGTTGTTAGCAGGTAGGATCTCCTGGCTTCTGAGCCAGCCCCGTTCCTCATATCCTCTGCTTCTGGACTCACCCCAACTCTCCAATACCTTAACCACTGTCTGGAGTTCTGAGATCTCAGTCTGTGCTTATTTTTATTCATTGTTCAGTGAGTTAGTTGCTAAGGAAGTAAACGGGAACATTGACGCACTTCACCATCTTGCCCCACCTCTCAGGGTTCATTTAGAGTAAACCATTTTGAGAAAAAAATTACAAAATCAATGGGAAATGGAACATAGTAAACATTAGATAATCTGTTAAGAAACTGAGCTTCTGTAAATTATTTTTTATACTGCCTCATGAAATTACTTCAAGTAAGAAAACTAATTCAAGTTGGCTGGAATACGACTACTGTCACAGGTATTAAAAACTGACTCCAGGAATCTAAATTCGATAACGATAAATGGCAATTATTAGATGTAGGGAGTTGTTGAAAGGTGTGGTTGATGTAAAGGTTAGCTTTGTTTAAGCAACATTATTAATGAGCTAGAAGAGGAATTTAGCAGATGATACATAAGAAAAATGAAAGGAATAACACAAATGGATGAAATAAATTGAAATTATATTTGGAAGATGAATATATACGTAGATAATTAATAAAAAACACAAACTTTCAATGGCTAGGAAAAAAGACCTGGCTATCTACTTCTGAAAATCAGCCAGTGAAAACCTCATGAATCACAAAGGTCTAATTCCATTGTGCATGGGTTACCGTGAGTCAAGGGCCAACTCAACAGCAGCTAGCAAAAACAACAAGGCAAAACAGAACAAAAAACAAACCTGGAAAGCTGCGAGGATAAAAGAGGTATAGGGTGTCAATAGGAATCAAATTAAATTTATTTTATGACAAGACATAACAAAACCAAGATTAATATATTACAATGAGGTGATTTTTCCAAATCTGTCTTGGGGGAAGCAATGAGGTGATTTTTCCAAATCTGTCTTGGGGGAAGTACAGCTAGAATGGTCCTTAGAAGAGAGGATGGTGAGACTTCATCTCCCTTACTTTGGACATGTTTTCAGGGGGGACTAATTTCTGGAGAAGGACATTATACTTGGTAAAGTAGAGGGTCAGCAGAAAAGAGGAAGACCCTCAATGAGATGGATTGACACAGTGGCTGCAACAAAGCATTGAAAGATAGTAACAATTGTGAGGATGGCACAGGACTGGGCAGTGTTTTGTTCTGTTGTACGTGGGGTCACTATGAGTTAGAACTGACTCAACAGCACCTAACAACAACAAATTTTTCCAAAACAGTACATTAATAGTTTTTTCCCATAGTCTTTCGGAGTATTGCAGTCTTCTAATGCAGAACATTAACAATAACAATAACAGAGTAACAGGTAACAAAAACCTGGCAGCCAGACTGATTAGTAATTTTCATGTCTTTAAAAACTTTTATAAAAGCCACACTTTTATATCATAAGTGTGCTACTCTGGAATGAAAATAAATACAATTGACTAAATATTGGGAACAATAGCTTTTACTTTTCTTCTAGCATTTTAGACAGCTGTATGCATCCACTGGAATGTGGCCAAAACTGTGGGTTATTATCTGAACATGAACACGTACCAGGGGAATTATTTCTGCCAGTACTTTAAAAGCAATGTTTCATTTAAAATTAATCTTGGGGTATAAGCTAAATGGATAGTCTTTCTTTATCTTTGCTCTATTTTTCTTTTTATGCATATATTTTTCTGATTACAAAAGTAACATTTATTGTAAAAAATGATAAAATACACAAAGGCAGGGATAAGTTATTTAAATTACTCATAATATCATCATTTAGGACCACACAGAGTTAACCTTTAAGCGTTCATTTCCCAATCTATTTTCTATGTCTATAAAAACAAAATGAAATTGGGAACACATTCCAAATATTGTTTTGTAAACTGCTTTTTCTTTTAATAGTGAATGATGAAAAATTCCCATGCTTTTAAATTGTTTCCTATAGCATGATTTTAATGGCTACCATAGTGTTCCATCACATGAATGTGCCATATTTTATTTAATAGTGTTTTGTTTTGAATATGAGTTGCTTATAATTTTTAGCCGTTATAAATAACAGTGACAAACATTCTTGCACATAAACCTTTGTTCACCTAACTTATTATAATATAAAGGATATAATATGATTCCTAGGGGCAGAACTGCTAGATCAAAGAATATTAATGCTTTTTATAGCTTTTAATATGTATTCTCAATATTCCTTCCATAAAAGTTGTACCAATACATGAAGTGCCTATTTGTTTCCACCCTTGCCTGGATGACTTCAAAGTGAGGCTATCTTTATACAGAAATACCTTAATAACAATGTCTTATATTTGTTTAGTGTTTATCTTTTTTCAAAATATTTTTAAATTTGATTCTAACAAACATCTAGGCAAAGTGTATCATACATCATAGCTAATCACCGCAGGCTAGTTAATGTTTATACATGAAAGAACAATATTTAAATAAGAGATTTCCCTATTTAACATCTCTAAAAACAATTTGTGTGTCTGAGCCAGAACCATGCAGTCAAAGGGTTGCAAGTTTGAGCTAAGAACGAGGCCCAGGAATATCAAGACATAGCAGAGAAATCAAGGGTCCATCAATCAGTCAGACCATCAGCACATACCTGGAAAAAGTCAGGGTGATGAAGTGACATGTAACTCAGGCAGTTAAGCAGAAATCGGAATATACAGGGGTGAGTACGTAGAAAGCATAAAACAAGATGGCAGAAGTGAACTGGATATTTCAGAACCAGATCCTGAAGGAACCAAGAAAAAGAATTCTGGAATTGGAATATGTTGGCCTGAGTCTTTGTTTGGCTCTTTAACTTGTTAAGTGACCTTGGGTTTCCGTAAGCCTAATCTTTCTAATGTATAGAATGAGCATCATCATTGTCATCATCATATAAGCCCCAAGTATTGCTTTGAAGATTAAATGAGACAAGATTTTTGACAGTACATTGTACATTTTAAATCACTACCGAAAGGTTACTTATTAGGCTGAACGGAAATGCAGTGAGGTGATGAGCAGGTAAAAATCTGGGATGTCAGAGGGAAATGAGGAGACACACAGGATCTTAAGGGCATCAAAAGGACGAGAAGGAGTCCATAGTGGCAGTTCTATATTTTTATATACCATTTATAAAATTTATTTTTTGATTACAGAAATACTACATATCTACTATATAACATTTAGAAAATACAGAACAGCACAAAGAAATAAAAACCACCTTCATTTTCACCACCCAGTAGTAACCATGTTAACTGCTTGGCTCAAATTCCTATTCTGTCATTACTAGCATTGTGACCTTGGATAAATTACTTAGTCTCATTTTCCTCATATGTAGAAGGAGGGTAACAATATAATAATGGTAAACACTTATTGCACACTTTTCATTGCCAGTCCTACAAGCAGCGCTTTATATGGATTAATTCATTTAATACTTACATCAGCCCTATGACCTAGATCTTACTATTATGCCCATTTTATAGATGAGGAAGCTGAGGCTTAGAAGGGTTAGGTCACTTACCCAAAGTTATACAACTATTAGGATCATTAGTAAATAAAGTAGGAGCGTAATTACTTGATAGTGACAATCATTGACAACTAAGATGCATGGACAGGGCACAGTATGGAAATACACGATGACCATAGCTAAGAAATGTTTTGGGAAATGTGTAGGAAGTAGAATTAAGAAAATGTTGTCTGTCTTGGACAGAGCTGGAGAAAAATGTAGAACAAAGTTCTAACTCACAAAAAAAAAAAGACCAGACTTACTGGCCTGACAGAGGCTAAAGAAACCCCGAGAGGATGGCCCCCAGACATGCTTTAAGCTCAGTAATGAAGTCACTCCTGAGGTTCACCCTTCAGCCAAAGATTAGACAGGCCTGTAAAACAAAATGAGACTAAAAGGGCACACCAGCTCAGGAACAAGGACTAGAAGGCAGGAGGGGACAGGAAAGCTGGTAATAGGGAACCCAAAGTTGAGAAGGGAGAGTGTTGATATGTCGTGGAGTTGGTAACCAATGTCACAAAACAATATGCGTATTAACTGTTTGAGAAGCTAGTTTCTTCTGTAAACCTTCATCTAAAGTACAATAATTAGAAAAAGCTAAAAATAAAAAATTTTTTGTCTGTAAATATTTTCTGTAAATGCTACAGTCTTTCTTGCTGATGTAAAGTGTGGTTGGCAAATACATAGTATGTGTGCAGACAGTAGCCTTCCTATACCTGTGGTAAAAATCTCTAGTAGAAAGCAACACAGTTTTCTAGGGACTTGCAGCCCCAGAATCCTCCTGAACACAGTAAGCCAGGAGCCACTCTCAAAGGACCCGAAGTGGAGCATAAGATGAAACTTGTCTGTCTTTCTGATAAAAATATTATAAATTATAACATTTCTGCATATTATGGCAAGGACTAACAAACTTTTTCTGTAAGGGGCAAGACAGCGGGTATTAATAGGGTTCCCCACAGGTCTCTTCTACTTCCAGGGAAACTGTTCTATTGCATGTTATGAATCAACTCTTCTTTCTCCTGTGTGTGTTATAAATGTTTTGTCATATTTTCTGTCATGTACATGGCACCATTTCCTGCTTTCCAGAGCTGGCTATATCAGGAATTTTTTCCTATTTTCATATTCCTTCAATTATTTCTATGTGATTCTGGGGGCTGGGGGAGTTGAGTGCCATTCAACACCTATGCTAAATCTGTCATACTTCCCTGGAATCTGAAGAGCTTTTTTAAGTTTGAGACTGGGTACACTGCTAGCAGAGTTTCTCCAGGCCTTCCTCCAGCCCCTGTGTGAAAGAAACCTCCTGATTGCCAGTGGGTGGTTAAATTAGACTCAGGATAATTTGGTAAAAAACACAAGATTAGGAGCTGAGACATAGTTTCTAGGCCCAGGTCTGTCACCAATTAATTGTAGGACCAACAGGCAAGTCAAAATCTCTCTAGGCCAGGTTCTTCATCTGTATTTTAAGAGGTTTGGTCTAGTGTGATGGTTTTCAAACCAAGATCACATGAAACATAGGACCTTTACCTGTGTGTCTCGTGTTTGTGGACACTGAAATGGGCTTATGGCTTGACTTTTCCCAATTCTCAAAAAAAAGAAAAAAAAAAAGATAATAGATATTTTTTTTCTCAAAGGCCTTTATCCATAAATTTTTCTTAAATATATTTTTTTTCATTTTGTGACTAGTTGGTCTAGCAGATTAAAAAAAAAAGTAGTAATTCTCATTTGAAATATTTGGCAATAACTGATTATTGCAGTTTTGAGAGTATGTACGCTCATAGTAGAGATTTTATATGGTACACATGTAGTCATATTGTCTTTGAGCAAAACTATTCTCAGTTCATGTGGTATTAAAAATATATCAGTATTTTATAGTATTCTGAAAGCAAGACCATGACTTCCAGCTGCTTCCCATCTGAGCAGGTTTGATAACCACTGGGCTTGTGTGCTTGTGGTTGGACTACATATGGCATGCATATAAAATAGCTTTATTTCCTTCCAGAAAAATTGTTCTCAATTCATATAAAATTAAATTTATCAGCATTTCACGATATATTGCAGAGAACACCGTGGATCTCCAGGGGCTTTCCATCTGAATAAGTTTGAGGATGATGACCTATTCTGAGTATTTCTCCTTGTTCTCGTTAAAATCACCCTTTATGTAATTCTTCAGAAATTGTTTCTCTGTTCACTCTTCTTGCTATTTTTTCACCAAACTTCAGTTCCTTTGTTATCCTGCCATTATCTCTTTTTCTACACCTCTAACCCAGAACAATCGTTTTGCAATAGGCATAGCACGAATGGGAAGGGCCTGCTATTTTCCAGAACCTCAGTGCCGGTTATATACCATTCTGTCGGTTAGCCTTGGAGTTAGTCCTTGCAGTTTGATTGAAGATTCCAACAATGTGTCAGTCTTGCATATAGGCATACATGTTGAAAGTTTTAAACTGTCATAGGATTTTTTTTTTCTTCTGTTCTAAATGGGGAGACCATGGTGGATAATACCAGATGTCCTCAGGGCTCCTTCTGGGCTTATCTCTTCCCCATGAACTTTGACGGTGCTTGGACACTATTTCGCTGTGCTGGTTTCTACCTTGTCAAGTTAGCTAAGTTAGAACAATATTTCTCAGAATCCCCGTACCTATGTGGTATTGGGTTAAGGTTGGCAACAAGAGAAATTTGCACAATATTTAGAAGGTGGAATCGAAGCAGCGGCCATTAGACTCTGAAGGCTGGGGCAAAGCATCAGATCTCCTGTAGCTCGTGCATGTTGTTGCTGATCTGCTGGCCGGATTTGTCCTCTCAGGTGCCAGTGTGCCCTCTCCGCCCTGCATCACATCCAGTGTTTCTTCTGACTGCTGGCCCTGTTGACTGCAAGCAGGAACAGAGGCAGCGTCCTTCCATAGATTCACCGAATCTAATCCCTATAATAAATCTCTAATTCCATAGCACTCGGTATGATTCTGCTTCCCTGATGGAACTCTAAGTGATACACTTGCTTTGCTTTTTCAACTTTATTTCAGCTTAAGGAAGTACAGAATGAAGGAAGAAGCACATATCTTTTCTTTCCCTAGAGTAAGGTGGCAGGGCTATGCAGCTGACCCTGCTTCTCTGCAGAGCACTGCTGCCTGATAATGATGCAGAGCACCACGATTTAAAGGAGGTATTAAAAAACAAACAAACCCGACTCATAGCAATCCTACAGGACAGAGTAGAACTGCCCTATAGGGTTTCCAAGGAGCGACTGGTGGATTCGAACAGCCGACCTTTTGGTTAGCAGCTGAGCAATTAACCACTGCACCACCAGGGCTCAGACTGCATGAAATAGCTAAAAAGATGAAAACAAAGTCATCTCCACTCCTGGCTTCACATTTTGGGCTCACATTCACTCATTTTCAAAATGCTGCTTCAGTTTGGTTTTGTGATTCCTCTAGAGCCTTAAATCTTAGAAACCAAAGATCAGCGTATGTTCTAGGTAAGTCAAAGATTATTGGGTCAATTCACTCTATCCTAAATGCGACTTTCTTCCTACTTGTGCTGTAAGGAAGGATCTGAAGTTTTGATGCAAGGCTCATGCGGATCATTATTATTTTTCCAAGCAAGCAAACAATTTACAGAAAATAAGAGCCTCTCCTCAAACCCCTATCACCATTCTGAAAATACGTAGGGGCCGTGACTCTCCATCCAGGAATGAGAGACCAAACACCAGAAGTATCTTTACTCTCAATGATGCCTAGACCCCAGAGTTACTTTTCCTTTAGCTCTAGGCTAGTGCTTATGTGTTACTCTGATGCCTGTAACAGTCAGACCTGAACTTGATCCCCGCTTGTGCCAGAAGAATGTTTTCCAAACTTCAGTCAGTTGAATAGCCACCTTCGTAGTTTTAGATACCTGTGCTACTTATTCACTTAACAATTTTTACTTAAACTGAAGTATAATTACCACATTTCATCAAATCTAAGTATCATCAACAGTAACATACTCCATTATTTTTTGTGCCACCTAGAAAGAAAGAAAATTATGTCAATTTAATTATGACCTAATGCTTTCTTAGAATTTTTATTTCTAACTTAACTGAAAGTGCTTGTTTAGACTTCCCGTCAGTGACAGATGAGTTCGTAAGTATTTACTACCCAACTTAAGGAGAAGACTTTTATGGTTCTGCTTCCATAGCTGATGAGTATTAGAACTGGTTCATCATCCAGAGAAATCACCTTGCCTTGCAGCAGGCTTGTCCAGGGTAAAATCTTTGAGTTTTCAGCTCAGGGACTCCCAGACTTGGGTTCAGGGAGAGAAGAATGGACAAGGAAACTGCAGGGACTGGGCTGGGGAGAAGGGTTACCTTATAAGCTACTCGGTTCTGCTTCATAGAGTAAGAGGGTGGCCAGAGGCAGCAAAGGTAAAAAAAACAAACAAACAAAAAATTTGTGAGACATATTATGATTTCAGAGATATGAAAATGTGGGAAAAAAGGTGTAACTTAGACTCACTGAAATACGTTACTTAATAAGGAAACTTTATATTGCCACCAAAACCAGAAAGCCAATATAACTTTCCAGAAATAGAAAGTAACACAATAAACTATATGATATTATTAAATTCTAGCTACAGACTATGACCGTGGAGAGCTCTCCACCTGAGACATGTTCTTTGTCAGTCTTAGATAGGTGTTAAATCATATTAGCACCAAACTGAGACTTTCTCTGTAAGTGAATCGGAAGGAATAGAAGAGAGTCAAAGTGAATCACCTTTTCACTTAAGACTCAATGTTAACTAATACTGGGTCTGGGAACCATCTAAAACCACGTCCGATGCCACCAAGGTTTACAGCTTACACTTTGGAAAACACAGTGTAAATACTGTCCTTGATCTTTTCTGTTCTTGTCTGCCAATAAGAGCACTAATAAGTGGACCAGGAAAGGCCAAATAAAAAGTATGGTTGGTACAAGCAAAGCAGGATGAGTGGATAAACAGAGATAAGTCTGAGTTGGAAAAAAGAGTAAGTCAGAATTGGCAGAATAATCTGTCAGTCTGAATATACTTACTGAAGCACTGCTGGTAGTTTTCTATTGCTTCATAACAAATTACCCCAAAATTAGTGATTTAAAACACACCCATTGATTAACTCACCGTTCTGTAGTTTATAAGTAGAGCATGACTCCAGCAGGGCTCTCTGCTTAAGTCTCTCCAAATGTTTACTGGGCTAGACTCTTATCTGGAGGCTCTGGGGAAGAATTGGCTTGCAAACTCCTTCAGGGTCTTAGGAAAATTTCAGTTTTTTGGGATTCCAGGATTGAAGTCTCCATTTTCTTGCTAGCTGTCAGATGAGGGTTGCCCTCAGCTCCTAGAGGCCTCTCTCTGTTCCTTGCACATGGTTCTCTCCATCTTCAAAGCCAGCAATGGCACATGGAATCCTTCCTCTGCTTTAAATTTCTCTGACTTCTTCTGCCATCAATTACAGGAAACACTCTGATTTTAAAAGATTCATGTGATTGGAACAGGCCTGCCTGGATAATTTCCCTATATTCCACTTGCAAAATCCCTTCATGACAGTACCTAGGTTAGTGTTTGATGAATAACCCAGGGCTGGGAATCTTGGTGGGCTGTCTTTAGAATTCTGCATGTCACAACAGCCCTCATAGATCAAGCTTGAATGTATAGGATTGAAAT
>NW_004443961.1:16417475-16418591 GCF_000243295.1 Trichechus manatus latirostris
AACTAATGACCTTTGGGTTAACAGCCAAACTCTTAACCACTGCACCACCAGGGCTGTGTTTTTGTTGTTAAATCTTAAATGGGGTCAATTTTTATAATCAAGTTAATTCTCTTATCCTTTTTAAACAGATTTGCGAGCTGAAAGTATTTTTAAATATGTGAAGTACATACACGCTTAAAAGCTAGTGTCAACAGCCGACTGCCGCTCCCAATTTATTGCTCAGAGCTCAGGCACTGTAGGAACACAGAGAAGTTCAAAGATACAACATGATTCTGAAGCCAAAGTACACTAACTTTATCCTACTGAAAGGAGACAGTTGTGTCCCGCTGAGATGATGGAGTTCAGGCTACAATGTAAGTTCAGGCAGGCACCTCCCTGCCCTGCAGTGTGAGGCTTCTCTCTGGTGCTCCCCGGAGCTGGGAATTTACCACAAACACCGCCTTGGGGAACAGTGTTAGCAGCTGAGAAACTGCAGAAACAAGCTGCTTCCCAGTGACTCCCAGATACTATCAGAATGGAAGAAAATAATTAAAATCCTAATTAAGTAGTTTCTCATCTGGCTTATTTGAAGGCACTCCAAAATGGTCAGATTTTAGGCACGGGAAACAGCTGAAGTGTTAAATTTGCTTGTTAGTTAAAGCCTTTGTCAGAGGTCAGGTCTACATGAGGACAGTGAAATGCAGAATCGAGGCAATATCTGCAGAATTCAAATCTAGATCAATTTTGCTTGTGTTCTTTGGATTTCAACTGAAAATCTATTTTTTCTTTTTTACAGAAATACTTTTAATTCATTTCTCATTTTTTTAGCATAGTATTGTATAGAAGTAGTTTTCATATTCACAAATGGTATAGAGAATATGGCAAAACTTGATTGGAAAAATGCTAAGAATACAATGAGGTTGTAAATCATAGTTAAATTGGTTAAAAAATTTAATTTTGGCATTTTTGATTTATACAATTATAAAGTCATATATATTCTACTCCCTTGGATTAATTGTATGCTAAATAGCTTAAACACAGAATACATAAAATTCTTTACATTTATAAATGAAATCTAATCATTTGTTTTTTTTTTTTTTAATATTTTATTGTACTTCAGGTGAAGTCTTACAGAAC
>NW_004443961.1:16426414-16440720 GCF_000243295.1 Trichechus manatus latirostris
TAAAATGTGATATGCATATACCAATTTTTAGAATTTTACATATTATTTTGTCATAATTAATGTCAGCCCTGGGCAAATTTTCAACAGGAAAATTTATCTCCCATGGTTTTAATTCTTCCAGACTCTATCTCCTGGACCCTGTGGCCTTATCACAATGCTGCTGCCAAACCTTGCCTCTGGGACTCCTATTACTTAGTTCCTTCTCCTCTGACTCATCCCCCTACTCTTCCCCTCTTTTCCAAGCCTTTCGGTGGAGAAGACTGTAGTGTTTAAAAGTGTGGACTTTGGAACTGAATTGATTGATTTGAATCCCAGATGTGCAACTTACAAGCCATATGATATTGAGCAAGTCACTTAGTCTCTTGTGACTGTTTCCTTAACTGGAAAATGGGGATTATATTAGCATTTACCTTATAAGGTTATTGTGAAGATGGAATGAATTAAGTACATAGTAAGTACTTGCTGAAATCCTGTTCTGTAATAAACAAACACCCTACTTCCTTAGCCTTGTCATATCCTTTCCCGCCTGGCCTTAACCGACACTTACACTTCTGAGGACAACTCAAGTGGAAGCAACTTTTTCTTTCAAGTCTAGCTCACCCAGTTCTAGGATGAGGGATCAACAACCCCAGTCACTTCCAACTTAGTATTCTTTCACCTAGATTCAAAAGCTCCTCCAATTTTGAGGCTTCTAGCAGCATTTGTTTTTATCTACCTTCCTTCCACTGATGCGTCCACATTTATGGGAACTTCTGACACCTGAGTCACAGGTTTCTTTTCCTCCCCACATCCCGCCATCATGGGGGCTAATTTTGGTGTTTATACGGAAGATCCATCCAACACATCAGCTTCATAGTAATTGATCTCTTTATTCTGATGATCTTCACCTTCTCCACACTTCAGGCCCACTCCAGATATTGTCATCACCCAGTCTGCTCTATTTAAAAAGTCTTATGCTTGGATAGCTTACTGTTTGACCATAATGATGTTCAGTCGGAAATGCCAAAGGAACAACTACTGTATCTAGACTGTAAATTAAATTCTTAACACGAAGGCTTGGGTCTTCTCCTTGCTCATTTGCCTTCCCCACAAGTTACATAATAGGAGTTTGAAATTTTGTTTGGCTGATTTATCGATGGGTATCTCTTTCGGAGGAGCCCTAGTGGAGCAGTGGTTAAAGTGTCCAGCTGCTAAACAAAGGTTGGTCGTTATAACCTACCAGCTGCTCCATGGGAAAAAGATATGGCAGTCTGCTTTTGTAGGGAACACAGGCTTGGAAACCCTATGGGGCAGTTCTGCTCTGTCCTATAGGGTCACTATGAGTCAAATCGACTTGACGGCAATGGGTAAGGCGCATCTCTTCCAAACCTACTGGGGTAAACTTATACTTTTTTTTTTGTTTTTTTTTTCTCTTAGAGGAATTGCAAATAGAAGTTCTTATTACACATAGTCAGTGTTTAGAAACAGAGACTATTATGTGATATGTTCATAGGTATAGACAATACTTTCTGAAAAGCAGAACTATATTTCATGGAAATAGTCTGATTTCCTTTTTCCCTCTAGCTGAAGGCTAGTCATAACTCCAGGAGCAATGTGTTAACCCTTTTATGGGTGAAAAAAATTTGGGGGAGGGATTTTTTGGCGATGCTATATTTTTTCACTAATGGTATTCATTATTTGAAAAAATGGGATGCTAATTGCAAGTGGAACATATTGGTCCCATGGCCCAGGAAGTGTATCACACTTTCTGGTTACACTTGTGCCATAAAATATCTTACTTAACTTTCCAAAAATACACATGAAAAACTAAAACATTGCACTTGCTGCACGTAATTGTCATCAGTTTGATTTAGAGTGGGAAATATCAGTCCCATGTTCCAGGAAGCACATCACACTCATGGGACATATTGGTCCCATGGCCCAGGAAGTTCATGACAAATTGTTTTCACCCTAAAAATAAGTCAGGTACTTGAATATTTCTGAATGCCAGTAACTGCATCTTTCCAACAACAAAAAGGAAATAGTAAACATACTTGTAAGCCTTATGTCACGTACAGAAGCCAAAAGACACAAAAGTTCCACACAATCACTCCTCCAGGAAGCATCGCCTCATAGGAATGGCTCTTCAACACTCAAATGTGGAGCAGACCAACCTCCTTGTTTTTTAGGCAGTTGTACCAGTATCTGCCACGACACCAGAACGTACTAAAGTGGCTCAAGTGCCTCCCAGTGAACCTCTAGGGGTGGAAAATGTAGCTGGAACATATATGTGCCATTGCCTGTTAAAGAGTTCAAAGGTATGAGGAAGAGAGAGAGTATGACCTTGGAGGCTATTGTAACAGAGTATTTTAGAATAAAGGAAATATTCGGTACGTTGTAAAGTCATTACCCCAGAGTCATTTTTGTTTTCAGAACCTGAATTTTGAGGACTTTCTCTTTAGCTGTATTTTTTGGTTTCTTATAAAACATTTTTATATTACAACAGAAATACATGATTATCTAAAAAATATTTATGTAAAAAGAAAAGCAATAAGGAGGAAATAAACACCAAAAATTCCACACCCTGATGTAATAATATAAATGCCTTTCAAACTTTTTTGGGGTATATGTTACAAATGTCATACATACATAGGCACATTTTTTTCTTCCACAAGCAAAGGATCATCAGTATCGTACATAGTATTTTGTAGTCTTTCCACCTCTGCAACATCATTTTTAATGATTGTATTCTATTCCATTGAATAGATTTAATGTACTATATTTAACCAAATTACTATTGTTGAATATTTAGGTTGTTTCAACATTGCCATAGGGAAGTCTGTCACTCTTCTTTAATTAATTCTTTGGGATACATTCCTAAAAGGTGCTTGCTAGATCAGATTGTATATACCTAAAAATATTTTGTTTTAAACATTACACAAAAAATACATATTAGGTGTAAAAATATTTCAGAAATCTACAGATTCAAATGCATATTGTCTAGTTGTACTGTATTTTAAGTATTGATATATTGAAAAATTGTAAAGATCCTTAATAACTTCCTTAGAATAATTTGTAGATATTATGTTGCTGGATATCAGGATGTGTATTTTGAAAAGCTTGTGACATACATTGCCAGATTGTCCTCAACGAAGGACGTATGCTTCTTCCGGCATTGTATGAGAGTCCTATTTTCTCCGATCTAGTTAGTCAACACTTGATATTATCATTTACAAAAATATTTGCCAATTTGTTAAATGAAAAATTGTTATTCCTTGTTCTGATGTATATTTTTTATTCCTGATGATGTTAAATGCGTTAAAAATGATTATTGGTTTTATTTTATTTTTGTTAGATTATCTGTTTATACATTTTGTTTCTTTTTCTATTGATTCATACCTTAGAGACTAGCTAGCTGTTCAATAAATTCTTTTCTCTTTCCTCCTAAACACACAACTAAACTCTATTTCCCAGTCTCCCGCATAGCTATATACGGCTACCTCACCAAGCTCTAGCCCAGACCATAATAAGCCTCCGTAGGTCACAAGTCCTGTACAGGTTTCACTGGGCTAAAATCAAGGTGTCAGCAGGACTATGTTTCTTTCTAAATGCTCCGGGAGAGAATCTATTTCCTTGTTCTTTCAGAATGTTGGCAGAATTCAGTTACTTGGAGTTGTACGACTGAAGTCCCCATTTTCTTGTGGCTGTCAGGTGAGGGCTATTCTCAGCTTCTAGAGGCATCCACATTCCTTGACTTGTGGCCCCCTCCTTCCACCTTCAAAGCCAGCAAAGGCTCTAGTCCCTCTCAAGCTGCAAATCTCTTCTGCTGCATCTCTCTGACTTGCTCTTTTGCCTTTTCCTGCCTCTCTAAGGGCTCGTGTGATTACAATTTGGATAATCTTCCTATTTTCAGGTCAGCTGGTTAGCAACTTCAATTTAGTCTGCAACTTTAATTCCCTTTTGCCTTGTAATGTAACATATTCAAAGGCATAACATGAGATAGTGAAGATCATAGGGGCCAAAATCCTGCCTGTCACACACACATACTCTTTCTCTCCGCCCTAGAACGTAATGTTTAGGACAGATACCATGTTTATATTTGTGTCCCCATTGTTTAAACCAGTGGTTGCACAAGTAGTGTGTTTGCTGAGGAAGAAAGAATTTTCATTCAATAACTTGATTAAACTGTATGGTGAAGCCTTCTTTCCAATATCAGTATCCTTGTATTTGAGGGCTTGTTTCAAATGATTTTAAATAATTCTAAGAAGACGTTGGCATAAGTAAATATGTAACATATATTTTCCAAAACACACCATCAACCTTTTTGTATATTACCACTTTCTTTTTTAAAAAATGGATTTGTGTACATGTAACTGGAATCTTCTTAATTCTTGTCATTTGCCCTCTAGAAGTCTGGTGTGGATGCATAAAATATAACAAACATCAAGTGGAAACAGAGGTACAGAATATTTAAGTGCAATTATCAAAGATAAGCCCCTTGAATAGATAGGACTGTAATGATTGCACAACCAATTCTTCATGAACATCCTTGTTACAGAGCCAAACAATCTCTTTTATAAATCTCTTTAGTTAACTCTTTACAGTCTTCAATAATCTTCTGATATTGAAGCATTCCTAAACAAACAAACAAAAAAACCCAAACCCACTGCCACTGAGTTGATTCCAACTCAGAGTGACCCTATAGGATGGAGTAGTACTTCCCTATAGGGTTTCCAATGAGCTGCTGGTGGATTCAGACTGCTGACCTTTTGGTTAGCAGCCGAGGTCTTAACCACTGCATCACCAGGGCTCCTAAACATTCCTACTTACAAGAAAAATCACTGCCATCGTGTTATTAATTTAAAATCTTATCACTAGTAATTTAAATATTGAGATAAGCTATATCTTTTTGTTGTTGTTTTGTTTTTACAAATTTTTCAGTTTCCTTTGCACCCCAGGTGATTTTTGTGTTCATTTTCATAACTAGAAAAACCATATTTTCCAGGAAAATGTTTATAAAACAACCTTTTTTTTCCTAAATAAAATAGGAAACAATATTAGGTTTTTAAATTTATTTCTAAAACTAATGGCTAGTGTACATTAAAAAAAATTATTTGGTAAGATTTAGAACACAGTTGCCTGGCTATTATCCACAATAAGAGTACAAGTGACATACACCTCAATATAACGTCATTTGCTAAAGAACAAATTTCAATAAAAGTGTGTCCTGCTTAGATGACATTTAACGGGGTTAAGCTACAAAAATGCCATAAGAATCTCATTATCAGCTGATCTTTCCCATATGGAGGCCCCATGACTTTCTCCAAAAAGATCTTTGTGAGATGATAAGAAATGCTAATTATATATTATTACTATAATACAGTACTGTAATTACTAGTGTAAACCTAACTGGTGGTGGAATGATTGTGTTAATTACAAACATTTGAACCTAGAAAATTATTTCCTACCTAGTAATTTAAGAATTAAGTAATAAGATCTCCTTTCACTCTTTCCCAGAGAAACTGGACTGTAAATATTTTTTTACACGTATGCACGTGGGCACATACACACAATTGAATTAATCTGAATCTTTGGATTAATTGTAGCTTGAAGCTTGTGATGTCTCTTTGGTTTTGTATCCTTTTGGAGTGATATATTATTGTTTTCCTTTTGCTACTTCTTGAAAACAGATTGAATTTAGATAGGTTTCACTTTAGGAAATGAAGATTTTAACAACTAGTTTATTGAAAAGAAATTTTTCCATATGTTTCCGAAATAGACCTGAAACCTGAAAGTCTTTAAATGATATTTATTTTGTAATTTTTCTGTTATGAAGATTTTTTTCTTGGGGTTCTATTTACAAAAAAAATCCTTAAAATTTTGACTTTTAAATTTAATTTGTAGGATTTCTGAATATTTCTCATTAAATTACTCAGGCTTATTTTTTAAATTTAGTTTTTAGGTAATCTTTGAATGGTGCTATTGTGATCATTATAATCTAATTCGAATTAGATATAATACAAAATGTTCTAGCTACTGTTCATCCTACAATTTTGGTTAGTTTGAACACATTTAAAATATTATGACATCTTTTGCAAGGGATTCTATATGTTATAAATTCTGATATGTTTAAATAAAGGGAAGTATAATTCCCATACAGTATTGCTGCCAACATTTCTAAATTATGAAAACACTACTATTGGTTCAATAATTTGCCAAATTTGGCAAGATGAAAAAAAAAATCTAAAGAGAAGATGAGTTTCTCTTCACAAAAAGATAGATTTGGACCCAATATACTGAATGGGTTATAAAGTTTATTTTAGTGAATTAAGTTCTACTATCTGTTACTCTGGGGTAATAGTTACATTTAATTTGTTTTTATTAAAGCACAATTTAGTTTTAGTTTACTTCCTGATGGCTCTTGAAACAAGATATTAGTTGATTCATTTAAATCTAATTAAAAGGCTATGATTGGAGAAATGAGAGTAAGGGAGTTGTCATGAATTGAATTATGTCCCCCCAAAAATGTATGTGTCAGTTTGGCTGGGCCATGATTCCTGGTACTGTGTGATTTTCCTATATATTATAAATCCTGCCTCTGTGATGTTAGTGAGGGAGGATGGGTGGCAGTTGTGTTAGTAAGGCAGGACTCAATTTACAAGACTGGATTGTGTCCTGAGGCAATCTCTTGAGATATAAAAGACAGAGGTGAGCAATGAGACAGGGGGACCTCATACCATCAAGAAAGCAGTGGTGGGAGCAGAGTGCGTCCTTTGGACCGGGGTCCCTGCGCAGAGAAGCTCCTAGTCCGGGGAAACACCAAAGAGAAGAAGGCTGACAGAGAGAAAAAGGCTTCCCCTGGAGCTGATGCCCTGAATTTGGTCTTTTAGCCTACTTGGACTGTGAGGAAATAAACCTCTTCGTTAAAAACAATCCACTTATGGTATTTCTGTTACAGCAGCACTAGATGACTGTCATGGATTGAATTGTGTCCCCCCAAAAATGTGTGTAGCGGCTTGGCTGGGTCATGATTCCCAGTATTGTGTGATTGTGTTGGCTGATGTGATGTCCTTATGTGCTGTGAACTCTACCACTATGATGAGATTATATGTGATCCCCTCATGTGTTGTAATTCTATCACTGTGATGAGGTTATACTGTTGAGGTTGACAAGATCAGTGTCTTAATGCAATCTCTTTTGAGATATAAAAGAGACAAGCAAGCAGAGACACAGGGGAACCTCGTACCACCAAGAAACCAGTGCTGGGAGCAGAGCGTGTCCTTTGGACCTAAGGTTCCTGTGCAGAGAAACTCCCAGACCAAAGGAAGACTGATGACATGGGCTTTCCTCCAGAGCCAACAGAGAAAGCGTTCCCCTGGAGCTGATGCCCTGAATTTGGACTTGTAGCCTACTGGACTGTGAGAGAATGAATTTCTCTTTGTTAAAACCATCCACCTGTGGTATTTCTGTTGGAGCAGCACCAGATGACTGAGACAATGACTAAGACAGGAGTCTTTTTTTCTAATATGTAGACTTTTGTTATGTTAAAATTCCTTGTGGAAAGATGTGGTTCTGTTTAAGGAACACTTAACATGGAGAGCCTAGCAGAAGAATAGAAGTTTTACGTGCAACAGAAATGTTCCAATTTATTTATTTGAATGAATATATGGCTAACAGCTTCCCATGACAGTTTCCCATGTAGATATTTGTAATAGATAAGTTTAAGAAAGTTTTTTTTCATCAGATGTGCCTATTGAATCCTGATTTCTTAATATATTTTTTATTATCTGTTTAAGGATCTCTTTCTTTGAAATAAATTTTAGTTCAAAGATGTAATAAACTTAAGCACTTAGAGATGAATAACTTTAAAAGAATATAAAAACTTCTTTCTCAAAAATTTTATAAAGATATCTTATTTCATATAACCACAAAAAGACTGGAAATGGAAATTATTAGAAACTGTACAAGTCGGGGGTTGAGAAATCAGGGTTGTCAGTTGTGGGGTAAGGTGGAATTTATACTCCATTAAAAAAGAAAACCAAACCAAACCTGTTGCCATTGAGTTGATTCCAACTCACAGTGACTCCATAGGACAGAGTAGAACTGCCCTGTAGGGTTTCCAAGGAGTGACTGGTGGATTCAAACTGCTGTCCTTTTGGTTAGCAGCCGAGCTCTTAACCACTGTGACTCCATTAGCAGCAGAGAATGAGGGTAAGCTGTTGATATTGCCTCCCACCTACTTCCCCCTGCTCCTGTGTTGCGCTGCTGTTAACATCCATGTACATTTTCTAATCCTTCTTTAATCTTTACCTGTTAGTGGGAAAAGAATGTTTATTGTTCTTATAGTACTACAGAATTATAAGCATGTTTTCTAATCCTGCCTCCTTCCCAATCTATATTTGGGGTAATAGTATCTAAGCTCTGAGGAAGAATTACAGAAGTGTTTTTTTAAATTCAACACCATTGATAGGGATTAGATTTAAAACTGTTTTCAAGGAGACCTCAACATTGTGGAAAGTGAATTGGTAATAAATCAAATTCATTTGCTAGTTCTGGTTACATTGTGTTAAAATTACAAATAGTTAATTTTTAATCTATAGCAAGTTATATGTACCTAGAAAAAAATCTTTGGGTATATGGAGCAATAAAAAGATGAAGAAACTTTTGGTTGTTGTTGTTTTTAATGGACAAGCTTCTTTTTATAAAGTATGAGGAGCTGGAACCTTGTAGAATTAAAAGAAAAAGTCATTTTATACCAGATCTAGTGAATGTTTGAAGCACAAAGAGACTCACTCTTTCCTCAGATGCCTCCTCAGAGTCTGAGGACAGGATATAAATGGGAGTTCTGGTTGTGTGAGATGATGGATGAGGGTCTCCTCTGGTTGCCAGAGGATCTGTGACCAGCACAAAAACTGCTTGGTCTGGGTTAATTAATTGCAGGAACAGTTTATTCAGATGCAGGGCAAGCACCTTGGCTAAAATCTCAGCATCTGTGTTGATTAAAGATATGAGGCTGAAGGAAGCACATAGTTGGGGGTCTGAGATGGGTTTAGGAGCCATATGGGCTTCTTTTAATGAGGGAGGGCTTCTGTGATCCAAGTCTCAAAGCTATGTTGTTATAGTCAGCATTAATGGAGTATCTCTTGCCCAGCACCAAGGCACTTCACGCTTCTATCAGGGCAATAATTTTTACTGTTTATATGTTACAACATTCTGTTTACTCATGGTCCCGCCATTGTTCTTCATTTCATACACACCTGGTGATAAGAGAATAGGGTACAAAATCTTGCTGGCCTTGTTTAAATCCAGAGCACATCCTACACAAAAATCTGTTTTGGATGTCAGTGTCAATGAAATGTCCACTAGGCGATTGTGGCACCTTTAGGATGCAAGTTGTAGAATGTATATTCTCTGAAATTGTATCTTCAAGACACTGTGTCTATAATCAGTTTTTCTTTGCTTTGGCTTTCTGTTTGTTATAGCCCCAGAAATGGACTCAGTGGTTTATAAGAAAAATGTGGTTTATAACAAAAATTGAAAAATATAAGCTGCATCAATAAAACTAAACTTTAGGCTGTATAATCCCTCGGGATATTTATAATATGTTAATATTATGGTATGATTGCTTACAAAAGTTCTTTCTGGAGCTGACCCAAGGATCCTTCAGAATTATAAAGTGGCACCCCACAAGAAGTCTCAAGTCAGTCTCAAGTTTAGAAGCTCATGTAGGGAAACAAAAACTTGGGTTCGAGCAACATTTTTCCTCAGATGTTTTGTTCTCTTTACTTGGTTTGATTTCAATAGAAATTTGAATCAGCTACTAACACTAGGGTCTATTCATTTAGTTCACCAGCCCAAATCACCTCTTTATCTTATTCTTATATTTTTAAAGTTTCTTTTATTATAAAATATATCATAAATACAAGAAAGTATAATGTGCAAGTAGACTCATGAAATAATAACAAAATAACACTTTTCCCTCACTTTCAGAAGTAGAACATCATCAATTCTGGGTGCTCCTCCAAATTTCGATCTCCTCCAGTTCTACTCTGAGGTAACCACAATACACATTTAGATGATTCTTTCCCTTCCTTTTAAGTTTCCACCTACATATAGTTTTGTACTTTGGAATTTTTGTACTTGGAATTATGCTGTAGATTGTATTCTGAAACTTAGCTATCTTTCTCACTATTATGCTCCTGTGAATCATCCATATGGATGCATATAACTGTGGTTCATTCATTTACACCACTGTACAGTAAGCCACTGAATGAGTATACCACAATGTATTATTCTACTTATCAGTTTAACACCATCTATGACAAAGGTGGTATGAAGGTGGTATAGGGTGGCTAGGAATCGGAACCGACTCGATGGCAACAGGTTTGGTTTTTGGAGCCCTGGTGGCAAAGTGGTTAAGAGCTCAGGCTGCTAACCAAAAGGTCGGCAGTTCAAATCCACCAGTAGCTCCTTGGAAACCCTACAGGGTGGTTCTACTCTGTCCTATAGGATCGCTGTGAGTCGGAATTGACTTGATGGCAGACGATAACAGCAACAACATGACAAAGGACTTTGGGTTGTTTCAATTTTTGCTATTAGGAAGAAAGCTGGATATGAGCAGGTCTTCTGGTACAAATGGGTAAGACTTTCTTTAGATACAGACCTAGGAGTGGGATTACTGGATCATAGAGTATGTATGCCCCAGGTTCAAATTTTCTAGTTTAAGCCCAGTTGTTTTCCAAAGTGATTTTTACCAGTTTATGCATTCATCAGCAATGTTTGAGAGTTCCTGAGGCACCAAGCCTTTGCCAACACTTGATATATGTGTGTGTATATATATATATATACATACACATATACATACACATATATGTATATAGTGGAATCTGGTGGTTGTGAAATATTGTTATAATTTTAATCAGTATTTAAATAATTACTGATGAGATAGAGCACATTTTTATATGTTATTGGCCATTTGTCATCTTCTGAGAAATATCTGCCATTTTTCTAGGGTTGATGATTATTTTTGTATTATTTTTTATTCATTCTCTATATAGTCTGTATATTAATCCATTGTTAGCACAGTAAATATCTTCTTCAAGTTCATGGCTGTCATTTCACTATCCTTATGCTGCTATTTGATGAATAGGAATGCAAATGTTTTTTAACTTTTTATTTTGTGATAATGTAGGTTCACATACAGTTGTAAGACATAATACGGAGAGACTCTGTATATCCTTTACCTACTTGCCCCCAATGGTAGTATCTTGCATAACTTTAGTACAATATCACAACGAGGAAATTGATATTGATATAGTCCACTGACTTTATTCAGTTGTCAGCAGTTTTATATGCACTTGTGTGTGTGTGTGTGTATGTGTATTCTACGCAATTTTATCACCTATTGTAGCTTGGTGCAACTACCACCTCAATCAAGATACAGAACTTATTGTGGTTTTAATTTTCTAATTAAAAATAGAATTTAATTGGCTAATGATGTTGTGTATCTTTTCATGTGCTTATTTGTCCAGAATTCTTTGTCTAGCTGTAGGTACCAAGGATTTTCTCCTATGGTTTATTTCTAAAAGTTTTATAGCTTTACAAAGAAGTCTATGACCTATTCTGAGTTAAGTTTTTTATAAGGTCTGAAGTTTAGGTTAAGATTCTTGTTTTGCCTATGGATAGCCAAATGCTCCAGTACCGTTTGTTGAAAAGACTATGCTGAATTTTGATATAGTAGAATGCATCAAAAATTTCCTTTGTGGTTAGTGCTTTTTTTTTTTTTTTTTAATTGTGGTTTAGATGAAAGTTTACAGCTCAAGTTAGTTTCTCATACAAAAATTTATACACATACTTTTATGTGCCCCTAGTTGCTATCCTTATAATGTGACCACACACTCCTCCTTTCCACCCCGGATTTCCTGTGTCCATTCAGCCAGCTCCTATCCCTTTCTGTCTTCTCATCTCACCTCTGGACAGGAGCTGCCCAATTAGTCTCGTGGATCTACTGGAACTAAGATGCACACTTCAGGAGTATCATTTTATGTCTTATAGTCCAGTCTAATCTTTGTCAGAAGAGTTGGCTACGGGAATGGTTTTAGTTCTGGGTTAACAGAGAGTCCGGGGGCATGTCTTCTGAGGTTCCTCCAGTCTCAGTCAGACCATTAAGTCTGGTCTTTTTACTAAAATTTGAGTTCTGTACCCCACTTTTCTCCTGCTCCATCAGGGACTGTCTGTTGTGTTCCCTGTCAGGGCAGTCATTGGTGGTAGCCAAGTACCATCTAGTTTTTCTGGTCTCAGGCTGATGGAGTCTCTGGTTTATGTGGCCCCTTTTGTCTCTTGGGCTAATATTTTCCTTATGTCTTTGGTGTTCTTCATTGTCTTTTGCTCCAGGTGGATTGGGACCAATTTGATGCATCTTAGATGGCCACTCGCTAGCTTTTAAGACCCTAGACACCACTCACCAAAGTGAGATGCAAAGCATTTTATTAATAAACCTTGTAATGCCAATTATGATGGATTGAATTATGTCCCCCCAAAAATGTGTGTATCAATTTGTCTAGGCCATGATTCCTAGTATTATGTGGTTGTCCTCCATTTTGTGACTGTAATTTTATGTTAAAGAGGATTAGGGTGCGATTGTAACACCTTTACTAAGGTCACATCCCTGATGGAATGTAAAGGGAGTTTCCCTGGGGTGTGGTCTGCACCACCTTTTATCTTACAAGAGATAAAAGGAAAGTGAACCAAGCAGAGAGTTGGGGACCTCATACCACCAAGAAAGCAGTGCTGGGAGCAGACAGTGTCCTTTAGACCTGAGGTTCCTGTGCTGAGATGCTCCCAGACCAAGGGAAGACTGATGACAAGGAACCTCCTCCAGAGCCGACAGAGAGGGAAAGCCTTCCCCTGGAGCTGACGCCCTGAATTTGGACTCGTAGCCTACTGCACTGTGAAAAAATAAATTTCTCTTTGTTAAAGCCATCCACTTGTGGTATTTCTGTTATAGCAGCCCTAGATGACTAAGACACCAATTGACCTAGATGTCCTCTGAAACCATGTTCCCCAGATCCCCACCCCTGCTACACTGTCCCTCGAAGTTTCTGGTAGTGTTCAGGAAACTTCTTAGCTTTTGGTTTAGTCCAGTTGTGCTGACTTCTCCTGTATTCTGTGTTGTCCCTCCTTTCACCTAAGATAATTCTTGTCTACTATCTAGTTAGTGAATTCCCCTCTCCCTCTCTCCCACACTTGTAATGATCAAAGGATGTTTTCTTCTGTATTTAAACCTTTGCCTGAGTTCTTATAATACTGGTCTCATACAATGTTTGTCCTTTTGTGACTGACTAATTTCACTCAGCATAATGCCTTCCAGATTCATCCGTGTTATGAGATGCTTTTCACAGATTCATTGTTGTTCTTTATCTTTGAGTGGTATTGCATTGTGTGAATATACTATAATTTGTTTATCCATTCGTCTGTTGATGGGCACCTAGGTTGTTTCCAACTTTTTGCTATTGTGAACAGTGCTGCGATGAACATGGGTGTGCATATATCTATTGGTGTAACGACTCTTATTTCTCTAGGAAATATTCCAAGGAGTGGGATTGCTGGATCATATGGTACTTCTATCTCTAGCTTTTTAAGGAAGTGCCAAATTGATTTCCAAAGTAGTTGTACCATTTTACATTCCCACCAGCAGTGTATAAGTGTTCCAGTCTCTCCACAACCTCTCCAACATTTATTATTTTGTGATTTTGAATTAATGCTAGGCTTGTTGGGGTGAGATGGTATCTCATTTTAGTTTTGATTTGCATTTCTCTAATGGCTAATGATCGTGAGCATTTCCTCATGTATCTGTTAGCCACCTGAATGTCTTCTTTGGTGAAGTGCCTGTTCATATCCTTCGTCCATTTTGTAATTGGGTTATTTGTCTTTTTGTGGTTGAAGTTCTGAAGTATCTTGTAGATTTTAGAGATTAGACCCTGACTGGATATGTTGCAGTCAAAACTTTTTTTCCCGGTCTGCAGGTTGTCTTTTGACTTTTTTGGTGAAGACTTTGGATGAGCATAAGTGTTTGACTTTTAGGAGCTCCCAGTTATCTAGTTTCTCTTCTGGTGTTTGTGCATTGTTAGTTATGTTTTATATTCTGTTTATGCCATGTATTAGGGCTCCTAGTGTTGTCCCTATTTTTTCTTCCATGATCTTTATTGTTTTTGATTTTATATTTAGGTCTTTGATCCATTTTGAGTTAGTTTCTATGCATGGTGTGAGGTATGGCTCTTGTTCCAGTTTTTTGCAGGTGAACATCCAGATATGCCAGCACTATTTGT
>NW_004443961.1:16441277-16482210 GCF_000243295.1 Trichechus manatus latirostris
CAACTGATTTTTGTATGTTTATCTTGTATCCTGACACTTTGCTGAAATCTTCTATTAGTTTGAGTAGTTTTCTTATGGATTCTTTGAGGTTTTCTGTGTATAAGATCATATCATCTGCAAAGGTTAGTGCTTTTTAATGTCTTAATCTACCCAAGGTAAAAAAAAAAAAATTTTTCAGCTAAATATTTTAAAGGTTTGTTGGTCAACTTCACATATATATACGTGTGTGCGTATAAATACATGTATGCATCTTAAGAAAACAGTTAGATGAGTCTTTACAAGTGAATGTGCCTGTGTAGCCATTGTTACAATAAAGATATAGATCATCTGCATAACCCTAAAAACTCCATCGTGCCCATGTACAGTCAATCCTCTGCCCACCCACAACTGGCATCATGTGATCTTACTTCTGTCACTGTAAATTAGCTTTGCCTATTCTTCTGTGTCTGATTTATTTTGCTCAGTGATGGTTTTCAGATTCATCCATTTTACTGCATATATCAGTAGTTTATTTATTACTGATTAACATTCTATTGTATGGAAACATCAAGTTTGTTTTTCCATTGACATATTAACGGCCATTTGGGTCCTTTCCAGTTTGAGTCTATCGTGGGGCTGCTATGAACATTTGAGTATGAATTTTTGCGTAGACCTATGTTTTTGTTTTTTAAATTGGGTAAATATCTACAAGTGAAATGGTTGGGTCGTATGGTACGTGTGTTTAACTTTATAGGAAATTTTTAAACTTTTCCAAAGTGGTTATCATTTTACATTCCCACCAGCAGTGTCCACACGCATCTGTAAGTTTGTCATACTAACGTTGCTTGTTTGTTGCTGTGATGCCAGAAGAAGAACCAGGCGGCGTTTCCTTCTGTCGTACATAGGGTTGTTACGAGTCAGAACTAATTCGATGGCACCTCACAACAACAACAACCAGCAGTGTATAAGAGTTGTCCCTTATGCTTGCCAATGCTTGGTGTTGTCAGTCTATTAAATTTTAACCAAATATAGGTGTGCAGTGGTATCTCATTGTGTTTTTAATTTGTATTGATGATTAATCATATTGAGCATCTTTTCATGTGCTTATTTGCCATTTATATATATCTTTGGTGAAGGGTCTTCAAATTTTGCCTATTTTTTATTGAGTTATTAGTTTTCTTTTATTGAGTTTTGAGAATTCTTTATCTTTTCTGTTTTGAAGTCCTTTGTTGGATATGTGATTTGAAATTTTTTTCTCCTAGTCTGTAGCTTGTCTTTTTATTCTCTTAGTAGTGTATTTTGCAGACCAAAAGTTTTAAATTTTGATGAATTTTAATTTATCAAATATTTCTTTAATGGATAGGCTTTTTGTGTCGTATCTAAGAATTCTTTACCTACCCCAATGTCATGATGATTTTCTCCTATGTTTTCCTCTAAAAGATTTATAGTTTTATATTTTACATTTACATCTATGATAAATTTTGAGTTAAATTTTTGTATAAGATGTGCGGTATAGGTTGAGTTCTTTTTTTTGGAGTATGTATGTCCAGTTGTTTAAACAATATTTATTGAAAAGTCTATTCTTTTTCTATTGAATCGACTTTTCATCTTTGTGAAAAATCAGTTGCTCATATTTATGTGGGCCTATTGCTGGCTGGCACAGGACTGGGCAGTATTTCTTTCTGTTGTAGATAGGGTTGCTATGAGTTGGAACTGACTCAACGGCACCTAACAACAAACTGCTGGTGAAAAGAGCCCCGGTGGTGCAATAGTTAAGCACTTGACTGTTAATCAAAAGATTGGTGGTTCAAACTCACCCACTGGCTCCGCAGAAGAAAGACCTGGGGAACTGCTCCCACAAAGTTTACATCCTAGAAAACCCTATGGGGGCAGTTCTTAATCTGTCACTATGTCTCTATGAGTTGAAATCCACTCAATGGCACCTAACAACAACATTGCTGGATATCCTTTCTGTTGCACTGATCTATGGTCTGTGTTTTCACCATTGCCACCTGTCTTAATTACTACATTGTTGTCGTTAGGTGCCATCGAGTTGGTTCCTACTCATGGTGACCCTGTGTACAACAGAACAAAAAAATGCCTGTTCCTGTGCCATCCTCACAATCATTGCTATGTTTGAGCCCATTGTTGGCAGCCATTGTATCAGTCCATCTCATTGAGGGTCTTCTTCTTTTTCAATGACCATCTACCTTACCAAGTATGATGCCCTTCTCCAGGGACTGGTCCCTCCAGATAATATGTCCAAACATAAGATGAAGTCTCAACATCCTCCCTTCTATGGAGCATTCTGGCTGTACTTCTTCAAAGACAGGTTTGTTTGCAACACCATAATTCAAAAGGATCAATTCTTCTTCCATCTTCCTTATTCATTGTCCAGCTTTTGCATGCATATGAGGCAGTTGAAATACCATTGCTTGGATTAGGCACACCTTAGTCCTCAAAGTGACATCTTTACTTTTCAACACTTTAAAGATGTCTTTTGAAGTAGATTTGTCCAATGCAGTGCGTTATTTGATTTCTCAACTGCTGCTTCCATGGGCGTTGATTGTGGATCCAAGTAAAATGATATCCTTGACAACTTCAATCTTTTCTTCGTTTATCGTGATGTTGTTATCGGTCAAGTTGTGAGGATTTTTGTTTTCTTTATATTGCAGTGTGATTCATACTGAAGGCTATAGTCTTTGATCTTCATCAGTAAGTGCTTCAAGTCCTCTTCACTTTCAGCAAGCAAGGTTGTGTCATCTGCATATCACATGTTGTTAATGAGTCTTCCACCAATCCTGATACTGCGTTCTTCTTCATACAGTCCAGCTTCTCAGATTATTTGCTCAGCATACAGACTGAATAAGTATGGTGAAAGGATACAACCCATCTGATGCACACCTTTCCTGATTTTAAACGACACAATATCCCCTTGTTTTGTTTGAACAACTGCCTCTTGTTCCATGTACAGGTTCTGCATGAGCACAATAAAGTGTTCTGGAATTCCCATTCTTCCCAATGTTAATCATAATTTGTTATGATGCACACGGTCAAATGTCTTTGCATGGCCAATAAAACACAGGTAAACATCTTTCTGGTGTTCTCTGCTTTCAACCAAGATCCATCTGACAACAGCAATGATATCCCTTATTCCATTTCCTCTTCTGAATCTGGCTTGAATTTCTGGCAGTTCCCTATTGATGTACCGCTGCAACCATTTTTGAATTATCTTCAGCAGAATTTTACTTGTGTGTGATATTAATGATATTGTTTGATAGTTTCCCCATTCTTTTGGATCACTCTTTTTTGGAATGGTCACAAATATGGATCTCTTCCAGTCAGTTGGCCAGGTAGCTCTCTTCCAAATTTCTTGGCATAGATGAGTGAGCACATCCAGTGCTGCATCCCTGTGTTAAAACATCTCAGTTGGTACTCTGTCAGTTCCAGGAGACTTGTTTTTCACCAGCGCCTGCAGTGCAGCTTGGACTTCTTCCTTCACTACGATCGGTTCTTGATCATATGTTACCTCCTAAAGTGGTTGAATGTGGACCAATTCTTTTTGGTCCAGTGACTGTGTATTCCTTCCATCTTCTTTTGATGCTTCCTGCATCATTCAGTATTCTCCCCACAGACTCCTTCAGAACTGCAACTCAAAGGCTTGAATTTTTTCTTCAGTTCTTTCAGTTTGACAAATGCCTTGCGTGTTCTTCCCTTTTGGTTTTCTAACTCTAGGTCTTTGCACGTTTCATTATAACACTTTACTTTGTTTTTTTGAGCCACCGTTTGAAATCTTCTATTCAGCTCTTCGACATCATCATTTCTTCCTTTCGTTTTAGCTACTCAACATTTAAGAGCAAGTTTCAGTCTCTTCCGACATCCATTTTTGTCTTATCTTTCTTTTTAATGACCTTTTGCTTTCTTCATGTATGATATTCTTGATGTCATCCCACAGCTCTTCTGGGCTTTGGTCATTAGTGTTCAATGCATCAAATCTATTCTTGAGATGGTCTCCAAATCCAGGTGAGATGTACTCAAAATCATATTTTGGTTCTCTTGAACTTGTTTTAATTTTCTTCAACCTCAACTTGAACTTGCATACGAGCAATTGATGGCCTGTTCCACAGTCATCCCCTGACCTTGTTCTGACTGATGATATTGAGCTTTCCATCATCTCTTTCCACAGACGTAGTCGATTTGATTCTTGTGCGTTCTATCTGGCAAGGTCCACGTGTATAGTTACCTTTTACGTTACTGAAAAAAGGTATTCGTGATGAAGAAGTTGTTGATCTTGCAAAATTCTATTCTGCAATCTCCAGCATCATTTCTGTCACCAAGGCCATATTTTCCAACTACAGATCCTTCTTCCTTGTTTCCAACTTTCACATTCCCATCACCAGTAATTATCAGTGCATCTTGATTGTATGTGTGATCAATTTTGGACTGCAGAAATTGGTAAAAATCTTTAATTTCTTCATCTTTGGCCTCAGTGGTTGGTGTGTAAATTTGAATAATAGTCATGTTAACTGGTCTTCCTTGTAGGCGTATGGATATTATTCTATCACTGACAGCATTATACTTCAGGATAGATTTTGAAATGTTCTCTTTGACGATGAATGCAACACCATTCCTCTTCAATGTATTACTCCTGGCAGAGTAGACCATAAGATTGTCTGGTTCAGAATTGCCAATGCCAGTCCATTTTAGCTCACTAATGCCTAGGGTATTTATCTTTATGCATTCCATTTCATTTTGGATGACTTCTAGTTTTCCTAGATTCATACTTTGTACATCTCACATTACGATTATTAATGGATGTTTGCAGCTGTTTCTTCTCATTTTGAGTTGTGCCACATCAGCAAATGAAGGTCCATATGCCTTTACTCCATCGCCGTTGTTAAGGTGGACTCTACTTTGAGGAGGTAGCTCTTCTCCAGTTATCTTTTGAGTGCCTTCCAACCTGAGTGGCTCATCTTCCAGCACTATATCAGATAATGTTCCCTTGCTATCCGTAAGGTTTTCACCGGCCAATTTTTTCAGAAGTAGACTGCCACGTCCTTCTTCCTAGTCTGTCTTATTCTGGCAGCTCCTCTGAAACCTGTCCACCATGGGTGACCATGCTGGTATTTGAAATACCAATGGTATAGCTTCCAGTATCACAGCAACATGCAAGCCACTACAGTATGAAAAACTGACAGATGCATGGTAGCTGAATACTATAGCATTACATTAAGACTTAAAATTGGATAGTGTGAGTCTTACAACTTTGTTCTCTTCATAAGTGTTCTGGTTATTTTTGTTCTTTTGCCTTTCCATATGAATTTTAGAATTAGATTGTTGATACCTTGAAAAAAATCCTACTGCAATTTTTATTGAGATTCTGTTTAATCTATAGATCAGATTGGGAATTATAAGCAAATTGACTATACTGAGTCTTTTAAATCTTTAATATTCTGTAGTCTTAACATACAGATATTGCACATCTTCATTGAGATTTTTTTACTTATGTATTTAATTTCTTTGAGCTATTTAAAAGGGTACTGTTTTAAAATTTTGGTTTCCAGTGATCTATGCTAGTATACAGACACACAACTGAATTTTGTAAGTTGACCTTGTATCTCAAGGACTTGTTAACTCTCTTAAGAGTTTTTTTAAAACAGGTTTTTTAAAATAGAAAATCACCTCATCTGCAAATAAGGACAGTTTTATTTCTTTCTTTTGAAATGTCCTTCCTTCCTTCCTCCCTCCCTCCATCAGCCTTCCTCCTTCCATTCCCTCTCTCCCTCTCTCCTTCCCTTCTTCTTTTCTTCAGCCTTATTGCATTGACTAGGACTTCCAGTATGATGTTGAAGAGAAGCATTGAGAACAAACATCTGTGCCTTATTTTCAAACATTAGAAGAAAGCATTTAGTTTTTCACCATTAAGTATGGTGTTAGCTTAAGTTTTTTATAGATGTCTTTTACTATGTTAAGGCAGTTTCCTTCTATTCCTAGTTTGTGGAGGTTTTTTTAAATCACAAATTAATGTTGAAGTCTGTGAAATGCTTTTTCTGCATCTATTGATATGATTGGATGGCTTTTTTTTTTCTTTAGTGTATTAGTATGGTGGATTATAATGATTGGTTTTAGAATGTTGAATCAGTTTTGCATTCCCTGTAAAAATCCTACTTGGTAATGATGTTTGTAGCATTATATATGTAAATACATATAAATATACACTATATCCATATATATAATATACATATTATATATATTACCGGATTTGATTTGCTAATATTTTGTTGAAGATATTTCATTCATGCTTCTAAGGGATATTAGTCTGTAGTTTTCTTGCATTGACTGTGTTCAGGGTAATTCTCGTCTCATAAAATGAGTTGGAAAATGTTTGCTTCTATATTCTGAAAGAGATTGTAAAGAACTGGTGTTATTTCTTTCTTGAATGTTTGGTACAACTAAATGAAACCATTTTTCTTTTCTTTTTACGAAGATTTTTAACTGCAAAATCAATTTATTTAATAGATATAGGTATCTTCAGGTTATTTGTTATTTTGAAGAAGTTTTGGCACTTTGTGTCTCAAAAGGTAATTTGTCCACTTCATCTTCATTTTCAAATTTATGCAAATACAGTTGTTCATAGTATCCCCTTATTAACCTTTTAATGTGTATAAGATTGTAATCGTATCCTCTTCTTCATTCCTGACATTGTCAATTTGCATCTTCTGTCTTCTTGGTCATTCTAGCTAGAAGAATATCAGTTTTATTGATCTTTTCAAAGGACCAGCTTTTGGTTCCATTGATTTTCTATATTGTTTTTCTGTTTTCAATTTCATTGATTTCTAGTCTTAGCTCTATTATTTCTTTCCTTCTGCTGTCTTTGGTTTTAATTTACTCTCCTGGTTCTCATTTCCTAAGATGGGAGTTTAGATTATTGATTCAAGACCTTTATTCCTATATATGTATTTAGTGGTATAAATTTCCTTTTAAGTACTGCTTTAGTACCTCCCACATATTTTGATGTGTTGTTTTTTATTTTTATTCACTTCAGTATATTCTCTATTTTTCCTGAGATTTCCTCTTTGACCGATAGATTGTTTTTGTTATTTAATTTCCCAAGATTTGGGAGATTTTCCAATTATCTTCCTGTTACTGGTTTCTAGTTTAATTCCATTAAGGTCAGAGAATATACTATTGGTTTTTAATTCCTTTAAATTTGTTAAGGTTTGTATAATGATCCAAGGTATGGTCTATTTTTTTTAATGTTTCCTGTGCACTTGCAAATGATTTCTATTCTACTATTATTACAGAGTGTTCTATAAATGAAGTAGCCCTGGTTGCACAGTGGTTAAAGCGCTTGGCTGCTAACCAGAAGGTCAGCAGCTCAAATCCACCAGCCAGCCCACAGGGGGATAGATGTGGCAATTTGCTCCTGTGAAGATTACAGCCTTGAAAACCCAATGGGGCAGTTCTACTCTGTCTTACAGGGTCGCTATGAGTTGGAATTCACTTGAAGGCAACAGGTTTTAACGGGTTCGGAAAACGACAGTCAGAGCCCTGGTGGTGCAGTGGTTAAGAGCTCAGCTGCTAACCAAAAGTTGGCAGTTCAAATCCACCAGCTGCTCCTTGGAAACCCTATGGGGTAGCTCTACTCTGTAAAATGTAAAAATTACAATTAAGTCAAGTTAATTGTATGTTTCAGGTATTACATATTCTTACTGATTTCTATCTACTCATTTTAATGACTACTAAGAGGAGAGTGTTAGTCTCCAACGATAATAGTGGATTTTTCTATTTCTATGTCAGTTCTCTCAATTTTTGCTTTATGTATTTTGGATATCTTTGTTAGATGCATACACATAACTATATCTTCTTGGCTGATTGACTCTTTGATCATTATGTAATGTCCTCCTTTATCTCTGGTAATTTTCCTCCTTTGGAGTTCTACCTTCCAGCTCTCTTTTGGTTAGTATTTGCATGGTATATGTTATTAAATAATTTAACTTTTAGCCTACTTATGTGTTTTTATTTAAAATAGGTTTCTTGTAGACAGCATACAATTAGATTGTGCTTTTAAAAAATCTTATCAATCTGTTAATTGGTGGGTTTAGACCATTTATTTAATGTAATCATTAATATTATTGGATTTAGATTTACCATTTTATTATTTCTTATGTTTGTCCCCTGTTATTAATTCCCGTTTCCCCCATTTTCCCTTCTTTTAGGTTATTTGAACATTTTCAGTAGTCCCTATTTATATATTATGGTTTTGATTATATCATTTTGTATAGTTTTTAGCAGTTGCTCCAGGCATTACAATGTATATATACTTGACTTGTGGAAATTCAACTTAGAATTAATATTTTAGTATTTTCTGTGGAATGTAGAAACTTTACAGCCATATGTATCTCTTTACACTCTCCCTTTTATGTTAGAGTTATCATATTATATCTACATTTTTGGAAACCCCAGCAGACAGTGTTATAATTGTTTGCTTTCAACCATCATACATATTTTGAAACACTTAAGAAAAAATAGTCCTTTTTATTTGCCCAGATACTTACCATTTCTGTTGCTCTTCTTTTCATTCCTAAAGTTCCAAGTTTCCCTCTTATATCATTTCCCTTCTGCAAGGGTAACTTTGTCATGCATTTCTTTGCGAGAAGATAACCAATTCTCTTAATTTTTCATCATCAGAAGGAAATACCTGAAGTTTATTTTCACTGGATGTACAATTCTGGGTGGCCCCTTTGTGGAGTAGATTTTTTTCAAGTTTACTCACTGAAGGTGCTTCTCTTTGGAGTTCTTAGTTTTATGCAAAGATCTCTGATACAACGTATCAACTTATTCAAACTCCAGGCTCTGTCTCCTGTTCTACAACCTGTTACCATTATAAACTAGACCACAGGTATTTTACTTTTGTTTAGTTGTGGAGAAGTTTAGATTTTTTTAATTTGGATAATTAAACAATAAATATACACATAATTAACTGACAAAATACAAAGAAATTTCTATCTGATAATATCAACTAGAATATATATATATATATATATGTGCATGTGTGTATTTAGGAATAGTTTCTTGAAATGTGTAACTTTGTTTCCTTCTGCAGGGACTCATTTTGCTGTACGTTTGACTTTGCCTGTCTTCAGTAAGTGTCACTTTCTTTTTTTCTTTCTTTCTTCATATTTTAAATTAAAAAAAAGTTCCTCTTTTCCTCTTAAAGGATTAACTGTGGTGTTTGTTTACTTATGTGTTATAATTAGGCTTCATTTCTGAAACGTCTTATTTTTCTCCTGAATTCTGTCACTATTTCTGAAATTTTCTCGTAACGATTTATGTTATTTTTAAAAGTTTTTGATCATTTTCTCAACAACTTTTAACTTCTTTTGGCCTGCTTTGTGGGCATGTCTTTCTGGAATGTTTGCAATGTTTGTAGAAATGTTATTTTGTTCCTCAGTCTCTGTTATATTAATATTGAATAGAATTTGACCATTGTTCTCTTTTGTTGCTCAATTTCATGTGAAATTAATTTTACTAAGCATTTAGAAGTAGATGTGGTCCAAGATAACTTTCTAAATTCACAAATTTCCTTTTTGTTGTTTCATTGAGTGTTCACAAGTAAGGCCACTCATTCTCTGAGAGTTCTTGGCTCTCCCCCCCATACACACATACTTCTCTCACATTTCTGTTTATTTTGTTTGTATTACCTGTGTCCTGCTCAGTTTTTTTTTTTTAAATTGTGTTTTAGGTGAAAGTTTACAGCTCAAGTTAATTTCTCATACAAAAATTTATACCCATATTGTTTTGTGACATTAGTTGCAATCCCCACAATGTAACAGCACACTCCCTCTTTCCACCCTGGGTTCCCTGTGTCCATTCTAACAGTTCCTGTCCCTTCCTGTCTTGTCATTCTGCCTCTGGATAGGAGCTGCCCATCTGGTCTTGTGTATCTGACTGAACTAAGAAGCACACTCCTCCTGTGTATTATTTTTTGTTTTATAGTCCTGTCTAATCTTTGAAGAGTGGGTTTTGGAAATGGTTTCAGTTCTAGGTTAACAGAGTGTCTGGGAGCCGTTCGGGGGTTCTTCCAGTCTCTGTCAGACCATTGAGTCTGGTCTTTTTGTGTGAATTTGAGTTCTGCTCCGCATATTTCTCCCGCTCCATCCAGGACTCTCTGTTGTGTTCCCTGTCAGGGGAGTCATTGGTGGTAGCCGGGCACCACCTGGTTCTTTACAGCCAGAATATTGATCCATCAAAATAATGAGTATAACTAAAAATTAATAAATACCAAGTGTATTTTCTCACTAAGGTGATTATTCTGAATCTTTAAAAAAAGGGAAAAGGTGTTTGTTATATACTTCTTAATGTGCTTTTAAATATTGACAAAATCAACAATTTAATAGTAGTGCCATCTAGGCCTCAGTATTATATTTTTTTTAAAAATTAAAACATGCTGTAATATGGGACATTGCCATAGAAAATAGTAAACAATTTTCTTCATTGGATGTATTTATTAGTTAGCATTAGGTTCAGCCAAGAGTAACAAAACCTGAAAAGTATTGACTTAAATAAGGTAGAAATTATAAAGAAATATTTAAAAATATTTTTAAAATAGGTATTTTAAGTATTAGAGGTAGATATACCTGGTTTTGTAGTGCTCCATAGTACCATGTTAATCAGCTAAGCTCCTTGTATTAGATTTTCTGCTGTTTGTAGCTTCCATTTCCTAGTTCACCCCTACTGTCTAAGATGGCTGCTGGAGTACCAGCTGTTACATCTTTATTTCAGGCAGTAGAAAGAAGAGAGGTAAAGTAAATGAAGCAAATTATGTACTCCAGGATTTTTTTTTTAAAGGCTTCCCTATAGTTCCATAAAACACTTCTACCTCCCCTTATTGACCTGAACTTAGTCACATGACAATACCTACCTTCAAGACGGGCTGTGAATTGTAGTAGTTTAGCTGGACATATTGCCTGTACACAAAAACTTTCATATACACACATATATAAACACATAGTCATGTACATCTCAGTTTTATTCCTAGATAAAGAGTGAGAGTAGATGTTTGAATGAACAACTGGTTATCTCTGTTTTAATATACCTTTGGTATTTGTAAACGGTCTTTACAAAATGAGGACATATGCAACCATTCTTTCTCTTCTGTACTAACTAAATAAATAATTTATTCGATAATTTCATACAATGTTTGAAGTATCTCAATACTGTTATTTTTCTTATTCGTTATTCAACATATGTGGAATATAAAAAGATTATTCTTAGAGTATAGAGGGATAATTTTGTCTTTGTTTAAAAAAAATAAGCTGACTTTGTCAAGGGGGTTTAATGTTTCAAATTTCTTAGCAATTGTTTGTTTTCAGAAATACATAGACTTTCTGTTTTAAGGATGCAGTTTTTTTTTTTTTTTTTCAAAACAAAGTCAGGAATTGGAGCATCAGCATTGTAAGTGCCTCCCTGTGAGGCTTAAATCAGTTCCAGAGTTCTAGGGACATACTTTCATCCCAGGCAAACACAGAGTGTGAATACCTGTGGGAAGAGGGAACCTGGCTGCTATGTGACCCCATATGTGGGCTGTGTGACCCCATTGTTGAAAGTGGTCAGGTCACATGTGGCATTTTATTAGTGGCGTTCTTCTTTCCTTCAGTTGTTGTTGTTAGGTGCCGTCAAGTCGGTTCTGACTCATAGCGACCCCATGTACAACAGATCGGAACACTGTCCAGTCCTGCGCCATCCTCACAATCGTTCTTATGCTTCAGCCCATTGTTGCAGCCACTGTGTCAATCCATCTCATTGAGGGTCTTCTTTTTTACTGACCCTCTACTTTACCAAGCACAATGTCCTTCTCCAGGGACTGATCCCTTCTGATAACATGTCCAAAGTATGTGAGACGTAGTCTCACCATCCTTGCTTCCGAGGAGCATTCTGGCTGTACCTCTTCAAGACAGATTTGTTTGTTCTTTTAGCAGTCCATGGTATATTCAGTATTCTTCGTGAACAGCACAGTTCAAAGGCATCAATTCTTCTTCAGTCTTCCTTACTCATTGTACAGCTTTTGCATGCATATGAGGCAATTAAAAACACCATGGCTTGGGTCAGGCGCACCTTAGTCTTCAAGGTGACATCTTTGCTTTCTAACACTTTAAAGAGGTATTTTGCAGCAGATTTGCTCAATGCAATGCGTCTTTTGGTTTCTTGATTGCTGCTTCCAAGGCTGTTGTGGATCCAAGTAAAATGAAATCCTTGACAACTTCAATCTTTTCTCCACTTATCACGATGTTGCTTATTGGTCCAGTTGTGAGGATTTTGGTTGTCTTTATGTTAGGGTGTAATCCATACTGAAGGCTGTGGTCCTTGATCTTCATCAGTAAGTGCTTCAAGTCCTCTTCACTTTCAGCAAGCAAGGTTGTGTTATCAGCATAATGTGGGTTGTTAATGAGTCTTCTTCAATCTTGATGCCCCATTCTTCTTCATAGAGTTCAGCTTCTTGGATTATTTACTCACCATACAGATTGAATAGGCATGGCGAAAGGATACAACCCTGACACACACCTTTCCCGAGTCTAAACCATGCAGTATCCCCTTGTTCTGTTTGAATGACTGCCTCTTGATCTATGTACAGTTTCCTCATGAGTACAATTAAGTGTTCTGGAATTCCCATTCTTCTCAATGTTATCCATAATTTGTTATGATCCACACAGTCAAATGCCTTGGCATAGTCAATAAAACACAGGTAAATATCTTCCTGGTATTCTCTGCTTTCAGCCAGGATCCATCTGACATCAGCAATGATATCCCTGGTGCCATGTCCCATTCTGAATCTGGCTTGAATTTCTGGCAGTTCCCTGTCGATATACCCCACTGTTGGAAGTGGTCGGGTCATATGTGGCATTTTATTAGTGGCATTCTTTCTTCCAATTAAAACAAAAAAGTTAATAAATTTTTAAATACCTAAAGAATACAAATGTTTCTTTAATACAACATGCTGCTATTTAAATGCAGGTTTTACTACTTTTAAATATATAGTGTATCCTCCTACTGGACCAATAAAAGATTAGAGAAACCCCTGAGACCATCGCCCTAAGATACCCTTTGAACTTGGCACTGATACTACCCCTGGAAGTCACCTTTCAGCCAAATAATACATTGGCTTATAAAAGAAACAATATCACCTGTGAGTAATGTGCTCCCTTAAACAGTCAACTATATGAGACCAAACGGTTAACACTTACCCAAAAGCAAAGATGAGAAGGCAAGGAGGATTTAATTATATCCCCGTAGGTTAAAGCACCAAAATAGAAAATTATACTAAGCACATAGCTGGATAATAGAACATATCATAAAATTTTTCCAACATAATTCCCCTTATCTTTCCCTTAGCCCCTTTTTCTTTTGTCATTGTGCATTGAGCTATACCTTCAAATTTATCTATTTTTTTCTAAATTGGAAAATTAATATAATTTAAGGCCCATTAATGTGTGAAACTACTTTTCAATAGTTGTTCAATTTGTGTATTTTAATTTCACATGATTTTTAAATGAGCTTTTTGAAATGAGTATTTTGAAAAATATATGTCATACTTTTTCTTGGAAAATTAACATATATCAAAAAATTGCTTCCTAAGATACATTTATATATCTTAAACATAAATATATTGCTTAAATGTATAGAAAAATACTTGAAAAATAACACATATTTATACATTAATCTCAACCTGCTCAAAAAACAAACTTATAAATATGAACTAAATACAGAGATTTAGAGAGAGGAAAATTCACTATAAGATGGTGAGGAATACATTCAAAACACTCATTTCCCAGAGTCACAGATTACTACCAAAATCAACATATACAAAGAAATCCTTGTTTCCATTTTAAATTATGCTATTTCTAATATTTCTTCATACATAGAAAATTTATAAAATTAAGATATAGCATGTAAATCTGAAAGGAGTGTGCTGCTCAAAAGACGTAGAATGATTATTTAAAGGTAACTGAGATGCTTAAAATTTCATAACCTGGAATGAGAGATAAACAAAAAGATAAATGGTTGACAGAGGACCACTTACAGCTATGGCCTCAGCCTACTAATATTATTTTCAGCTAATAAAATTCAGACAGAAGCAGAAATGTTTAATTTAAGACATAGGTACAAATCAAACGGCACAAAACAAATGTCATATAAAACAATTACTGAATGCCATAAGCCGGCAAAAGGTTTATGGAGCTCTGAATAGATGCTGACTTAAATAAACACAGGAGCATATAGAAATGGAAAGTCAAAGAGAAAATGATCAGCCAACAGTGATTATAAAAGAAAGGCAGGCTTTTAAACAATTGTCGTATCTTGAAACAACTGCAGTTATTTTACAAATATTTAATTAGTATTTTGTCTACTACAACAATAGACCTATAATGACTGTCCTCAAATAATTGTACTTCTTACACAGTATTTATTATTCTTTTTGGGTCGGCCAATAATTATGGGAGGCAAATTTTTACTCAACATGTTAATAGTTTGTCCTGATGAAACTAAATAAGGATGCTATTAAAGACCTGCTTCTGGAAAATGCCAAAGCCAAGAATGTCTATGCAAATCTTGAAATGTCACATAGTTTTCTGTAATTTTGAACATGTACAGCAGAGGGCACTAGTATAATTACAGTAGTTAGACCTGATGGGAGTAATTATCTGTGATTTTGGGATTCACCGGAAGTAGTTAACTACCAAGTTTTTTTCATTTTCATCAATGAATAGTTTCCTCTTACCTAAATAGGGAAATTCTGTGCATGAAATTTACTTAATTTTTATAGCTAAAGGGCCATAATAATAGAAAGTTAATGTTGATTATTCCCTAAGAAATCAACAACAAAACGAGTGATCTTTGAATATCATAAACCAGCTTCCTCAGAAGGCCAGTAACACTCAATCAACCTTTCCGTACTTCCTATTACTCTCACATAGCTACATTCATCCAACTACATCTCTCAAAACACACCATCCCACAAATCTAAAAGTGGAAAAACTTTTGGCTATGTTAGCAGCTTTTTATGATACAGTGGAAGCATTCTCTGATGGTAATGATCTTTATAAGGGGATGGGAACTTTGAGACAAGTGGAAAAACTAGCAATTAGCTATTAGGAAAGGATGAGAAAGTCAACCAAAATCATATTCAAATATGTTGTTTCATCACAAACAGAGAGAACTGATGGTCAGTTTTGTGATCTTCACTTTCTAGGTAAAATTAATAGAATAGCTACTACTTTCATGCAAAAGAAAACCCTGGTGGCGTAGTGGTTAAGAGCTACAGCTGCTAACCAAAACGATGCCAGTTTGAATCCACCAGGCACTCCCTGGAAGCCTTATGGGGCAGTTCTACTATGTCCTATAGGGTCGCTATGAGTTGGAGTTGACGGCAACGGGTTTCTTTTTTTGGGGGGGGGGGGGGGGCGTTCATGTGAAAAGTAAAAAGTATGTATAGTAGAGAAAATAATCACTTGCTTTATGGATTTAACTGTGTTATATGCATGGCGACATAGCAATGATTATGGGAAGGGCTCTGCTTTCCAGAAGTTGAAAGTCTAGTGGCAGGCAGCAGATAAACTATCACATGAATTGAATAAAATGTGCTAAGTCCTCTGGGAATACAGAAAAAGGTATGATTCTGGGAGCCTCTGGGAGCCAGGAAAGGGTCCAAGGAGACAGTAACGTTTAAACTGAGCCTTAAGGGACGGGTAGCCATTTACTGGGTAAAGAAGAGTTAAAAGTCTTCTAGGAGAGGGGAACTGTACATGCCAAGGCTCGGAGGCATGAAAAGCTAATCACAAAATAAATAAATCTTCAACATTCAAGGAACATCCACTGGAAGCTACTATTCTGTATTAAGTAGAAAGTAGTTTTTATGCTAGTAAAATAATTTGCAGTTTATGCTTAGGAAATTTAAGCGGGGAGTTAGCTGTGAATTTAACAGAGGATTTTGTTAATCTCGGCTAGTCTTTAATTGGGGGTATGTGGGAGTAACCTGTTGCCGATGAGTCAGTTCAGACTCATAGTGATCCTATAGGATAGGGTAGAACTGAGGAGCAGCTGATGGATTCAAACTGCTGACCTTTGGTTAGCAGATAAACTCTTAACCACTGTGCCACCAGGGCTCTTTGTGCGAGTAGAGAGAGATTGTTTCAATGCTTGTTTTTTACTACTACATTCTTCTATTTCAACAAGATGACAGAAGTAGAGTCAGGAGTTTGGCACCTTCTTTCTGAAAGGTTGTTGTTCTTGGTTCTAGAAACTTCTGATTACCAGCCCTTAGTTTGGGTTGTGGTACATTAGCTCTGGAATTTTTTTTTTAAATAACCAGAAATTGTAGAGACAATATTATTTTTTGTGTTTGTTCTTCTGGCCACTGCATTAGTGGCCAGAAATTAGTTATCGTCAGAGTTGTAACAGTATTGTCAGAAGCAAATGTCCTCAGAGGGTACACATGATAATTATTTTGAGATCAAGACTCAGTATAGAGCCAGTTTGAACTGGTTATGATCTATGCATTTTTAAGGGTCTATGCAAATATTTGAGACCCAAAACTAATTTATTGCCTCCAAAATACAAAAAATTGCAAAATAAAGATTAGTGTACATCTAGCTATCCACAGAAGAAATATTAGCCACTTACCTTCATGTCTACTCTTTTCTAGGTATATAAAACTTAATGTGGGATATAGATGCATTTCATCTGTATCAAACATGTGGAGAAGTAGGGCCTCCAGCATTAAGAATGTTCAGGGCTTTCAAGGTCTTCAAATGTCCTTGTTCATCTTGTGTGTTGCATCTGCATTATTTTATATTTATACACTGTTCTGGGAATCCATGTTTATAAGACTGTTATACCTATTTCCAGGGAGACAAGAGGTAGGAGCACTCACAAGAACAACAGGTCTCAGTGCTTGTCCCTTGACCCTGTTCCATCTGTTACTGGGGGCTGGTTAACAGCAAGACACTTCCACATGGCATTGCTAAACCCAATAACCATGTACGTTCCCTGATTCTTCTGGAATGAACCATAATTAAGTTTGTAGATAAATTATACGTTGTAAGATAGGATTTATATATACCAGTTTACAATGTGTCACCTATCAGAAGTGTTTTTTTAAGCTGATTATCTAAAATTGGAATTCACTTTTGCCCAGAAACATGTTAGAAATGATTGGTAGTTTTTGAGATTAGCCCACAAAATCTCATGCATATGTAATGTATCTAATTTATTTTAACCACAGCTTCAACATTGTTTAAAACAGAATTTCTACAAACAAACTCATTTGTGAGTACCATCTCCAAAAACCAGGTGACGCAGTGGTTAAGAGCTTGGCTGCTAACCAAAAGGTCTGCAGTTCAAATCCACCAGCTGCTCCTTGGAAACCTTATGGGGCAGTTCTACTCTGTCCTATAGGGTTGCTATGAGTAGGAATCGACACGACAGCAACAGGTATAATGGGTACCTTCTCTAACGTAGAACAGGGGAAGAGAATGAAGGCACCCAGCATTGGAATGACAGTAGGATTTGGTGTAATATAGAAGAATTGTGTATCTTTCTAATTCTGTGTGTTTGATAAAATGTAATCATATATGCCAACAGGATTAGAGTCTATACTTTAGAAGCATGACATCCATAGTAAGGTCCCATCCTTTCTCTCCTATCTCTTTTCCACCTTTGTCTGCATCAGTCCTGGGCACCACTAACACAAAGGGGTATTGTTCCTACCTGATGAAGTAGGAAGAGTAGAAGAAATGGAGTGTCAGGAAAGCCAGGCCCTGACCAAGATCAGGAGTGAGCTGTGCATTTGTAAGTCAGAACTTCCCCTTCTTTTGTTCTTTATGCAGACTTGGAAATACGGAGGCAAAATCATGCACCAACGTGAACTGTAAGCATTGTAAGTAAAATCTCTTTGTGTGTGACAAACACTGTTGGTTGCCAACTGTGGCAGACACTTCCAGCTGTTTCTTCAATGTCCACTCTCTCCATTTTCCTTACTAAGAACCCTGGTTTTTATTTGGGATGGTAATGAACCCAGTTAAAACACTTGTTACTCAGCCTCTTTCACTAAGGTAGGTCTGGTGACACAGTTCTGGCCAATGAGATGTAAGTGGGAATCTAGGGAATTTTGGGAGAGATTTTGCTTTCATGATATAGATGCATCCCCTTTCTCCTCCCGTTGTCCAGCCAGGCATGGCGCTCTAATCTTTTCAGTGACAGCAACTATCTTGTTTTCATGAAGATGAAAATCTAAGTTTGACAGAGTGAGAATTTAGGAGTCCTTGATGATGTCCAGTGGCAGTGGACTCCCTAAATCTTGGCTTCTTGTTTGGTAAGAAAACAAACACGTATGTGTTTAAGCTACTGATCGGGAAAAGGCAGATATTCTAGATGGAAGGAACAGAATACTCAGACATCAGAAATAGTGGGGGTGGAGGGCAGGAGTCCCTAGGTGGTGCAATCAGTTAAGCACTCCACTACTAGCCAAAGGCTGGCAGTTCAAATTTGCCCAGAGCCACCTCAGAAGAAAGGCCTGGCAACTTGCTTTCTAAAGGTCATAGCCTTGAAAACTCTATGGAGGGCATTTCTATTCTGTACATGCTGGGTGGCCATGAGTCAGAGTTGACTTGATGGCATGAGTTTTTTTGGTTAGGATGAATTGTCTTTTAATTTTTAGAAATGCAATTATTTTTATTTAATAGTATCAGATATTTTTAGACTGGAAAAGAACTTTCAAGATTTATTGGTTCAGCCTGCTTATTTTAAACAAAGGGAACTTGACTCACAGAGAAATTATGGTGCACAGAGATCATCATTTTTGTATGTGTATGCGTTTTACATTTCTAGGGACCAAGAAACCAAAAAGAAAAGAATAAATACTTACGTGCAAATTCTACATAGGTTCAACTTTAAATAAAGAAGTACGTATTTGGTCACTCTATTCCTAATTATATTCAAGGTTTGATAAGATATTTTAAAGGAAGATTAAGACCTGATCCTTAACCTCAAAGAAATTGCAGTTTAATTCGGGAAATAAGTCACATGAAATATCTAGACTGCAATTAGGACTATAATTGGGTGGAATTGCATATATGAGTTCAGGAAAGGGAGAGATTAATGTGACCCAGAGGCTCTGTTGTGTAAAAATTAAGAAAATATTTGTATAAGAACATAAACGATGCCATTTATCAAATTATTAGCTGTCATGAAGCTGCGCAGAGGAGAATTCAAAATGAATACAAAACAGTGGGGTGAGTCTAACAAGGTGAATTTTAATAATAGCTTAATAATCCTAATAAGAATTTAATTATAGCTAATATTTATTGAGCATTTACTATGAACCACTACCATCTCTGGATTGGTGTTCCTGCTTCCATTCCCCTCCCAACCCCACAATCCATTCTTCGCCCAGCACTCAGTGTGGTGAACTCATGCCTCTCTCCTCTGCTTGAAATCTTTCCATTTCTTATTAGTCTCAGAATAAAATCCAACTCCTGACTTCATCTTACACATTTACTTTCACTCTCTCTTACTCCAGCCACACTTGCCACCTCTCTTGTGTCTAGAACACATCAAGCGACTTTGCATCTGACCCATTTGCATTTGCTATTCACACCCCAGACTTTTTGAATGGTTGGGTCCTTCCCCATCTTTCAGATTTTGGCTCAAATTGCACCTCCTCAGAGAAGCCTTTCTAATCAACCTACCACAAGTAGTCCCTGCCCAGACACTTACTAGCACATTGCACTTGGTTGTCCTTTCTAGCATATATCACACTCTCGGATTATCTAGTTTGTTTTTTTTTTTTAAATTATTTATTGATTGTCTTTCCCCATGAGTTCTAAGAAGGCAGGAACCTTTTGTCTTTTCCTTTCTGTAACTCTAGCTCTAAGCTCCTAGCACATAGTAGGTGTTCCGCATATAATCTGATGACTCACTAAGTGACTAGCTGTGAGATAAGTACTTTTGTAGGTTTCAGAAGCACAAACACCTGGCATGATTTCTGATAGTTTAACTCAATAATTCTCAGTCCTGGCTACACCTTAGACTCATCTGGGGAGCTTTTAAAAAACAACACTTGGGTTCCATGCTACGTCCATTAAATAAGAGTCTCTTGGGATAGGAACCAGGCATCTTTATTTCAAAAGCTCTTTTAGCTGATTCTAATCTGCAGCTAGCATGGGAGTACCAAAGGCAACTATCATTTCCTTTTCTTTAAACTCCAGATCTGCTCTTTTGTTATTTCATTTAAGTCTTTTGATATGATTCCAATTCAAATGATTACCCCAAGAAAATGTTTCCGGAGAGACCAGGGTCCCTTTGTGGCCCTTTCCTAATTCTTTGTGGAAACTACTTCAAATTTAGACTTTACCTATAGATCACAAACCTTGTTCCTTAGACATGTGGATACTTTTTTTCCACTTAGGAATGGACTTCTTTGGTGTTTCAGGGAAGACAGACATTTCTTGGCATGTGTGGAAGTCTTATCCCTTACTCCACCCATAAAGCACTGCAGTATTCTCCAGATTTCATTCACCAGCTTTTTCTTGTACCTTCATGTTGTGTGTTGTTTGATAGTCTCCCAGATATTTGCACCGTGTGCTTTTCACTCAATTGAAGTGTTTGCTCAAATGTTCCTTATTAGAAAGATGTTCCCTGGCCACTCTACCTAAAATGACTCTCACCCAGTCATCACTCACTATTGTCTTCCCTTATTTTTTCTTTATATAATTTATCACTAATTAGCAAATATATTTGTTTATGATGTGTCTTCTTCTTCTAGAATATAAGTGCCATAAAAGCTGGGTTGTGGCTGTTTTGTTCACTGCTGTATCCCTAGCAGAGTTCAATAAATATTTGTTGAAAAAAATGAAGGAATGAATGAACAGTACTCTGGCAAGCGATCCCAAAATTGACTGTATTTTCTCATTTTCTGCCTCCTTTTCTTCCCAAGGATTTTTGGTGGATGTCTGCTATAACAGCAAGCATCATTTGGAAAACAAACTGTTGGCAGCACCAGGAGCCATTTTATCCAGGACTTATCTATTTCCCCCCAATAGTAAACTCACATGGGGTTGCTCTGAGTCAGAATCAACTCCAGGGCACCTAACAACAACAGTAGTTAGCAGCACCAAACAACAACAGCAGTAGTTAGCACACATGTGATCTATTTATCTCAAACATTAACTTTGATATTCTATTTTACATAAAATTATTCAGTGTTCATAGTGAAAAAATGCCCACTAAAGTGAGATATAATTAATGAGCATCAGGAATGTCTGGTAGTTGCTAAAGTACAATTTCTGTGGCTTATAGGGAGCTGGAGTCTTTGGATGGCAGAAACAATTAAGCACTTGGCTTCTAACTTAAAGGTTGGCGGTTTGAAACACCTCACAAGAAAGGCCTACCAATCTTCTGAAAGATCACAGCCATTGAAAACTCCATGGAGCACAGTTCTACTCTGAAACACATGGGTTTGCCATGAGTTGGAGTCAACCTGAAGGCAACTGGTTTATAGGGAGCTAGTTGAGAGGTACTCATCAGGTGCTTCTTGTGTTAGGGCACTGTAATAGGTATTCTGATGGGTACAGACAAAAATAAAAGGCATTTCTGTGTACTAGTATCGTAAAATCTATTAAGAGATACAAACCATATGTATATGAAATGTAAAGCCACTAATAAAATTATAGAAGAGAGGTAAAATGCAATATAGATGCAAAATACAAATTGAATACATACTACCTTAGGATATATAATATTTAGTATAATCAAAATTAAATACAGTGATCTAGAAAAGATCTTTGGGAAGCAAAATTTTAATGCAGAATGTGAAGGAGTTAAAGAAAGTAGATGCATCCACTTTGGTGCCCATAGTGGGGTTTCTGTTCACAAGTCCTAAGCTCTTCACCTAACTCCTATCTAGATTTCATTCCTTTGTCTTTGTAACATGCGAGTTACCTTTTTTTTTTTTCCTTTTTGGGAGTGTTGTAAGTTAAAGAAATGATCCAACCACCGGCCACCTGACCAACACGTTACCTTAACTGGCTATAACAGAATGCTATTCAGGCAGTGTCCCAGTTGTTGCTCATTAGAATACATTGGCTGCTTGTGATACCTTCTGATTGTCCCTCCAGATTGTCTCTTGACCCTTTTCCACTCTGTGCTGTGTCCTGGTGAAGTGACCTGTACAAACTGGTTGGATTCAGACATTGGGAAGCGTGGGGGAAGGTGGATGGGAGGGGAGTGATTTGGAGTAGTTATTCTCTTGGCTCCCTGTCTCTGGGGTCTGTGCCTTTCACCAGGCAGCTCTCTCTTTATACAGACCTTTATGTCTCCTTGTTCCATTAGCTGCTCAATCCCTCACCCCTTCAAGCCTAAGGTGATAACATCCTCCTCTCCTTTGAAAAGAATCTGAGTACTGAACTCCCCCTTGTGGTTTCCCTATACTGTACCCTTGCCTTTGATATTAGACCCCGTTTTAAACATGCCCCAAAGTATTCAACATGAGTTGCCATCAGCTTCCTGCCAGGACTCTTTAACTGATCACCTCCCATAGCAGAAAGGGAGTCAGAGTCTGACACTTGGCTGATGAGGAAACATTGTGTCTCTCATCCTGAGTCTAATTAACTCCAATTAATTTCTTGGTGTGAGTTACTTAAATAGATTCTGCAGAAGTGATTCTGCGATTCAAAATGGCTGCCATCTCTTTGGCCATTTGATGAAATGTTTCCCTTATTGCTAACATGGAAGGTGCGGATAAAACAATCATTTACCAGCAGGAACTAAGGAAACCAGGAAAGTTTGCGATTGACTGTTGCTATTGTAAGCCTGTTATGTATCAGGATGACCTCCTGGGTTTGGAAATAGTGCTATTTACCTAGTTACAGAATCCCCTTCCTAGAGCAAAGGGGTGGTGGTGACTAAGGACATGCCATTCTAGGCTTTCAAAAGGCAAAATACCAAAGCAGGTGTGTGCATATGAAACAGACTTACTAGGCCAGTGGAGTGGGGAATACGGAAGAGGAGAGACATAAAAATTATTGGTATTCCAGGTGGCAGGTTGATGTCGCAGGGGGTATTGTACGTATTTCTGCCACATGTCTGTCAATTCATGATACTATGGTGGCTTGTGTGTTGCTGTGATGCTGGAAGCTTTGCCATCGGTATTTCAAATACCAGCAGCATCACCCCTGGTGGACAGGTCTCAGCAAAGCTTCCAGACTAAGACTAGGAAGAAGGACCTGGTGGTCTACTTCTGAAAAAATTAGCCAGTGAAAACCTTATGAATAGCAGTAGAACATGGTCTGATAAATAGTGCTGGAAGATGAGCCACTCAGGTTGAAAGGCACTCAAAAGATGACTGGGGAAGAGGTGCCTCCTCAAAGTAGAGTTGACCTTAACGACATGGATGGAGTAAGGTTTTCAGGACCTTTATTTGTTGATGTGGCACAAATCAAAATGAGAAGAAAGAGCTGCAAACATTCATTAACAATCAGAACGTGGAATGTACAAAGTATGAATCTAGGAAAATTGGAAGTCATCAAAAATTAACTGGAACGCATAAAGATTGATATCCTAGGCATTAGTGAGCTGAAATGGAGTGGTATTGGCCATTCTGAATCAGACAATCATATGGTCTACTATGGCAGAAATGACATCTTGAAGAGGAATTGCGTTGGGTTCATTGTCAAAAAAAAATGTCAAGATCTATCCTGAAGTACAACGCTGTCAGTGACAGGATAATATCCATACACCTACAAGGAAGACCAGTTCATACAACTATTATTCATATTTATGCACCAACCACTAAGGAGAAAGATGAAGAAATTTTAAGATTTTTTTTTTAACCAACTTCTGCAATTTGAAATTGATCAAACAATAATCAGGATGCATTGATAATTATTGGTGATTGGAATGCAAAAACTGGAAACTAAGAAGGATTGGTAGTTGGGAAATATGTCCTTGGTGATAGAAACAACACCAGAGATCACGTGATAGAATTTTGCAAGACCAACGACTTCTTCATTGCAAACACCTTTTTTCAACAACATAAATAGCGCCTATACAAGTTGACCTTGCCAGATGGAATACACAGGAATCGAACCGACTATATCTGTGAAAAGAGATGATGGAAAAGCTCAATATTATCAGTCAGAAAGAGGCCAGGGGCTGACTGTGGAACAGATCATCAATTGCTCATATGCAAGTTCAAGCTGAAGCTGAAGAAAATTAGACCAAGTTCATAAGAGTCAAAGTTCAACTTTGAGCGTATCCCACCTGAATTTAGAGACCATCTCAAGAATAGATTTGACGCATTGACCACTAATGACCGAAGACCAGAAGAGTTGTGGAATGGTATCTAGGACATCATACATGAAGAAAGCAAGAGGTCATTAAAGAGACAGGAAAGAAAGAAAAAACCAAAATGGATGTCAGAAGAGACTCTGAAACTTGCTCTTTAATGTAGAGTAGCTAAAGCAAACAGAAGAAATGGTGAAGTAAAAGACCTGAACAAAGATTTCAAACAGCGGCTCCCAAAGAAAAAGTAAAGTATTATAATGAAATGTACAAAGAGCTAGAGTTAGAAAACCAAAAGGGAAGAACACATTCAGCATTTCTCAAGCTGAAAGAACTGAAGAAAAAAAATTCAAGCCTCAAGTTGCAGTATTGAAGGATTCTACAGGGAAAATACTAAACAATGCAGTAAGCATCAAAAGAAGATGGAAGGAACACACAGGGTCACTATACAAAAAAAAAAAACAAAAAAAAAAAAAACTGGCTGACGTTCAACCATTTCAGGAGGTAGCATGTGATCAAGAACAGATGGTAGTGAAGGAAGAATCCAAGCTGCACTGAAGGCAGTGGCAAAAAAATGGAAGGCTCCAGAAATTGACAGAATACCAATTCAGATGTATCAACAAATGGATATAGCACTGGAAGTGCTCATTCATCTATGCCAAGAAATTTGGAGGACAGCTACTTGGCAAACTGACTGGAAGAGATCCATATTTGTGCCCATTCCAAAGAAAGGTGATCCAACAGAATGTGGAAATTATGGAACAATATCATTAATATCACGTGCAAGTAAAATTTTGCTGAAGATCATTCAAAAACGATTGCAATAGTACATCAACAGGGAACTGCCAGAAATTCAAGCTGGATTCAGAAGAGGACTTGGAACTAGGGATATCATTGCTGACGTCAGATGGATCTTGGCTGAAAGCAGAGAATACCAGAAAGATATTTACTTTATATTGACTATGCAAAAGCATTCAATTGTGTGGATCATAACAAATTATGGATAACTTTGGGAAGAATGGGAATTCTAGAACGCTTAATTGTGCTCATGTGGAGCCTGTACATAGACCAAGACGCAGCTGTTCGAACAGAATAAGGGGATACTGAGTGGTTTAAAATCAGGAAAGATGTGCATCAGGGTTGTATCCTTTCACTATACTTATTCAATCTGTATGCTGAGTAAATAATCTCATAAGCTGAACTATATGAAGAAGAATGTGGTATCAGGATTGGAGGAAGACTCATTAACCTGCAATATGGAGATGATACGACCTTACCTGCTGAAAGTCAAGAGGACTTGAAGCACCGACTGATGAAGATCAAAGACTACAGACTTCAGTGTGGATTACACCTCAACATAAAGAAAGCGTAAATTCTTACAACTAGACTAACAAGGGACATCATGATAAACGGACAAAATATTGAAGTTGTCAAGGATTTCATTTTACTTGGATTCACAGTCAACACCCATGGAAGCAGCAGTGAAGAAATCAAATGACACATTGCATTGGGCAAATCTGCTGCAAAAGACCTCTTTAAAGTATTAAAAAACAAAGATATCACTTTTGACTAAGGTGTGCCTTGACCCAAGCCATGGTGTTTTCCATCACCTCATATGCATGTGAAAGCTGGACAATGAATGAGGAAGACTGAAGAAAAATGGATGTCTTTGAATTATGGTGTTGGTGGAGAACATTGACTATATACCATGGACTGGCAGAAGAATGAACAAATCTGTATTTGAAGTACAGCCAGAATGCACCTTAGAAGCAAGGATGGCAAGTTTCGTCTCAAGTACTTTGGATATGTTATCAGAAGGGACCTGTCCCTGGAGAAGGACATCATGCTTGGTAAAGTAGAAGGTCAGTGAAAAAGAGGAAGACCCTCAATGAGATGGATTGACATGGTGGCTGCAACAATGGGCTCAAGCATAACAATGATTGTGAGGATGGCGCAGGACCGGGCAGTGTTTTATTACTGTTGTACATAGGGTCGCTATGAGTCGGAACCGACTTGATGGCACCTAAGAACAGCAGCAGCACTGTAAGTATTTACCATGTACCAAGTCAAAAGATATTTTGAAAGATTAGACATCTTCTATCCCTTTAAGCATCATTAGGCAGTGATGTCAAGACAGGTTGCTAGTAGTGGAGGAAGAGGGTCCTCATGTTTGGGAAGAAATCAGAGGAGTAAAATAAATGGAAGAGCTAAAGTATTTTCATAATATTGGCTTGAGAGTAAAGAATATTCAGGTAAAACACCCAGGACCATGGGTCTGCCATCCCATCTATCAGGAAACTGAAATATGGATTAGAAGAATGAAAAAGTTGGGCATTGCCTTACTGTGCTTGTCTTAGTCTGGGTTCTCTAGAGAAGCAAAACCAGTAAAAGTGTGTATATACATACACACACACACACACACACACACATATGTATAGAGACATTTATCTCAAGGAAACAGCTCACATGGTTGTAGAGGCTGGCAAGTTCCAACTCTTGAGGCTCAGGCTTCAGGCTGGAGGCTTCTCCTGACTCACGTAGCTGTAGTGGCTGAAGAAACAAAGATCTACAGATTGGATGGTAGGCTGCTGGCCCAAGTCCCAAGAACTGGAGGTCAGATGTGGAATGCATGACGAGTGGAATGCAGGATCTATAGCAAGGCAAAAGCCAGCGAGCTTTGCCAGAAAGTCTACATATACTGGATGCAAGCCACACCTCAAGGAAACTCCCTGTCAATTGATCGGCTGCTCATAGCAGATCTCATCATGGAGGTGATTATATCTCATCATGGAGGTGATTACATCATTATATGGCTGCCAAACTACATCATAACTGCCCAACCACTGAGAATCATGGGCCCGCCAAGTTGACACACAACCTTAACCATCACAGTGATCATGTGTAAAATAAAGAGCTGAAGCTACAGAACCCTGTGTATTGTGGAATCAGCTGAACTCCTCAGGGAATCTGGGATGGCATTCCAAACTATGCTGAGTTGAGTGAACTGATAAAGGCTACTGAAACCTGAAGCATACAGGTTACTGTTTTCCCAGAGCCACACCCACACTGGGAGTTGGAGTTTGATGAATTGTAGAAAAGCCTGTAAGTAGGGAGAAAAAATTCATATTTAAACTGTTTTGGACTGCAAGGTGCTATTGTTATAACCTTTTGGGATGAAAATGGAAAATGAAATTTTGTCATCATAGCTCTGTAAGGTCGTTATTTTTGCCCTGCATGAAAATCACAGCAGACAAACGCAATTGATGGTGTCATCCTCGGATACCTATAATCTTGACCACTCTCAGGACTGATCACTCTCAGGACTGATCAGTAGTTGCCAGGAATCGCTCAAACAAAATTATAGTAATTGTAAGCACAAAACAGTTCTTTTGCTTACTTCCACTAACTCCTGGGTTGCAGATTTGTCCACACTATACTGACATGGTATGTTTGGTGCCGATAGAAGTGCCGCATCGGCACATCTAACTTTTGGGTTGCCCTTTCAATGTTGAAGAAGTGGGCAGCAGGCTATTTTTGATTTAAATCCTAGGCTGTGGCAAAACATTAACAATTGAGATAAATTTAAAAATGATATTAAAAAGACGTATGATATTGAGGTCTTACTAGTAGCTAAAATCGATTTCAAATTTAATGATTAAGTTTTGCTGACCAAATAAAGATCATACCAAATTGGTCAAGGAGAAATAAATATGTATTAAAACTCTCCATTCTTTCTGGAAACAAAGGCACATCACAAAGACACACACTAAGAAATTGCTGATACTTTTTTTCTCTTTAAAGTAGTTTTTTCTTGTCTTTTTCTCTTTAAACAGAAGTTAAAAATAAATTTTAAAAATTAAAATGAGATATGCAATTTAAATATCATATTAATTTGCACATTTCCCCCAGTATTTCAACTCTACAGTGGTGCTATGGAGAGAATTATGTTTTTGTATTCTAATATAGTGTCATCCTCAGCAGACTTGATTATGTATTTCTGCAGAACAGACATCACTTTTAAGTGTGTGAGTGGAGAATTGAACAGGAGAAGCACTGTTGATTGTTCTGGATGTTTTTATTTGGAGAGACTTCAGATCTTTGTGAGTTGTAGGTGTTAATATTCAGTGTGTCACATATTTATGCCATTTCAACAAATAATGAAAGAACTCTATGTACACTTCTGAAAATGAATACATGTCTATTCTTAAAAATTGCCTTAGGATACTTTTTTGGATTAAATATATAAACATACATTCATTGTACATAATATTAGAGATTTCACTTCTTTTCAAAAACATCTATGATCAGGTGAAATGATGCCCTTTGAGTTAATAAGAAATAACTATTAAAAATGTATACTCATTGATTTCATGCCGAACACATGCATTTTGTGAGTCAAATTCTTAGTTAAGCCCAATGACTTCTTACATGCTATCAGGCCTAATGCTGTATTTCAAACGACAGGTGAAGGAGTCAGGGTAGGGGTTATAGGCATAGGTTTTGGAGATAAATGGAGTTAAGTGGATTCAAATCCTAGCTTTTCTAATATCAGACTTGGGACTTCAGGCAAGTTACAGTAACCTCTCAAGTCTATTTCCTCACAAGTAAAATGGGGGATAACATCTACTTTATTGTGGTGTTGTTAGAATTCAATGAAGTATGAAAAGTACTTAGCCTGTAGTACTCCACACATAGTAAATGTTCAATAGGTAGCTACTTCCAAGACAGGCTTATATGTAGTTTTTCTTAATAATAATTCATCAATTTTGTGATGTATTCACCTTCAGTGGGAAGGAAGCCCGTTTATCCTGCCTTCGAAGAATTCTAAATGGGAAGGTGTCTTTGCGTGTCAACAAGGTTCTGGCACAGATATGGTGATTTTGATTCAATGCAGAGTTATAAATTAAAGGGCCATCTCCTTACCTCCATAACCCCCTTTCCTCTACCACAGCTTTCCTCCAAGTATTCTGGGAACCCTTTCTGCAGAAGACGCAAGACCTGGCTTTTGGTAGAACTCTGACGCCAACTCAGCGTGCATCTCTTTACTAAACCCAACACTAGTAAGGACGTGTTTCAAGGACCAAAAAAAAAAAAAAAAAAAGTAGGTTATTTACTGACTTTCTGAAGTTTAAAAAAAAAAAAGGAGGAAAGATAAAGCCAGTCTTGTTTCTTTAATCACGCTCCAAATTACTGATTTCAATTTGGTCGAAGGACCTTAACTGTCAGAAAATGTGGGCCAAGCTCGTTCTAATATTCAGCCAAAGAATAAAGAAGCTGACACAAAAACTCAAAGGAAATCACTACTCTTGCAAAACAAAAGATAAAGGATGTAAAGTATCATAATTCACACGGGCAACATGCTTGATACTCCCAGCCCAGCACCAGGCTTTCCACATCTCCTTGACATCAATGAGCTGTACGTAAAGCAGTTTTGCTGAAGGGTGTAAAGAAAACACTTAAATGTAAAACTTATTCCCTGATCCTCAAGCTTACAACTTCGCTAGAGAGCTTAGCTGCGTAACTAACACTCGAGGGCGGTCAATGAAACGTGACAAATCACTTGCCAGGGGTCGTGAAAGGAGGAATTCACAGTTAGGGATCATTCGGGACTGGGGGGCTTGTCAAGGAAGACTATAAGAGGTGGGATGTAAGCTAGGTGCTAAGAGACAGGCGGGAAACGGCGTTTCTGGCGAAGGACTCAAGGCTGGGCACGTTGGGGTAGTGCGGTGGACGGACCGCTCGACCCTTCCTCGGGCCACTGCGCGTGCGCAGGCCAACGCTCGCGCCGGGCGCGCGGCCCGCGGGAAGCCAGCCAGGGCCCGCGAGCGCGAGACCCCGCGCACCAAGGCGGGAAAAGGGTCGCGCATGCGTCACTCTGCGCTTCGAGCTCGCCAGGATGGGGAAAGGAGGGTGGAGTTTCCAAGAGGGAACTTGACCCGTTAGCAGCCGCGGTCATGGCGGCACGTTCACCGCCCTCGCCGCTCCCTCCGCCCCAGGCGCGACAGTCGGGCCCCTGGTCCCCGCATGTTGGGCAGGAAGTCAAGGTCCATGCAGTGTGCAGCGAGGCCTTGGGTCTTGCAGGCGCTGCACGGGAGGTCGTCGCGGGCAAAAGGGATGTCCCCTGGCGGGGTGAAGAGGGATCGGGGGGCCGGCGAGGGGGCGCGGCGGCGGCTCAGGCTCCCCTCCTCAGCGCGCCCATGGCGTCCGGGCGGCTTGAGGGCATCTCGGTAGAGGAGGCGATGGCGACCCGGACGCAGCTGCTGGAGGAAGAGCTGAGCAGCCTAAAGGAGGAGCTGGCTCTGTGTCAGGTATCGAGGGTCCTCGCCGCCGGCCTTTCCCCTCTTCTGCGGGCCGGGGCCAGCGGGAGCGCGCCCCTCTCCCTCCTGCCTCCGCTGCGCCGTTCGCGGATGTGGGACCCACCCAGCCCCGCCCGGCGACGCACCCGTCGGCTCCCACACCCAGCCCGACCAGCTCCCGGGTGCCCGACCCGGGGCTTCCGCTCCTCTCTGGACACGGCCCGGCAGGGTTCGTCTCCGCGCCCCGCGTTTGATTTTCTTCACTTGGATATCACCGAAACGCCAACCCCCCCCCCAAAAAAAAACCCAAGTTCGCGAGGGTGACTGTAGTGGTACCTGGTGCAGCTGGAGTGGAGTGCATTCCACGAGTTGAAAATGTTGAACGGGAAAGCGTCAACACTTTCGTTAAAATAAAATCCATCGTTGAAGGAGCCTGTTTTTAATTTTCAAACTCAAACTTCCTCTTGTTCTTACAAAGCCAAACCTAAGTTGGAAACACAGATCTGAAATTTTTAGGGAGTCTGGGGCTGGGAACTTGCACACACAATAAATGATGCTTGATATTAACCAGTTAGAATAATTCCTTAGTCCTTGAGTGAGAAATCTCATTTTCAGGTATTCTTGCCGGTGAAGAACATTTCCTAAACCAATTGTGTTATATTTGTTTCCTGCAGTTGTGAACAGATTGTGAGGATGAGCTTCACTGTACTCTCACATTCAGAGAGATTTAATTTTCCCTAATTTTGCATCCTTACCACCTCTGCTCTGATTTCACCAGAACCGTTAGGCAGGTGTGGGAGATTAAATGTTGGGCACTCACTCAGCAATCAGGATCTTTGAGTCATTCTGTTTTCAAGATAGAAACCAGTTAGGAACTACTAGATACGGAGGTAACTTTGTGAACATTAGCACTAATTTAGGTTAATAAAACAATTCATGAACTCCTTTCTCATAATTTGTTTTGCTGTACTCTTTTGCCTCTTAGGCAGGTCTTTGCTCACTGAGTTAAGGCTGTAAAAATTGGGTAATCTTGTTGGAATTTGAACATGTCTGCATGAACAAGTTGCTTTTACCATTTTCTGTTCTTTATTGGTTAAGGAGCAAAGGGAGAAATAAAAGATACCAATGAATGAAAACATTTTATCTGCACACCTCATCCTTAGGAAGTTTAAGGATATGAACCCATGATAAAGTCCTTTGTTACTTTCACAAATCCTAATCTAAACTATGTAGCCATATCTTCTACACTGTGCCCCCTAGCTCTGTATTTCCCATAGTTTACGCATACAGGGTCAAGATTCAAAGATACTTTTAACGAATGACTTGGTTAAAGAAGTCAATCTGTTGGAAACAACCCAATGACCTCCATATGTGTTTAAAATTGGGGCTGTAAACATGCTTGTAGGCGTTGACATTGGATAGATATGGACTAGGGAAGATGATTGAAGTGATCTAGGCAGATGTACAAATAGCGATATGGTCATGGTTAGCCTAGATTTTTCTTGAGATTTTTGTAATTGACACTGACAGATAATCATAGGCATTCCAGTAAAGAAAGATGAGATTGGCAGTATCCCATGCCATAAAACTTGGAGTCACACCATACTTCTGCTCTTACGAAACTTGAGAGAAACAATAATAGAACTCCCAAGTGTTTTGTAAAAAGGTATTTAAGTAACTAAGCATTCAGTTTTATATCTTTTCTATTGTTTCTTCCTCTCGCTTATTCTGTTAAAAACCACAGTAACAAGAATACATAGTATTAATGCTTTGTTTTTCAATCCATTTAAAATCTGCAACCCACAGTAAAAAATTAGTTGTACATCTCAACTTAGTAAACACATAATTTCAGGAAGATTATCCTAACAATGTGTCATGAACGCTGATACTTTCTTTTCAACTCTGTTCGTAAAACAATGTTCAATGTTCAGATCCTGTAGAATAATTTCACAAACCAGCAATGGATCAAAACCTACAGTTTGGGAAAATAAAAACAAACCTAATTAGTCTATGGTCACAAGTAGTAACTTTAGTTTGGTTATTGCCACATTTAACTCACTGGTATTCAAATTATATGTGCTCATTGATTCCATCGACCATTCCCTTCAATTGGAATACCTGAGAATAAGCATGTAATAGAAAACAATCTGCTATACCCCCACCTCCCCAAGTGTTTCTCTTAATATAAACTTCCCATCTCAGTCTTTGATTGCAGTATTAAACATTTTTTTATGACTCTCAGATCAGCAAGCAAACTACATAATGCCTGACTGAAGCATTACTTTCAATCTTGGGATTTACTGAGTATACTAGGTCAATTTCCAAATGTAGATGTTACCTAAGGAATTATCAAGGGTACTCAAAAGAGTCATTTTGAATATGTGACGTTTTTGCCTTATACCTTGGTTTTAGAACCTAAATCCATCATACTCTTAATTTTGATATTTGAAAAATGTTTTCTACTTGCGACAAAGTATGCTGGATATGGGTGCATGGGGTGAATGAATGCATACTTACCAACATTTGTAGAATACCAGATGAGGAAAAAGAACGCTATGTTTATATAGTATATAGTCAGCTCATTTTCTTTTTTTGGTAGCATCCAAAAATATTTACGAAATCTGTAAACCAATTTCAGTAACAAATTATTTAGAGCATTTAAATGAAATACATGACCATTATTACAATTTTAATGATGAAACTAACTTTTATGAAGCACGTGATGTTGGAGTTGAGACTATGACCAGAGAACTCAGCCACTTATATTTTATCTTAGAAATTTAGGTATGTTGAAGCGTTGGCCAGTAATTCACAGAAATTTTCTTGAGAAGATTACTACATAATTGGATCCCTCTGTTGTTGTTAGTAGCTGTATTCTATTAGATGAATTGTACAATTTTAGGAATTATTTTTCCTAATAATAATTTACCGAGTGAATACTTCGTGACTCTGTAATTCCTTCCATGGTTGTCCGTAGGTTGTGATAGATACGTAATTTGTTTAAATGTAGGAGATAGTTTTCATATGTTTGTTGAGGTCAGTTGGGAACCTACTTTGTTGCTGGGAACTAAACTAGGTGTCAGTGACAAAAGCAATCTTGGGTGTCTGTGTTTGTATAGCTAATACATATTCCCACGCCAAGTGACAAGGGAAAGACAAAGCCAATCCATTGCTAAGGTAATTAAGACTCCAGTAAGACCCCAATTACCTATTACTGTGTCAACCATTTCCTAGACTGAGCTTAGTATTAACTTTGTGAGAAGGGGTGGAAATTGTAATTTTAAATTATTTGATTCTACAATAAGTTCTACAGTGAAAATATCACATGCAAGTAAAATTTTGCTGCAGGTAATTCAAAAATGGCTGCAGCAGTACATCGTCAGGGAGCTTCAGAAATTCAAGCTGGATTCACAAGAGGATGTGGAATGAGGGATATCATTGCTGATGTTGGATGGATCTTAGCTGAAAGCAGAGAATATCAGAAGGATGATTGCCTGTGTTTTATTGACTATGCCAAAGAATTCGACTGTGTGGATCATGAAAAATTAGGATAACACTGCAAAGAATGGGAATTCCAGAACAGTTGACTGTGCTCATGCAGAACCTGTACAAAGACCAAGAGGTGGTTGTTTGAACAGAACAAGGAGATACTGTGTTGTTTAAAGTCAGGAAAGGTATGCGTCAGGATTGTATCCTTTCACCATACTTATTCAGTCTGTATGCTGAGCAGATAATCCAAGAAGCTGGACTATACGAAGAAGAATGCAGTATCAGGATTGGTGGAAGACTCATTAACAGCCAGTGATATGCAGATGATACAACCTTGCTTGCTGAAAGTGAAGAGGACTTGAAGCATTTACTGATGAAGATCAAAGACTACAGCCTTCAGTATGGATTACATCTCAACATAAAGAAAACAAAAATCCTCACAACTGAACCAATCAGCAACATCATGATAAGCGGAGAATAGATTGAAGTTGTCAAGGATTTCATTTTACTTGGTCCTCAGTCAACATCCATGGAAGCAGCAGTCAAGAAATCAAAAGATGCATTGCATTGGGCAAATCTGCTGCAAAAGACCTCTTTAAAGTGTTGAAAAGCAAAGATACCACCTTGAAACTAAGGTGCACCTGACCCAAGCCATGGTGTTTTCAGTTGCCTCATATGCAGGCAAAAGCTGGAAGATGAATGAGGAAGACTGGAGAAGAATGGATGCAGCTGAATTATGGTGTTGGCGAAGAATACTGAATTGACTATGGACTGCCAGAAGAACGAACAAATCTGTCTTAGAAGAAGTACAGATAGAATGCTCCTTAGAAGTGAGAATGGCGAGACTTCGTCTCACTTACTTTGGACATGTTATTAGAAGTGACCAGTCCCTGGAGAAGGACATCATGCTTGGTAAAGTAGAGGGTCAGCAAAAAAGAGAAAGACTGTCAATGAGATGATTGACACAGTGGCTGCAGTAACAGGCTCACATATAGCAAAGATTGTGAGGATGGCGCCGGACTGGGCAGTGTTTCATTCTGTTGTACATAGGGTTGCTATGAGTTGGAACTAACTTGATGGCACCTAACAACAACATAATGAAAATAAAGAATTTTATAATTAATGTTTTAAATTAGTATTTTAAAAAGTTTTTTTTAATTAAATTTTTTTAAAAAAAACGTGCTTAAAGAAAGTTGGTAAATACAGGAACAATTTGTTAACTAGTTATTTTTTGTGGCTTTATTTTTCATATATGATAGAAGGTCTTTTTAGTAATTAGCAGTATAATTCATATTGCAGATAATATAGCGTTTAAATAACTAAAAACTTATAAAAACATACATGCAAAGTCCACAATCCAGTCATAGGATTTTATTGCCCATAAAAGAACTTCTTTTCAAATCACCACGTATCACTTACACATTTGAGTGTTTTAAGGTGACAAAGAAAGCCTGAATAGCTTCACAGCGACCCTGTAGGACAGAGTGGAACTGCCCCAAAGGGTTTCCAAGGAGTGCCTGGTGGATTCGAACCTTTATTGTTAGCAGCCGTAGCTCTTAACCACTACGCCACCAGGGTTTCCAGGTGACTATAGATTAAAAAAATAAATTGATAAGTAATATTTAAACTAAAGAAACTTGGCAATTAGAAAGTTCTTCCCTAAATGACTTGTGGGTATAAATTATAATTACCAAATATTGTTAATAGTGTTTCTGGAGGAGTATTTTCTCAAGTTTCTTTTTTCTCTAGCCTCTGTGTTAAAAACAACCCAAGGAGAAAAAACTGTTATGTTCTGTTTGGTAATGGTTGAAGAGGATATGTGCAATAACAATAAAAACAAAAAGGACAGAAGACAGAAACATTTTTTCTTCAGATATTTACAGGTTTCTCACTATATCCCTCTCACTGTGCAAGAGCTAAATGCTACTCTTTATTAGTAAGCCTTACTTGTTTGAGCTAAAGTAACTTAGTTCTTTAATAAATGCTGAAAACCTCTTTTTTTACATTTTTAGTTATATTAACCTCTCTTGCTTAGTATTTAGGTGGTGGTGGTGGTTGTGTGCCGTTGTGTCGGTTCCAACTCATAGGACCCTATAGGACAGGGTAGAACTGCCCCATAGGGTTTCCGAGGAGCGACTGGTGGATTCAAACTGCTGACCTTTAGGTTAGGAGCCTAAGCACTTATCCACTTCCCCACCAGGACTCCAGTATTTAGATAGAGAAGTTAAAGTGAAAATACATGAGAATTTTTGCTATTTTGTTTTAAAACAAGCTATAAGAAGAATTTTTAGAGAACACTGATTTCAAAGGATTTCATAATTTAATCAGCTTACCTTTTAAAAATAGAGATACCAGAGCACGTAATATTGCATAGCTTGCCTTTTCCTAACCTTCACTGCTTTTTGAGTAGGTTGTGACATTTGGTTTATATATTGACACTGCTTGTCCTTAAATAATTTTAAAACTCAAAAGCTGAATTTTTGCTTCTAAAGTAATAAGATAATGCACAGTATATAAGAATAGTTAGGTAAGGTAGTGCTGTCTAGTATTTAGGCTGTGAAGTCTTTTTTTTTTTTAAAGATCAAAGATTAAATAGTAAAAAAAAACAGAAGTTCCAAAACAGCATATGGTAAATATATTTATAATTTTTGAGTAGAGAAGGTCTTTGTAACTGGTACATAATATCCTTAAGCCATATGGAAACAATAGATAAATTTGAGTGTATAAACTTAATAATTACATTTTGCAAAAAAGAATCCCCCATCGTAAATTAAATGAACAGAAACAGCCTGGGAAAAATACTTGTGACATTTTGGTAGACATAGGTTTAATTTTAAGATTTCCTAGAAGCTTCACATATCACTTCTTGTATTTCATCAGCTGAACTCAGTCATATAGCCCACAAAGCAAGAGTGGCTGGGAAACAATTTTTTTCAGTTGGGCAGCAAAGAGCCAAAATGATTTCTGTTACGAAAAGGAAGGGGAAATGGATGGTGGAGACAGATACAAATAATGCTTTCTGCCACACAAGTAAAATCAACAAACAAATACAGTATTAGAAAAAGAAATGTACCTTGAAAAAAGATGAAACAGGGTAATTGGTGACTATTATAAATATAGTAGTTAGGGAAGTCTTCTCTGAGGAAGTGATATTTAAGCAAATACCTGAATGAAGGGAAGAAATAAGCTACATGAATAATCTGATGGATGGTATATTACATGCAAAGGTTCTGATACAAATAGAGCAAGAAAGTCAGTGTGAACAGAAGGGAGAGTGATAGATGTGATAGATGAGGTTGAAGAAGTATGCAAGGGGCCGGAGAGTGTGGGTTCTTGTAGCCTTCCTAAAGAGTTTGGATTATTTTCCTAGTCTGATGGGAACTTTTTGGAGGGTTTTGAACTGTAAAGAGGGCAGGGGATCATTGAAGAATGCCAGGCAAAAGATAGAGGTGACTTGGACTAGGACGATAGTGGTGGAGGTAGTAACAAGAAGTGGTAAGAACTGGGGTATATTTTATAGATAAGGCCAATAGGACTTACTAATGATTTGGGTTTGAAGTGTGAGAAAAGGAGAACAGCCAAGATTGACTCCTAGATTTTAGGTCTTTGAACAACTGAATAGATAGTGGTGACATTTTCTGTGAAGCAGAGGGTCAGGTTGTGGGAGGGTAGGGAATGAAGAGTTTTGTTTTGGATGAGTTAAATTTGAGATGCCTATTAGGCATCCAAGTGGAATTGTCTAGTAGGCAGTCTGGAGCTCGTTTATGGAGATATAAATGTGGGAGTCATCAGTGTAGAGTTTGTGTATAAAACCGTGGGAGTGGATGAGATCAGCTAGGGCAGTGGTTCTCAACGCTGAGTGCACAGAATCACCTGGGAGCTTTTAAAAAATACTGATGCTTCAGCGTTTTTTCTGAGACCAGTGAAATCAGAATCTCTAGAGCATCACTGGAGCCCTGGTGGCGCTGTGGTTAAGGAGTTGGCTGCTAACCAAAAGCTTGGCAGTTTGAATCCGCCAGCCACTGCTTGAAAACCCTGTGGGGCAGTTTTACTCTGCCCTCTAGGGTCGCTGTGAGTCGGAATCAGCTTGATGGTGATGGGTTTGGTTTTTTTTGGTTAGAGCATCAGTATTTTTTTAAAGCTCCCAGAAGTGATTCTTAACAGTCATCTGGGGTGGATAACCAACAACCTAGGGAACAAGAACCGAAGTTGTCTGTTGCATTTGGCAATATGGCGGGCCTTGACAAATTATTTTAGCATAATGGTGGGGAGGAAAATCTGGCTGGAGGAGGTTATAGAGTCAATGGGAGGTGAGGAAGTAGAGGGTGATTTTGCTGAAAAGGGAAGCTGAAAAATGGAGCAGTGTATGAGGGCAGTATCTTTTTAGAGCAAATTTACTTTGATATTCAGCATTTAATATTTCAAACATTTGCACCCTAAAATGCGGGTGGTAGAAATAGTATAAGTGAATGAAGATTACTAGTCTAAAACTTTTTAAAATAGAATTTCCTATTATACTTTTCAAGAATCTTTTGTTACAGCAGTAGTTACAAGGATCTTGAAATTATGTTTTTTCATTTACTTATTTGATGTAGTATTCTGTCTTGTCTGATAAAACTCAAAGCAGTACACTTAAAATGTCTTTTATTCCTTTAAGGCTGATAAAGAATTTGTTTGGTCTTTGTGGAAACGTCTCCAGGTGACAAACCCAGATCTCACACAAGCAGTCAGTTTGGTTGTGGAAAGGTGAGCTCCCAAGTTATTTCTTCATGAGTATTTGGTTCGTTGAATTTGTTTCTCTTCAGGATTTAGCACTTTGCATTAATGCCTTAGATTCATTTGATTTCCAAATAAGAACATTTTGTGGAGCATGATATTATTACTGGTATTGGATTTATATCAAGGGGTGCCAGTTTACTGAGTGAGTACAGGTTGGCTGTGTCTTGTGCTTGTAACCTGTAAAACTGTGCCTTCCACAGTGGTTTTTTTGTGTGTATATAAGTGTGTGTGCTTATCTTGAGCAGTTCCAGCTCAGCTTTAAAAACTGGAGAAGTCCCTGTTGTTTAGCTTCTTACTCCATAGACTGCCCCGGTAGGAAACTTCATAGACATGATACGCTCAGTTTTCCCTAAGATAATTGCAGTATGTACTTGAAAGTCTGGATTGACCTTGCCAGAGTGGGGAAAGTGCCCTGGAATAGGTTGAGGGATTTCTCTTATCACTGCATATTACTCTGTAGGGGATACCCAGTCATTTACTGTAGATTATTGGGTCTCTTCTTGGTCATTAGAAACAGTGGAGTGATGCTGGGTACTCCTTATCAAACATTCAGTATACGGTTGTCCCCTGACACTTAGCACAGCCATTAAAACACTTGCTTTCCTATTAAATGGAATTCATTACATTTTCTAAATGAGAAGCTAAGCATATGGATACGTTTTCCTTTTTTTTTGCTTTATTGGAATCATGATTATATAATCTGAATATCATTTTTGAGAACTTGAACTACAATACTGTTTGGAATCTCTAGCTCTGGGATCATTCCAGTATTGTCTGGAATTTGACTTTTTAAAATCTATTCTGTGTGCCTGACTTTGTCAAGTTTTATCATCCTTGGTTATTGTGAACTCTTAATATAGTATAAATCAGTTTCTTCTCAGGTTGCTTGTTTATCTAATTCATCAGTCTTTTCCTTTTGATGATAAGAATTGAGTCTTTTGTAGAAGTATCCTGTTATTGTCTCAGTCATCTTTGAGATGAAATGTGGTTTAACTCTTAGGCTTATTTTTATTTTTTTCAGAATAGGCCTTTTAGAAGATACATTTTTGGGGTGTTCAATTGTCATTTCTGTGATTCTTTATCCACCTCTCCTTTTATTTAATTTGTTTTTTACTTTCTAAAACTGTCCTTAATTTTTTCTATCTTCTTGGTTGAGATAGAAGCAAATATTAAAGTATTACTTGATTATCTTTCTCATCCTTTAAGTTTTCTATTTTTAATGTTTTATAATTTACATATCAGTATAAAGGTTGTTGTTGTTAGATGCCATTGAGTCAGTTCTGACTCATAGCGATCCTATGTACAACAGAATGAAACACTGCCCGGTCCTGTGCCATTCTCACAATTGTTGCTGTGTTTAAGCTCGTTGTTGCAGTCACTGTGTCAGTCCGTGTCATTGAGTGTTTTCCTCTTTTGCACAGACCCTCTACTTTACCATGGAAACACTGGTGGTGTAGTGGTTAAGAGCTCTGGCTGCTAACCAAAAGATTGGCAGTTCGAATCCACCAAGTGCTACTTGGAAATCCCATGGGGTAGTTCTACTCTGTCCTGTAGGGTCGCTGTGATTCAGAATTGACTCAGAGGCAATGGGTCTGGTCTGGTCTACTTTACAATGCCTGATGTCCTTTCCCAGGGACTGATCTCTCCTGATAACATGTCCAAAGTATGAGAGACAAAGTCTTACCATGTTTGCTTTTAAGGAGCATTCTGACTGTACTTCTTCCAACACAGATTTCTTTATTCTTCTGGCAGTCCAACACCATAATTCAATTGCAACAATTCTTCTTTGGTCTTCCTTATTCATTGTCCAGCTTTCGCATGCATATGTGGCAGTTGAGAATACATGGCTTGGGTCAGGCACACCTTAGCCCTCAAAGTGACATTCTTGCTTTTTAACACTTGAAAGAGGTCTTTTGCAGCAGATTTGCCCAATGCAGTATGTCATTTGATTTCTTGATTGCTGCTTCCATGGGTGTTGATTATGGATCCAAGTAAAATGAAATCCTTGACAACTTCAATCTTTTCTCCATTTATCATGATGTTGCTTATTGGTC
>NW_004443961.1:16482310-16496421 GCF_000243295.1 Trichechus manatus latirostris
TGATTATGGATCCAAGTAAAATGAAATCCTTGACAACTTCAATCTTTTCTCCATTTATCATGATGTTGCTTATTGGTCCAGTTGTGAAAATTTTTGTTTTCTTTATGTTGAAGTGCAGTCCACACAGAAGGCTATAGTCTTTGATCTTCATCTGTTAAGTGCTTCAAGTCTTCTTCACTTTCAGCAAGCAAGATTGTGTCATCTGCATGTCACGGGTTGTTAATGAGTCTTCCACCAATCCTGATACTACGTTCTTCTTCATATAGTCCAGCTTCTTGAATTATTTGCTAAGCATACAGATTGAATAAGTATGGTGAAAGGATACAACCCTGACACACACTTTTTCTGATTTTAAATCACACAGTATCCCCTTGTTCTGCTCGAATGACTGCCTCTCGGTCTATGTACAGGTTCTGCATGAGCACAGTTAAGTGCTCTGGAATTCCTGTTCTTTGAAATGCTATCCATAATTTGTTATGATCCACACAGTCGAATGCCTTTGTGTAGTCAATAAAACACAGGTCAATATCTTTCTGATACTCTCTGCTTTCAGCCAAATCCATCTGACATCAGCAATGATATCCCTAATTGCATGTCCTCTTCTGAATCCAGCTTGAATTTCTGGCAGTTCCCTGTCAATGTACTACTGCAACCATTTTTAAATGGTTTGTGGTACATCTTGACTACAGCCTCATTAGAGATCATGAACCACAACCATCCAGCTAAGCCATTCTCCAATTCTTGACCTGTGAATCTGTGAGATAATGAATGTTTGTGTTTTAAGCTGTTCAGTTTTGGAGTAGTTTGTTATGCAGTAGTATGGATAACTAATACACTGGATCAAAAGATATACTTTCGCAACTGTGATAGCTACTATCACTGACTTTGTTGTACCAGGTTATTCTTCCACTGGTAATGTACAAAGGTGTCTATTTTCCCCAGACTCTGACCATTCGATTGTTTTCAGCCTTTGTGTCTTTGCTTACCTCTAAGGTCAATAATGATATCTTCGAATAGTTTTCATTTGCATTTCCTTTATTTTGTATGAGTGAAATCTGAGAGCTGTTTTATATCCTTTTGTGTAAACCATTTATTCATGTGCTTTGCTTGTGGCATTTCTAATTCCTGTCCTGTGATGCCCTTCAGACTGAGTATATTATCTGTAGAATTTACAGACTTCTTCAGTTTTTATCATACCTTTCTCACAACCACAAGCATGCCATTCTTTTCTCTAAGTTTCAGATCTTGAGGGTTATCTTTGATACCTTTTCATTTCTTTTTGAACAGAAAATCAATTTTCAAGTTCAGTCACTTCCTCTTCTGCAGTGTCACTCAAATCCAGTAATTCCTCTGTTTCCTTAACTTCCAGATCCTCTACTTCAGCACTTAGTATCTCGGTTCTGAACATCTTATTGATTTCCTTCTGAAACATCAGTTCTATTTTATATCTTCACATTGAGACAAAGCAAGGTATAAGGCACCAAAGAAATAATTTGTAAAATTTAGGTTAAATGTATCCAAGGAAAATTCTAGGAACTTCTGAATGGGTATCTAGAGCACACTTGTTACCTTTAGGCTTGGATGCCTGTTGTTTTTGGGTGCCGTCGAGTCGATTCTGACGCATAGCAACCGCATGTGAAAGAGTAGAACTGCCCCATAGGGCTTTCTTGGCTGTAAATCTTTATGGAAGCAGATTACCAGGTCTTCCTCCCACGGAGCAGTTGGGTGGGTTTGAACCGCCAACCTGTCAGTTGGCAGCCAGGGGTCCTCTTGGATGCCTAGGGGAGACCCAACCATGTAGGGAAGCCAGACTGCGAGATTCACACATGCGTGGCCATCATTACAACAGATGTCACTGCTACATTTACTCATTTAACAAATATTGAGTGCTAAGAGAAAAAAATATTGCTCTGTGCTTAGCTATGAAGAAGTACTATCTAGTGGGAAAGACATTTATAGAAAAGGAAAATTTGTAATAGAGTTTGCTAAGTGCTATGATAAGGATAAGAATAGGGATATAGGAAGAAGGATATTCATATTAATGTAATTATTTCTTTCCTTGACCTGTGGTAAAAGATGTGAAAAAAAGTCATCACTAATTCCATTTTAAGTAACCAGTTTGTTATTGAAAATAAAAGTCTGATTTCCGTAATAGAATGATATCACACAAATCAAAAACATTTTGTAATTATTACATTTTGTTGTGAATTTGTTTGTAGAAAATATTATTTGCTGTAATTTAAAGATATTACATTATCTGCCACTTTATGAGTTCATTATGAACTGCTACTGTCAAAAGCATATTTTGGATATATTGCTTGGTTATTAGCCCTACAAATCCCATTTCTTTGCTATTATATATATAAACTCTGATTTCAGTACATAATTAGTGTCCTAAGAGTACAACCACTGTATTTTATCCTTGAGTTGCATAGGGTGACATTACAACTTCAGTAGGCAGGAGTGATAAACATTGAAGAAACAGTAACATGGAGTTTCATAGAATATATCAGGAGCCATAGGAGCTTGAATTGTTGAACTTTCATTTGGATAACTTTAAATGTGTTATAGCCAGAGTCCAATATCTTTGCTTTAGGCAAAAACTTCAACTTGACTTTTTAAATTTAATAATACATTGTTTTGTCTATAAAGAGTAGACTAACAGCATAGCAATAATTGGTGAGCATGGCACAGGACTGGGAAGTGTTTCATTTTGTGGTACATAGGGTCACTATGAGTTGGAACCAACTCGACAGCACGTAACAACAACAGAAAATGCTATTATTTTGCCTGCTAGAATTGTGTAAATAATTTTGTGGGCTTATGAAACAATTCACAGTCCTACATTTTGAGTAGCATTGCCTTAAGGTACTGCAGCTTGTGACAAAGAATACCAGAAAATGACTTACTCTGTTTGTTTGTTTTGCTGCTGCTAATCCATCCAGAGTTGGACTATTGCTTGTTAATCTATTTCCCCTATGCTCCTTCTCTTTTTCTTTTTTTTAACATGCTATTAGTTCTAATCTCTTTTGTATTACCTATCTTATGTTCTTTCTCAGCTAGTTATTTGACATTTATTTGTGTTAGGGCAGTGGTCAAAGTACTGTCTGCAGACCTACGTCAGTAGCAAACAGTCGGGAACATGTGCCAGAATTCCAGAATGTAAATCAACCCTATGCTTTCTTCGCTGAGAAAGTCTTACAAAACCCAAACCAAACCCTTTGCTATCATGTTGATTCCAATTCATAGTGACCCAACAGGACAGAGTAGAACTGCCCCATAGGGTTCCCAAGGTTGTAATCTTTACAGAAGCATACCGCCACATCTTTCTCCCGTGGAGTGCTGGTACGTTCGAACTGCGGACCTTTAGGTTAGCAACCAAGCACTTAACCGTTGTGCCACCAGAGCTCCTAAAAGTCTTACTACAGGAGAAAAGATGTCAGCTGAAAGAAAGTGTGCTTAGTAACATAGTTGATTTACATTTACACTGTGGTGTAAGTTCGTTATGTCATGGAGACCAGTAACACAACAATTCACAGTCCTGTATTTTGAGTGGCTCCGCGCTTTGATTTGTATAGGTTTCACCAGAGTTCCTATAAGCTCTGTGAATGAAACTGGCTCAAGTAAGAAGAGAACTGGAACACTGATCTTCAAGGATTCACCAACAGTTCTTGAGGTCATCATTAAACATACTGGATGGGGAAAATGCTTTATAAAATTTCTCTGTTAAGTTTTAAAGGCTCGGAAGTAATAGAATTTATGGAGCTAGAAGCATACATTCTCACTTTGCTCTAGTGTGGTTTTTTATTTTGCACTTCCCCCATGGCTAATGATGTTGAACATCTTTTCATGTGCTACTTACCATCCTTATATCTCTTAGGTGACGTGTCTGTTCATGTCTTTTGCCCATTTTGTGATTGGGTTGTTTGTTATTTTACTCTTGAGGTGTGAGTGTTCTTTATCTATTCTGGATGCTAGTCTTTCATCAGATATGTGGTTTGCAGATAATTTTCTCCCAGTTGGTAGCTTGCCCTCCTTCCTCTTAACAGGGTCTTTTGCAGAACAAAGTTTTAAATTTTGATGAAGTCCAATTTATTAATTTTTTCTTTTATGAATTGTGCTATTTTATAAAATTTAAGAACTCTTTGTGTAGCCCTGGATCCTAAATATTTTCTCCTATTTTTTTTTTCCTAAAAAGTTTCATGGTTTTATGTTTTGTATTTAAGTTCATGATCCACTTGGGTTACTTTTTGTGTAAAGTGTGAGGTTTAGAAAGTCACTTTTTTTTTTGTCTATGGATGTCTAATTGCTCCAACACAATTTGTTGCTATTCTTCCTCCACTGAATTGTTTCGCATCTTTATCTACAATAGTCAGGCATAGTTTCATGGATGTATTTCTTGATTCTTGAGTCTGTTCCATTGATCTCTGTGTCTTTTACTTTGCTCTACCACACTGTCTTAATTACTGTAGCTATATAACACATTATGAAAATGGGTAGAGTTATTTCTCCCGCTTTCATCTTCTTTGCAGGGTTGTTTTACTTTACCTCCTGTGCCTTTCCATATACATTTTAGAATGATTTTCTCTTTATCTTAAAAAATTTTCGCTGAGATTTTGATAGGAATTGCTTTGAACCTGTATAAAATTTTGGGAGAGAATTGACATATTTATTATGCTGAGTCTGCTAATCTGCGGACACAGTATATCTCTCCATTTATTTAGACTTTTTTTGATTTCTTTCATCAGAGTTTTATAGCTTTCAGCACTCAAGTCCTATACATGTTTTGTTAGATTTACGCCTAAGTATTTAATTTTTTTCATGTGATTTTAAATGGTATTGTATTTTTAATTTCAGTGTCCATGTGTGTATTACTAGGGTATAAAAAATGATTGATCTTTTGGAATTTTTATCTTGTATCATGCAACCTCACTGAATTCCAGTTATCAATTCTAGAAGTTTTATGTTTTAAGAAACTTTGGCATTTTCTACCTAGATAGTTATGTCATTTACAATTAAGGTGAGTTTTATTTATTCCTTTCTGATCTGTATGCATTTTATTTCTTTTTCATGCTGTATTGTGGTTAAATCTTCCAATACCATATTGAACAGGATTGTTGAGAGCAGACATTTTTGCCTTGTTCCTGATCTTAGGGGAAAGCAGTCAGTCTTTCACCAAATATAAGCTGTAAATATTTTATAAATGTTCTTGATCACGTTGAAGAAAGTCTCTTCTATTCCTAATTTTCTGAGAGTTTTTATCATGAATGTGTTTGAAATTTGTTAAATACTTTTTCTCTATAAATTGATAGGATCATATGATTTTTCTTTTTAATCTCTTGATACATAGTGGATTGCGTTGATTGATTTTAGAATATTGAAGCAGTTTTGCATACCTGGAATAAAAATTTCATTTTGTTATGATTTTTTTTTGTTTAGTATATTGCTAAGTATAGTTTCCTGAGAGTTTAAGTGTTTTTGCACCTATAATCATGAAGGATATTGATCTGTAGTTTCTTTTTTTGTACTGTCCTTGTCCAGTTTTGGTATCAGAGTAAGAAAAATGAATTGGGAAGTGCTCCCTTCTTTTCTGTTTTCTGGAGGAAATTGTATAGAATTGGTGTTAATCCTTCTTTAAATGTTTGGTAGAACTCTAGTGAAAGCATTTTGGCCTAGAGATTTCTTTTTTTTTTTTTTTGGAAGTTTTTAAATTATGAATTCACTTCATAGGGCTATTTAAATTATCTATTTCATATACCCTGGTGGTGTAGTTGTTAAGTGCTATGGCTGCTAACCAAAAGGTCAGCAGTTTGAATCCACCAGCACTCCTTGGAAACTCTGTGGGGCAGTTCTACTCTGTCCTACATGTAGGGTCACTATGAGTCAGAATCGACTCAACAGCAGCGGGTTTGGTTTTTTTGGTTTATTTCATATTAGATGAGTTGTGGTAGTTTATGCATTTTTAGGATTGTTCTATTTTATTCGAATTGTCAAATTTATGTATGTAGAGTTGTCTACAGTGTTCCCTTATTATCCTGTAGATGCCTGTAGGGTTTGTATGATATGTCTGTTTTGTTTCTGATATTCATAATGTATGTCTTCTCCCTTGCTCGATTTTTTAAAAAAAAAATTATTCTTTGTCAGTCTTGCTAGGGGTTTGCTAATTTATTGATTTTTCAAAAAGCTAGCTCTTTGTTTCATTGATTTTCTGAATTTTCTGTTTTCATTTCCTTATTTTCTGTTTTTATCTTTATGATTTCCTTTATTATGCTTGCTTTGGGTTTACTTTGCTCTTTTTTCTTTAAGTTTCTGAGGTAGAATCTTAGATTACTGATTTGAGATTTTTTTCTCCTTTCTAATGTAAACTTTTAATGTTATAAATTTCCCTCTCAGTACTGCTTTAGTTTCACCTTCTCCCACCCCATATTTTGACATGTTATACTTTTGTTCCATTAAGTTCTGTGTATTTTTAAATGTCCTCTGAGACTTCCTCTTTTATCCATGGATTATTTAGAAATATGTTGTTTGATTTCCAAGTATTTAGAGATTTGCTGTTGTCATTATGTTATTGATTTTTACTTTAATTTCTTTATAGTCAAATATACTCTGTATGATATGAATTATTTTAAATTTGTTGAGGTTTGTTTAGTGGCCAAAAATATGGCCTGTCTTTGTATTTATTCTATGGGCATTTCAGATGAATGTGTATGCTGCTTTTGTTGTATGAAGTTTTCTTAAAAACACCAATTATATCCTGTTGGTTGATGATATTTTTGGGTTCTTTTATATCCTTGCTGATATTCTGTTTAGTTGTTCTATTAATTATTGAGAGAGGGATGTTGACGTCTCCAGTTATTATCATGGATTTATCAGTTTTTTCTTTTAGTTCTATCAATTTTTTCTTCATATATTTTGCAGCTCTCACATTTGGTACATATACTTTTAGGATTGCAATGTGTTTTTGTACATTGACCCTTTATCATTATATAATGCCCCTCTTTTTCTCTGGTAATTTTCTATACTCTGAAGTCTACTTTGTCCAGTATTAATATAGCTACTTCTGGTCTGGAAACCCTGGTGGCGTAGTGGGTAAGAGCTACAGCTGGTAACCACAAGGTCAGCAGTTCGAATCCACCAGGCGCTCCTTGGAAACTCTATGGGGCAGTTCTACTCTGTCGTATAGGGTAGCTATGAGTCAGAATTGACTCAGTGGCAGTGGGTTTTTTTGGTTACTCGTGCTCTCTTTTGAGTGATGTTTACATTGTATATCTTTTTCCATCCTTTTACATTCAATCAGTGTATATTATTATACGTGAAATGAGTTTCAAACATAAAAAGCATGACACAAATAAATCAGTTTAGTTGTGTCATGCCTTTTAATTGAGTCTGCCAATCTCTGTCTTTTAACTTTTACATTTAAATTATTTACATTTAATATAATTATTTCTATGTTAGTGCTTATGTTTACCATTTACCTTTTGTTTTATTTTGTTCTTTTTTTTCTGCCTGCCTTCCTATGGGCTACTTGAACATTCTTTAGCATTTCATTTTGATTTATCTATAGTGTTTTTGAGTGCATCTCTTTGTACATCTTTTTTAGTGGTTGCTCTAGGTATTACATTATATTTACATAACACAGTCTACTGGTGTTGACATGTTATCCATTTGAGTGAAATGTAGAAACTTTTTCTATCTTTATGTCCCTTTATCTTTCTCCATTCATAATTGTCATAAATATTTCTTCCACATAACATTTGTAACCACATTATATATTATTATACCTTTTGCTTCAACCATCAAATATAATTTAGAAAACTGAAGAAAGAAGGAAAATGTATTGTATCTACCCATATTTTTACTCTTACTGTTTTCTCTCTTCCTTGCTAATTTCCAGGATCCCTCCTTTAAACATTTCTTTTCTGTTTATAGAACGTAATTTAGCCATTTGTTTATGGTTGGTCTTCTGATGACAGATTCTTTTAGTTTTTCTTCATATAAGAATGTCTTGATTTCCTTTTCATTCTTGTAGATTATTTTCACTGAATATATAGTTGTCAGTTACTAGTTCTTTTCTTTCAGCATTAGAAAAATTTTGTGTCACTACTTTGTGGCCTTCATGATTTCTGATGGAAAATCTGCTGTCATTCGAGTTATTGTTCCCTTATAGGTAAGGTGGAAGTACTCTGTTGCTGCTTTCAAGATTTTTTCTTGGTCTTTAGGCTTATGATGTAGTTTGGTGTGAATTTCTTTGTGTTTATGCTGTTTGAGGTTTGCTTAGCCACTTGAACCTGTAGATTTGTACGTTTTGCCAAATTTGACAATCTTTCAGCCATTTTTTTTCAAAAACTTATTCTGCCCCTCCATCTTTATTTTTTCTTCCTGGATTCCAGTGACACGGATATTAGATTTTTGTTGTAATCCCACTGGTCCCTGAGGTTCTGTTCATTGTATTTCAGTCTTTTCCTTCTGTTGTTCAGATTGATTAATTTCTATTGTTCTATCTTCCCATTCTCTGATTCTTTCCTCTCTCTGCTATTGAGCACATCCATTGAGTTTTTTTTAATTGTATTTTTCAGTTCTGCAGTTTCAATTTGATTCGCTTTGTATCTTCTACTTCTTTGCTGAGACTTTTTTTTTCTGAGACTTCTGATTTGTTTCATATGTGTTCGTGACTGCTCATTGAAGCATTTTTATGATGGTTGCCTTAAATTATCTGATAATTCTAACATTTATGTCACCAGTGTTGTCATATGTTGATTTTTTTTTTTTAATTCATGTTGAGATATTTCTGGTTCTTGGTATGACAAATATTTTTTCTTTATCAAAGCTGGATATTTTGGGTATTATGTTATGGAACTCTGTGTCTTCTTTAAACCTTCTTCTGATACTGCTCCATCAGGGGAAGAGTGGCACCTCCTCTTTACTGCCACGGTGGGTTAGAAGTCCAGGTTCCCCACTCAGCCTTTGTTGACAGCTGAGGAGAGGAGAGGGGCTTGTTACTGCTGAGCAGATGTGGTCATTCCCATTCCCCATTGTTACCATTTCCCATGTGGCCTCCACTAACACCATGGGCGAAGGGGAACCTTGTTACTGCTGGGCAGTGATAAAAGTCCTGACCATCCACTATGTCTCCTTTGATACTGCCCCAGTGAGGATCAGGAGAAGGCCTTCACTACCTAGTGGAGAGGAAAGTCCTGGCTCCCTACTTGTCCTTCTGAGAAACTATCCTGACAGAGAGCTATGGGTTTGGGGCCCCTCATTATAGCCTGAAGAGGATGGAAGTCTAGGCTCTCCACTCAGCGTTTGCTGATGGGGATGGTAGTAGGGCCACATTGTTTTCTGCGGTGTTTGACTGGAGTAGAATGGTTATTGTCTAAAAACTTTTCGTCTTGCTAGGTTGTCCCTTTCCTAGTCCTTTGGCTAGAGAGAGCAGGTTTTTGTTGGGGCTTTTTTTGTTTGCACCCACTGGCATTTCTGGGTTGTCAGCTTCTCATGCTCCAACCTTAAGTATGAGACAGAAATGAAACCCAGAGAAATCACTACCATGTCATCCTAGTCAGCCTGCCTTCTTGTTCCTCCCCCTTCAGTCTTCTTAAGTTTGTTTTATATATAATGTGCTGGGTTTTTAGTTGTATTTAGTGGGAGGGATAGAGAAAAAAGTACTTCTACTCCATCTTCCTGGGAGCAGAAGAGGACCATGTTTTGAAACAACTTATACTTGTTTTTGGAACTATATTTAGTGAGCTAATTCAAGTGAGTAATTTGAAAATGTTGGAGCTTACTGTTAAAAGTAGGGTTTAAACAGTTTGAAACAAGAAAATTTTACCCATGAGAAAGTGTGGCAGATAATAGGCAGTTGTGTGATCACTCTTCCTTCATGTGCATAGATAGAAGCCTTTACTGATCAGTCACAACTCTTTTCCTGCTGAGCCCAGAATTAACTTTAGAACAGTATTCTAGAAGCACACTGCTAGGATTTTGCATAGGAGAGAAAACCTGTTTGCCCTATCTGCCCTAGAGCTTTGTTCAGATGGATATAATTAATCATGAATTATAATGGTAGGGTCCCAACTGAGATAAGTTCTAAGGTCTGTAAAATTGGTATAGTTACCCATAAAGCCAAGTGAACAGGACATTAGTTGTTACTGGAGGGTCTGTGTCTACACAGATTCTTATCTACACCTATGCATGGACAATAGTATCCCAGAATCCACACTTAATATTGACTCTAGTAGCTAAGCGTAGGCCTTCATGGTCTCCCATCAGGAATTATTACTTTGTGGGGAGATACAGATTTATAATTAGTAAATAAACCAAATATTTTTTATATTGTCTGTAAATCTAAACCATATTATACTTACAAATGGCAGACACATCCATTGTGTCATCTGAATGTATCATAATCATCATTCTTTTAACAAATTTATCATTTTATAAGTTTATTCAGGAGAAGACAAATCTGAAGGAAAAGGGTGACCACAAAAACTAATTGAATAGGATTGTAATATTTTACTATAAAACACGTTGCCATCAAGTTGATTCCAACCCATAGCAGCCCTATAGAACAGAGTAGAACTGCCCTGTAGTGTTTCCAAGGAATGTCTGGTGGATTTGAACTGCCAACCTTTTGGTTTGCAGCTGTAGCTCTTAACCACTGCACCACCAGGGCTATAGACTTTCCAAAATATCTTGTAACACTAAAAAGTTACTTTATGAACAAATGCTTTTACTTTAAGAAATATGAGAAAAGGCATGTAAATATTTAAACAGAATTGCAAGCAATAAAATAAACAGTAACGGTAACTTTAAAATGTTCACGTGATGTGCTAACAATAATCATTCCACATTCAGTGAAAGTAAAGACTTATCTGTTCCTTTCACTGCCTTTGGTAGATCTTCATGCTATCATCAAAAATAAATGTTTCAAAGGAAAATGAACTAGGTATAATTATATATAAACAATGCTGAGATCAATGGCATTTAAAGTAGTTGGGAAATAAGCTAAACATGAAATACACTTCTGCATCCACTTACTTGAAAATACCTGGAGGCCTTTTCTTATCCCAAAGGCATTTCTAATTTGCACAGCAAAGATAATGTTATTTATATTTTCCTTTAATATTCAGATATGGTTATTCCACCAGATAAGGAAATGCACCTAACATGTGAAAGAGAGCATTTAAATTCGTGTTTAAGAACCAGTCAGGTGTAAAGTATGTAACTTCTGGTTGAAATAGAAAAATAGTGAACTTTTTAAAGTTTCACATTGAGGTCTTGAGGTAATCTGACTTGTGACAGTGTATGAGAGTTGAAAAGTGATTCCTCTTCTGATCTCAGGCTTTAAACTGAGTTTTTATAGACATCAATCTTTTAACTAATTTTGAAAAATAGATTTTATGAAATGTTATCTTTAATTCATCAACAAAATGACTTCTGGAAATCTGAAATGAACTTTATTTGAAAAAATCATGAGGCATAAAATAGTTATATAAACAGGATATTTATTATAAACAATTTATAAACTACATCATGCTTGGTAAAGTAGAGGGTCAGCAAAAAAGAGGAAGACCCTCAATGAGATGGATTGACACAGTGGCTACAACAATGAGCTCAAGCATAACAATGATTGTGAGGATGGCACAGGACCTGGCCGTGTTTTGTTCTGTTGTACATAGGGTTGCTATGAGCTGGAACTGACTAGACGGTACCTAACAACAGCAACAACATTTATAAACTACATGTTTGTAGTATCACTTTAACAAATTCCAAACATTTTTATTTTAATAGTTAAAATACAGAAACGGTTATATTAAAAAATACAATACTTAGGATAACTGGTGATTTTAGAATTTAAGTTTATGCATAAGACAAATTACTTTCAAAGAGAGCAATATTATGAAAAGACAAAACAAGATAATCTTCCACTTCTGAATGTGGATGTGAGGTACGAAGTGGCTTTGGAGTTGTGCATTATACTGGCGAGAAGTGCAGTGTTACTGCCTTTCAGGAATGGCTTCATTAGGGTTAATCCAGCCATTTCAGCAGAATTCCTACTACATAGTTACTGTTGCAAGATTAATCCACTAAAACAATAATAGTAACACATACACCATAACCTTACTTAAAATAAACCCCCAAGTAATAAGCATGTCTTTATTCAGTACAGGGTAGGATGTAAGAGGATCTCTTAGGTAAGAGTTTGAAATACTAGAGGGAAGTATTCATAATTAATTATATTTCAAAAGACTGTAGGTTTAAGTGAAATGTGATATAAACAAATCTGGTAATAAAGTCAAACCCACAGTATAACTATTTTCTGTATCCTCTAGTTAAGACTGAGGATTTTATGAAAGCTTTGGCCAAGTAACAGTAAATTTACATTCTCTTAAAGTCCAAATAGAATGTTCTAGCACTTTTCCTTTGTTAGGGATACTTAAAGGAAGCTGATATGAATGTTGCTATTCTAATGAAATTTTAGTTGAAATCTGTCTTCTAGTAAAACAGTAAAAAATATATTACTGTTTATATTCCAACGTGAAGTGAAGTTCGTGTTCTTTAGTTTTCCAAGGAAACTTTCAGGTTTTATTGTGGTAGATAGAATGTCTAGAACGTGAGTAAGTCAAAAGGAAATCAGAAGTCAATTAACTTCATGTACATGTTTGCAATCATGGTAGAAACAAGATGGTGAAAGCAAAACATAATTTTGCCTTCTTTTTTTAAAATCCTAAATAGCGCGTTGGTACGTCAGATACATGCTGGCTAAGATACACAACTATCTTGAAATATCTTCGATTCTTTAGTTCTCAGAATAAACGTAAATTCTCTGTGTCCCCAGCCGAGGATACTTTCTCTCGTCTTGGACCCTGTTCATGATTTTCTTACAGGATTTACCATATTCAGCCGTTGTGTACATGCTCACCTGTAGACTGGAAACTCCTTATTTGAATCATTCATAATATACAGTGTATCATTCATAATAAATATAAAGTGTCTGTTCAGTGTTTCTTTAGAGAGTTGCTGTCAGCTAATCTCCTTATAAATTGGATAGTTGTCATGTTAAGATAATTTCACAGCAAACAAAATAAGATATAAGTTGGTTGGCAGTAGGAAGTATTAGGAAAGTATGGTAGGAATCATTTTGGTTTCCTCAGTTGAAATTTTTTGAGTCTAAGGTTTGCAATCTTTTGTTCGTAACTGTTATTGAATATCTACATTGTATTTAATTTTGGGTTTGAAATCCTTGGTGGGCCCCTTTGTTTAGAATAGTTGAGTAGTAGGTGCTCAGGGTTGCAGCTGTTATTCTTTTCCTTGTGATTCTTTGTTTATAGCCCATCTTTAATTTCCAATCATGTAGATATATTTGGGTTGTATCACTACTTATAAGGCACATTTTGCAAACAGTACAATATTTTATTTAGTTATTTATTGTCTGAAATGTTTCAAAACATCATTTAATTCTCTATATATAGATAGTTATAACATTTTATTATGTCACTTGATATAAGTATTACCATCTTTTCTACAGTATCTTGAGTCCTATATTCTCTACTCTGATCAGATTACCTACTTAATCTTTTATATGCACACTCAAATTTGATGGAGCAGGATTCAAAAATAATATTTTTGGATGGAGTTACAAATTGCTTTAGTTTTAGAGTTGTGTCTTTGATGTTTGGATTATTTGATTCTTGAACCATTACTTTACCTTGACCAATGGCATGATTTCTCTCTCTCTCTTTTTTTTTTTATTGTGTGCTTTCACTGAAAGTTTACAATTCAAGTCACTCGCATGCAAAAATTTATACATACATTGTTGTGTGCTCCTTGTTGCTCTCCCTATACTGTGACAGCACACTCTTTCTTTCCACCCCGGATTTCCCGTGTCCGTTCAACCAGCTCCTGACCCTCTCTGCCTTCTCATCTTGCGTCTGGATAGGAGCTGCCCATTTAGTCTCGTGTATCTACATGAGCTAAGAAGCACACTCTTCACAAGTATTATTTTATGTCCCATAGTCCAGTCTAATCTTTGTCTGAAGAGTTGGCCTCGGGAATGGTTTTAGTTTTGGGCTGACAGAGAGTCTGGGGGCCATATCTTCTGGGTTCCCTCCAGT
>NW_004443961.1:16496992-16498480 GCF_000243295.1 Trichechus manatus latirostris
ATTTCCATCTTTTTGCTATTGTGAACAGTGCTGCAGTGAACATGGGTGTGCATATATCTATTCATGTGACGGCTCTTAATTCTCTAGGATGTATTCCAAGGAGCGGGATTACTAGATCATATGGTACTTCTTTTTCTAGCTTTTTAAGGAAGCACCAAATCGATTTCCAAAGTGGTTGTATCATTTTACATTCCCACCAACAGGATATAAGTGTTCCAGTCTCTCCACAACCTCTTCAACATTTATTATTTTGTGTTTTTTTGATTAATGCTAGCCTTGTTGGGGTGAGATGGTATCTCATAGTTTTGATTTGCATTTCTCTAATGGCTAATGATCATGAGCATTTCCTCATATATCTGTTAGCTGCCTGAATCTCTTCTTTGGTGAAGTGCCTGTTCGTATCCTTTGCCCATTTTTTAAATTGGGTTGTTTGTCTTTTGTTGTGGCATGATTTCTGACCCCCAGTGTTTTATCTGACTTTTTCAGAAAGGCTGAGTTATAAAGTAGAAAGAGCTCAGGTGTGAAATTTGAATCTTGGCTTTGTTACTTTTTAGCTTTGATTTTGGGAAGGTTCCCTATCTCTTTTAACTAATTTTCCTAATGTTTATGTTACCTACTTTACATGGTGTTAATTGGAGCTAATTTGAAAATGTCAAACTCCTTTGTAAATTAATATGAAGAATTTCCACCTTTCATGTGGGAGACTTGGGTTCCATTCCCAGTTAATGCACCTCATGAACAGCCACCAGTGTTGCTATCGTGCTGAACAGGTTTCAGCGGAGCTTCCAAACTAAGATAGACTAGGAAGAAAGGCCTGGTGATCTACCTCCAGCAAATCAGCCAGTGAAAATCCTATGGATCACAGTAGTCCTGTCTGCAGTTTTGTTCTGTTCTGTATAGTGTTGTCATGAGTTGGGGGCTGACTGGATGGCAGCCAACAACAATAACAACAACAAAGGAGTTTAAGCTGGTATTCCTTCTGCCTAGTTCTTTTGATAGTAGTCTTAATTCTTTCCTGTGCTCTCATGTTCTTAAATACAAGAAAACAGAAGGAGGGTTAAACGTTTTCTTTTTTCTATGTGTGGAAATAATATGGAGTAACTATACAATTTTGAAAGGAACTTAAAAATAAAATTTTGATCAAATATTCTGTAGAATAATCCTGATCAAAAGGGAGAAAATGCAGAATAGAATTTCAAATTCCCATGAAATCCAGACTTTCTGGAGTCATGGAGGCTGGATGAACTCCTGAAACTATTGCTCTGAGACAATCTTTAAACCTTAAACCAAAAATATCTTCTGAAGTCTTCTTAAAACCCAACAATAGTTTAGCTAGTAAAGAATGTCTGCCTTGAACATTATGCTATTTTAAGACCTATCTATATGGGATCAGATTTACAACAGCAACTCAAAAGATTAGATAGGAAGCTTAGGGGGCAGTGAGTTTATATGTTAATGAGGAGGAACGATTCAGAACAGGAAGGTAAG
>NW_004443961.1:16498580-16517205 GCF_000243295.1 Trichechus manatus latirostris
AATAAATTATAAAAAAAAATAACAGTCATCTATAGACCTAATAAGGAGCCCTGGTAGCGCAGTGGTTAAAGTGATCGACTGGTAACCAAAGTGGGATATAGAACATTTTCTTTATGAACTATGTTATGCCGGTTGACCTAGATGTTCCCTGAGACTATGGACCCCAGCCCCCAGCCCCAGCAACTCAGTCTTTCAAGGTGTTTGGCTATGTCTAGGCAACTTACATGCTTTTGCTTTGGTGCAGTTATGCTGACTTCCCTTATATTATGTGTTGTCTTTCCCTTCACCAAAGTTGATACTTATCTATTCTCTAGTTAGTGATTCCTCTCCCCCTCCCTCCCTACCCTCATAACCATCAAGGAATGTTTTTTTCTGTGTGTAAACCTTTTCTTGAGTTCTTATAAAAGTGGTCTCATGAAATATTTGTCCTTTTGTGACTGACTAAATTCACTCAGCATACTAAGTTCCAGCTTCCTCCATGTTATAAGATGTTTCACGGCTTCATCGTTGTTCTTTATCGTTGCTTGGTATTCCGTTGTGTGTATGTACCATAATTTGTTTATCCATTCATCTGTTGATGGGCATTTAGGTTGCTTCCATCTTTTGCTATTGTGAATAGTGCTGCAATGAATATAGGTATGCATATGTCTATTCGTTTTACGGCTTTTATTTCTCTAGGGTATATTCCTAGGAGAAGGATTGCTGGATCGTGTGGTCTTTGTATTTCTAGCTTTTTAAGGAAGCACCATATTGTTTTCCAAAGTGGTTTTACCATTTTATATTCCTACCAGCAGTGCGTTAGATTTCCAGTCTCCCTGCAACCTTTCCAACTTTTTTTTTTTTTTTTTGGTTTTTGGATTAGTGCCAGTATTGTTGGGGTGAGATTATATCTCACTGTAGTTTTAATTTGCATTTCTGAAATGGCTGATGATTGAGAGCATTTCCTCATGTTTCTATTAGCCACCTGAATATCTTCTTTGATGAAGTGTCTGTTCATATCCTTTTCCCGTTTTTTAATTGGATTGTCTTTTTTATTATTGAGGTTATGAAGTCTTTTGCAGATTTCAGAGATTAGACCCTTATTGGATATGTCATAGCCAAAATTTTTTTCCCAGTCCATAGATTCTCGTTTTACTCTTTTGGTGAAGTCTTTCGATGAGCATAAATGGTTTAATTTTTAGGAGCTCCCAGTTATCTCGTTTCTCTTCTGATGTTTGTGCATTGTTAGTTATGGTTTGTATTGTATTTATGCCATGTATGCCTAGCATTGTCCCTGTTTGTTTTTCTGTTTTGTATTGTACTGCTGTACCAATAGCACTTTCTCAAATTTTTCCCTTCTTTGGGAACTTTCTTTTTAATGCCTGTATAATACTATATTTTATGAATTTACCATAATCTGTTTAACTCCTTATTGTTTGATATTTGCAGGTGTAGTCTGTTTTTCACTGTTAGAAATTTTTTAGTGATAAACATATTTGCACATGAATCTTTGCTTGAATTTCTTGGGTCAGAGATTTGAACTTTCAAAGAATTTGTGAACTGAACTTTTAAAGAATGTATAGAGTATGTGACCAGCAGCAGTTTATGAGAGTATTCACTTCCTGACATCCTCTCCAGCTCAGTGTGTGTGTGTTTTGTCCTGAAATAATTTAGGTATAAAAATAAAGAAAAGTTAATGAATATTCATATACACTCTACTCTGCTTAAGAAATTATATATATATATATACATATATATATATTTGTGGTCCCCTTTGTATTCTTTCTGAATCCCAAGTATTCTCTCCCTCTGCAAGCTTTTGTACCTGAAGAAGTCAGATAGTACTGCTCTTAACAAAGTGCAATCTCAGTTATAAATGATTTTCTGTTACCTATAAAAGGAGTTCTAAAATTGCTTCTGTAAAATACAAAAGTTCTATGAATATTTGTCAAAGAGGAAAAGGCATGAAGAAAATAATCACAGGTATAGATTTATTACTTGTGTTTCTGTGAGATATTCTAAAGATTAGTCCAATTCTATAATGAGGGCATGTATTATGAAGCATATTTTTCATACTGAGGTTAAAACAAAGAAAATAATTAATTTTTAAAAATTATGACATTGTAGTAGTTTGCTAGGGATCTTTGTAAGTTTTGAAGAGATAGACGCTCATAGTCTCCAACTATTTTTGATTTTACTTAACTCTTGAGCTTCAATAAGATAGGGATAGATTTATTTTGGAATATGAAAAATAGGCAAATGTCTTTAAGAAGCTTTCTATTTCTTGAAGAAATACCAGAGGATATTCAATATTGAGATTTCTCGATCGCGGAAAAAATTGTGTAATTTCTTTTACTAATGTTGATCTTTTTATCTAAAGTTCATCCATACGATTTTCATAAATCCATTGCCGTCGAGTCGATTCCAACTCATAGGAACCCTATCGGACAGAGTAGAACTGCCTCATAGGGTTTCCAAGACTGTAAATCTTTACCGAAGCAGATTGCCACATCTTCCTCCTGCAGAGCTGCTGACCTTTTGGCTAGCAGGCAGGTGCTTTAGCCACTGAGCCACAGGGCTCCCTATGATTCTGTTAAGGACCTTAAATCCTTTCCCTCAAAACTAATTATTGGATTTTTTTTTTTTGGTTGGCAACATAAGATAAGATTAATATTTTCTACATATCAAATATATTTCTTCTAAAGGTAGTGATGGGTTTATTAACATTTTATCATAGACAATATGTAGATAGAGTTTATATAGTCCATGGAAAAGTGATCGATTAAATAATGTATATGAATATTTCCTTCACTGAGTTGTAGATTCATAAGTTTTAAGAAGTTCTTGAGATATAATTCACCCCTGACCTCTTTAAGATTCTGATTTACCAAGGTTTAGGATAGGATTGGGAGACTTGGTGGTGCAGTGGTTAAGAGCTTGGCTGCTAACCAAAAGGTCAGCAGTTTGAATCCACCAGCTTCTCCTTGGAAACCCTATGGGGCAGTTCTGTGCTGTCCTATAGGGTCGCTATGAGTCGGAATCAAGTGGATGGTAAGGGGTTAGGATAGGATTGAGGTATCTGCATTGAAAAAAAAATCTTCACAGGCAGTTCTGACCTTCACCGCAGGTAAAGTACCATGATTCTACAGAAGAGAATCTAAACTAGAAAAATGAATACCAGTTTTAAAGACTGTTAAAAAAATTGCACATCTTTCATTGGAATGTGTTGGATATTTACCACTAATGTCCGTAAAGAAGTTATTTTTAATAATTAGTGGTTAAGAACACAGGCACTGGAGCTAGGCTGGTTGGTTTGGAATCTTGGCTCCACCACTTGTTAGTTTTGTGACTTGAGCAAATTATTTACTTCTCTGTCTTGGTTTTCTTTTCTGTAAAATGAAAGTAAGAATAGAATTGTTTTAAGTTAATATATGTAAAGGAATTATAATAATGCCTAGCAAATGGTAAGTTATTATTATTATCCCCCACATTGCAGTTTGACTTCCTTTTTAGTTCGTTTTTGTAGAGACTTGAGAAAAGCCAGTTAGTATCTTATAGAATAGACTTCCAATAGTCACTTCCAGGTTTTTTGATATTATTGTTCTTTAATATTACAGCTTACTGATCCTTTAAATATTGTCTGTTGTACTTGAATTTGAAAACTCAAATTCAGAAATGTAGCTACATCTTAAATTGGAGATGTTTAGGGTTTATCAGTGATAATGCTTTTTATTTTTTCATATATCCATATTTCAAATGAAGCATGTATAAAAACTGCTTTGTTTTTCTAATTGTTTTCGTTTCTAAACACTGCATTTTTGTATAAATCTTGTAGTGAAGATATGTTTTGCTTGCTTTTTAAAATTCTATATTTATAATCAGGTAGACTCTTAGATACTTTTTTCTTGTACACACTCTCCAACCTTCAGTCTTCTTCTTTTTCTTTTTTGATCTGGAAATGAAAACTCAGTCCTGGGAAATGAAAACCAAAAAAGGGAACAAGAGCAGCAAGATTTATGTTTAATATTTATTTGTATGTTTATATAGGATATGCATGCTATATCCTCTTGATATGAAATACTTGTATTTAAAGTATCTATGTAGGATGATAGATTATCTCATATTTATGTTTACACTCAAAGTTTAGATGCTTAATAAGCAGGCTGTTGTGTTATAGTATATACTTTCACCACTGGGAGAGCCTCCCCCTGTGTTTATTCCACTCCTAACACATGGGTTGCACAGCTGCTGTATGGTTGTACACTGTCCCATGTGTATCAGGCCAATACAGCCTGCAAAGGGGTTGCATTTTGCAGCATGGTAGTAGCGTGGCTGGTTGGAGACCCCAGAAGTGTAGCTGCCAGAATTCTGCCATCTGGCAGCAGTACTGCTAGGCAGCTCCACACAGGGCATAAATATACTTTTGCTGAGAACTTTTCCTGTTGCAACAGCCCTGGATGCCTAGGCAGAGATGTGGATGGATGGGAGGATAATCAAAGGAACTAATAGAAGGGTGTTTAGTTAGAAACACTCTAATGTTCAAGGTGAGAGAAAGTCCAATAAAGTATGAAGAAACTCATTTGAACTTTGGCTATAGATGCAAGAAGCTTGCCAAGTACTCTTTTCAATTTTATGAAAACCTTTAAATTCAAGAATTGTGAAATTGTAGTGAAGGTTAGTTACTTAAAAATTTAGCCTTTATATGCATGGCAGAAGGTAATACAGAAGCATAACTTTTGCATTTAAGGTAAAATAATTGTGATTGCCCTCATTTAATGAAGTTTAATTTTGGTTTCATTAAAAATTCCCAGAACATTGAACATAAGTCAACATTCCATGGAGAAGAAAGTATTATGCAGCTTGCATGTGTGCATATCTGCATATCAGAGCACAAAATATTGACATGATAATTGCAGTCAAGCCTGAGTGAACAGTGGCCTGTGGGAATTCAGCTGGTGTTGTACCAACTGGATGGCTGCTCAGGACACAGTTTGAAATGCAAGGTGCAAGTTAGCACTTTATTCAGCACAGGCAGGCATCATTGAAAAATCCTTGGGGGCAACCCTGGTGATGTGCAGATGTTAAAACAGTCTGTTCTGAAGTGCTGATATTTTTGAACACTGTAAGAGACTTCTAGATTCTGGGCAAAATATATTTGCACAGTTATTAAAGACATATAATATAAAATCTTTTCCAACTCTTTTATGGTTGTTTTAGATAATAAATATTGCATATATTGCAGAAATATCTGGGCATGCAGTCAAAAGGGAAGAATCATAGGAAAATCAGGAACTAAATGAAGTCATTTAATTTCTAACTATAAGACAAGAAAAGGTTTTCTTTTGCGTTTCAACTCTGTGTTTGGAAATGGTGTTGAATGAATAAGCATATCTGATATAAAGGCACATTATTTAGTAACATATATATTTTTTTTATTGTGCTTTAGGTGAAAGTTTACAGCTTAAGTTAATTTCTCATACAAAACTTGATGCACATATTGTTATGTAACACTAGTTGCAGTCCCTATAACGTGATATAGCATACTCACCATTTCCACCCTGGGTTTCCTGTGTCCATGTCCGTTCAACCAGCTCCTGTCCCTTTCTGCCTTCTCATGCTGCCTCTGGACTGGAGGCTGCCCATTTAGTCTCGTGTATCTACTTGAACTAAGAAGCACACTCTACACGAGTATTATTTTATGTTTTATAGTCCAGTCTAATCTTTGTCTAAAGAGTTGGCTTCGGGAATGGTTTTAGTTCTGGGTTAATAGAGAGTCTGGGGGCCATGTATTCGAGGGTTCCTCTAGTCTCAGTCAGACCATTAAGTCTGGTCTTTTTATGTGTATTTGAGTTCTGCACCACACTTTTCTCCTGCTCCATCAGGGACTCTCTGTTGAGTTCCCTGTCAAGGTGGTCTTTAGTAACATATTAAATCTAAAGTTATGTTCTATTAAATTATTCCTTCTTTGTTTAAAGATTTCATTGATACTCCATAATTTACTGATTCAGATTCAGATGTTGTAGTCTGATTCTGTTCTGTGTTATAGTCTGGACCTACCTGATTGAACAGGAGAAAAAAAAATCATTTTTCATGTGTCAGGCTGACTTCTCCAACGTAATATTTGGCTTTCATATAAAGTTTAAATATATATATTATATTGAAAAATAAAATTTAATAGTTCTAAATCCCAGATTATATATTAAAAATTAAGTTCTGTCTAAAAGCAAAATAGATATTTTAAGTATACTTGGACTTTTAAAATATTTTATATCAAAGGTTTTATATGTATTATGATCTGCTGAAATATTTTTATTCAGAATATTAGATTTTTTAATAATTGTTTTTACTGTGGAGTAAAATGTGTTTTAAAAATATTTGTGTAACCTCTCTTGCAAGTTTTCTTTTTTTTAATAGTATTATTCATAGGTACCATTCTAGTAATTTATTACACATATTCAAAAGTAGAAAATAGTAGTTTTGAAAGAGTTCATGAATAAAAGGGTAAATAATATGATGATGGTATAGTTCTCATTTCCCTAAACTTCCATTTTTATCAATCTTACTGTTTTAGAATCTTAATGTTTACTAGAAATTGGGGATGGTGTTTAAATTGAAAGTCATCAGTAAGTATAAAATCTGAATATTAGTAGATTCTGTACCCAAATGAAAGAAAAATTAAACTAGCTTTATTTTGTGCATTATTATTATCTGTTAATTAAGAATAATCAACCTCAGTAAGTTTTGCTTTTTTATTTTCTTTTGTTTCCTAATTCAGACCAATATCATTTCCTCATTTGTAGTTAAATGTTTCTTTTAGACGCTAATATTTCATTTTTGACATCTCATTAAAAATGGGCTCAAACCCAGAAAATATGATCCTGTTGTATTGTATAATATATGGCATGGTCTGTAACACAATAAAATTTTGTTTCTTAATGATTTAGAATAATTTCTCATATCTTTGAGTTTGAAAAACGGCAAAAAGTTAGTGTGGTAATTCATGTGGCTAAGTACAGCAATGTTAAACGTTTAAATTGGTAGTACTCTCGGGAAAAGTGATTGGAGCTTTAAACTTGTACAAATTTGACAGCCTCTCTTCACTTCATTTTTCATCCTAAAGAAGTCTGCAAATATTCTTAGCTCACATCATTATTGCACATCAGTGGTTCTAATTAGCTAAACAGGAGTTTGTCTCAGTCATTGATCATCATCAGCTTCTTGACAGTGCCTTTTTTTTTCGAGGAATGCTTTTTTATGTCTTGTAAATACACAGAATATGTATTAATTAAATGGACCAGACTGGTTGGTGATATTGTAAACTTGAAACAACTTTTTCTTCATCTTATTATTCTAAGTAAAAAATACTGTGTTCATATGGTAACACTGGTTTCTCGTGAAAGCATTTTTCTGTTTTGAAAATACTAGACATCCCACACCACCAGGAGGAGCTGCTGGACAAATGTCCACAAATATTTTGAATTGTGAATTTTTTTCAATTTCAAAATTATATCACATAGCAGTCAATTTTGGAGCTTTTTGGTTATAAATTAATGTCATTGAGGTATATCTTTGAAGTTCTGATTCTACATGGGGATTTATATTCGATTTATGATCTGTATTTGCAATATTATATCACATGCCTTAATCTATTTTGAGGAGTGTGTCAGTTACTGTTTACCAGTGATTCTCAGACTTTAATGTGCATCAGAATTACTTGTGACCCTGTTAACACAGATTGTTGGGCTCCACCCTCAGAGTTTCTAATTCAGTGTGTTTGGGGTGGGCTGAAGAATTTGCATTTCTAGTTAAGTTCCTAGGTGATGCTGATGCTGCTAGGTTTGGGGACCCATACTTTGAGAACCACTAGTTTAGACTGTGAGTCAGTTGTGTACAGACTAGTGTTACAGGAAATAATCAACCTGGTGACCAAGCTCATTTTAAAGCAGCAGTAATACTTTTGTTTGGGTTTTGTGGCACTTCATCTAGTTCTAAGGAGCCCTGGTGGCGCAGTGGTTAAGTACTTGGCTGTGAACAAAAAGGTTGGTGGTTCAAAACTACCAGCCAGTCTGCAGGAGAAAGATGTTGACAGTCTGTTTCTGTAATGATTTACAGCATTGGAAATCCTATGGGCAGTTCTACTCTGTCCTATAGGGTGGCTGTGAGTTGGAATTGACTCAACCTCAGTAGGTGTTTTTTTTTTTTTTTTTTTTTGTAAGTTCTATTCCTATCTCATGTAAAAGAACTTTTGACACTAGTGGGAATTTTAGACTTATTAAAGAAGAGTAGATTAGAAAGACTCTTAACTGTGAATGAAACTAATTGCTGGAATGTTAAAAACATATTCATAGTATATCCAGGAAGGAACTTAACAGAGGCAGTTTCTAACTTGGAATTAACATCTTGACTGTCTTAACTTGGGTCTGTGTCTCTGGGTAAACTCTTTCATGCCCTGCCCTTTGGGATTTGAAACCATTTTTCTCCCTATGTATATAAACTGAATGCATGTAAAACTCCTTTATAATACTCATGATCTTATGATGGCAAGTTCTACCTGCATTAAATTTGATGATGGAACTTTATATTATATAAATTATAAGTAGGGAATACATAGAGGTTTGCATTTTTCAGGAGGATCCCCATCAAAAGGTTAGAAAGAGAATGACATTGCCAAGTACAAAATATGTGTGAAAAAGCATAGAGTTTGAGGAGATCTTTGTATATTTCGGATGCAGGTCCTTTATGAGATATGTGTTTTGCAAATATTTTCTCCCAGTCTTTGGCTTGTCTTATTTTTGCAGCCGCATCTTTCTCAGAGCAGAAGATTTTAATGTTTATAAAGTCCAACTTACCTATGTTTTATGATTTGTAATTTTGATGTTGTGTCTAAAAACTTATCACCAATGCCAAGCTCACATAGAGTTTCTGCTATGTTTTCTTCTACAAGTTTAAAATTTTTGCATTTTTATTGAGGTCATTGATCCAGTTTGAGTTAATTTTTGTGTTAAGATGTAAGATCCATGTCTAGGTTTATTTGTTTGCACGTGGACATTTAGTTGTTCCATCACCATTTGTTAAAAAAGACTATTCTTCATTGGATTTCCTTTTTGCTTTTGTCAAAAAATCAGTTGACTATATCTGTGTGGGTCTATTTCTGGGGTCTCCATTCTATTCTATTGAAGTAGGTGTCTATTTTTTCACCAGTACTACACTATCTTGATTACTGTAGCTTTATACCATGTCTTGAAATTCGGTAGTGTGAGCCCGCCAACTTTGTTCTTCTTCAGTATTGTATTGGCTTTTCTAGTTCCTTTCTATTTCTATATAAATATTAGAACCAGTTTGTCGAGAGCTACAAAATAGGTTGCTAGAATTTTCAGTGGGATTATGTTGAATCTACAGATCAGTTTGAAAAGAACTGACATTTTAACAACATTGAGTCTTTTAACCTATTAGCAGGGACTATATCTCTATTTATTTAGATCTTCGATTCCTTTTATCACTGAATTGTAGTTTTCTGCATATAGACCTGTGCGTATTCTGTTAGAGTTATACCGCAGTACTTCTTCTTCTTTTTTTTTTTTTTGGTGCTATTGTAAATGGTATTTAAAAAGAAAATCAAGTTCAAATTGTTTGTTTCTGATATGTAGGAAAGCAGTTGACTTTTGTATATTGACCTTGGATCTTATAAACTTGTACTTGCTTATTTCCTCTATGAGTTTTTGTTTCTTTATATTCGTTGGAGTATTCTACCTAGACAATAATAAGATCTACAAATAAAGACAGTTTATTCTTTCCAATTTTTATACCTTTTACTTCTTTTTCGTGTCTTTTGTACTAACTAGGACTTCCAGAACCATGTTGAATATTGGTGGCTAGAGAGGACATCCTTGCCTTGTTCTCTGTCTCAGGAAAAAAGCATCCGGTGTTTCATTATTATGTATGATGTTAGCTGTAGGTTTTTTTGCTTGATGTTCTTTATTAAGTAGAGGAAGTTCCCCTTCTATTCCTAGTTTTCTGAGAGTTTTTATCATGAATGGATGTTGGATTTTATCACCACATTTTTTTTTCGCTTTGCTGAAGTTTTCTTTAGCCTGTTGATATGGTGGATTACGTAATTGATTTTTGAGTGTTGAAACAGTTTTGCATAACCAGAATAAATTCCACTTGTCTGTGGTGTATAATTATTTTTATGCATTGCCAGTTTAGATTTGCTAATGTTTTCTTGAGGATTTGCATCTATGTTCTTGAGAGATACTGTTCTGTAGTTTTGTTATAATTTCTTTATCTGTTTTTGGTATAAGAGTAATGCTGGCTTCATAGAATGAGCAGAAGTGTTCCTTCATTTAGCTCAAAATATTTTTTAACTTAAGATTTCTTTGACCATGGGTTATTTAGAAGTGTGTTATTTAATTTCCAAATATTTTAAGATTTTCTTGCTAGCTTTCTGTTATTGATTCTTAGTTTAATTCTGTTGGTCTGAGAGCATATATTGTATGATTTTCATTTTTTTAATTTGTTAAGATGTGTTTTATGGTCCAGAATGTGGACTATCTTAGCGAACGTTCCATGTGAGCTTGAGAGGAATATATATTCTGTTGTTGTTGGATGGAGGATTCTATAAATTCATATTGGATCAAGTTGATTAATAGTGCTTTTCAGGTCACCTGTATCCTTTCTGAATTTTTGCTTGCTTGATTTATCAACTACTGACAGAAGGGTGTTGAAGTGTCCAACTATAATAGTGAATTTGTTTATTTCTCTTCTCAGTTCTGTCAGTGTTTGCATCATGTATTTTGATGCTTTTTTATAGGTGTATATACTTTTTAGAATTGTGTCTTCTTGGAGTATTGACTCTTCTGTCATTATGTAATTCTCCTCTTTATCCCTTGTAATTTTCCTTCTTTAATGTTTGATGAAATTTTGTGTGTGCATATGTACAGGCATACACCCACACACAAACTTATGCCATAAACAAATAAAATAGAAATTTGATCTATAATTTGAGATTATATATTTGCAATTAATGGCAAATGCCATGTATTTTTAATATATGAAATAGTCCTATGAATCAATATAAAACTAAAATGTAAAATGACAGATTTATATATGACAGGCAATGACAAAATAGGAAATTAAAAGGACATACATTTCTGAAAGTATGTTTAATTTTACTATAAATAAAAGTAACAGAAAGAAAGCCCAGTTGAAGTCAATGGACTTTTATTATGCATTAATTGTGCTATTAATGAATGGTAAAGAGAAAGTAACAGTAATATAGCAATGCAAATATATCAGTAGTCATAATACATATATTTATAAAATTTCAAACATGGTTTACTCCAACTCTTTACGTACTCTGTGCCTACATTCAGAAAGCTGAAAATGGCTGGAGAAAAACCCTCAATCATGATGACTAGTCTTATGTAAATTTATGACCACTGCTTCTAGTGCCCCTTAGTAAAGCCTGGTAATCATCTTTTTTCCCCTCACTTTCTCAATATCCTGGATGACTGTTTCTCTCCACTCAAACCTCCAACACTTCTTTTCCCATTCTGACTCTTGCTTCCTACACCACTGAGAAAATAGGAATGCTTAGAAGAAAACATTACCCCTTCCCATGACCACACGTACAAACGTGCTTGAATCTGTACCCATATATTTTCTTTCTATTTATTTGTAAGAACTGTTCGTACTCCTCTCTAAGGCCAAACAAACTCCATATGTGCATTAAAGTTTATTCCTTCTTGCCTCAAGGAACTAACGATGTCACTCTGCAATCTCCTTTATCTCTCCTTAATCATCACTATCTCTCACTGTTCTGCATCATACCTGTCAATGTACACATGAGGCTATTTTATCTCCCATCTTAAAATATTTGATCTCACATTTCCTTTGAACTACTGTCCCATTTCTCTGCTCCTCTTTACAGCAAAATTCTACAGAAGTATAGATTTAACTCACTATCTCCAAGTTTTTTTCTTTCTCCAAAACAGTTTTTGTCAAGATCACCAGTTACCTCAACACTGCTAAATCTAACAGTCAGTTGTCAGAGCTTAACTTCTTTAAGAGTTTGCAGCATTTGGCACAGTTGACCATTCTATAAGTACTTTATTCACCTAGCATTCTCTCTTGGTTTTCCTGTTCAGTTACTGGCTTATTTTTCTTGGTATCCTTTGCTGTTTTTTTCTCATTTTACTAACTTCTAACTTCTGGAGTGCCCCAGGACTCAACCCTTGGGTTTGTCTATCCAAAATCATTCCCTGGGTGATCCCATGTGCTCTTATGGTCTAAAATATTTGTCCTACTCTTAAGGTCATATTTTTGGCCTTGACTTCTTTATTGATTTCATACTTGTTTATCCAGCTTCCCACTCCTCTTGAATGTCAGTTAGATGCTCAAACATAACATGTCTAAACCCCCAAATCCTAATGCTCCCCAATCTTATTCTACCTATCTCAGATAATGTCTACTCTATCCTTCCAGTTGTTCATGCAGAAGTCTTGGATACATTCTTGACTCCTCCCTTTCTTTCACACCCCACATCTAATGCATCAATAAATCTTGTTAGCCCTACTTTTAAAATGTACAGAATTTTATCACTTTCTCAACACCCCTAGAACTAACGGTCTTGTCCAAGTCACGTTTATTTCTCACCTGAGGTGTTGAAGTTACCTCCTAACTGGTCTTTCTGCTTCTACTCTTGACCCCTAGAGTCTGTCCTCAACCCACCAACCAGTATGATCCTTCAAAAATATATTGTGCATTTACTTATATATTATTTATCTTGAGTATCCATGCACCAATGTTAATAATAAAAAAAAGAAAACAAACCCATTGTTGTTGAGTTGATTCCGACTCATAGCGACCCTATAGTACAGAGTAGAACTGCCCCATAGGATTTCTAAGGAGTGGCTGGTGGGTTCAAACTGCCAACGTTTGGTTAGCAGCCAAGTTCTTAACCACTGTACCATCAGGGCTCCATTAATTAGCACATTTTAATTCTATGAAGGTTGCCACTTGGTTTATTTTGTTCATTGTAGTATCACTAGACCTTAGGACAGTGTCTGTCGTAAATTAAGTGCACAATAAATGCTTGTTGACTGAATGGGTTAATCTATTAGATATGACTCTCTTTTTATTTATTCTGGTATGTACTCAAAGTGCTCTTTCAATCCGATAACTCTATTTGATTCTAAACTTTCTCAGCAGTTACCTCCTAAAAATATTACTTTATCTCTCATCCCACAAACATCTGCTTCTGGAACTCATTAGGTATATATTGGAGTTTTCCAGTGAAACCTACACGTCTCAGCTGTATTTTCGTATCTGTTAATCTCAGCATTTTTCTATGCCATGTTCTTCATAGTAATGAATCTCTCATTACTATCCTCCTTTTTCATTAATTCTTTTTGTGTCCAGTTTTGAGCTATTGTGTTTGGTTGTTTTTTGATTCAATGGTTACAACTTTTGTTTTAAAGATTTTAATAGATTTTTAGATCCACCTATGCTTATTTTTATAATATTTGTCATTCTTTTATGACTCAGAATCCTAAACTTACTCATTTTTAAAGTCTTTTTCAGTGTGTTTAGTTACTTTCATTTTATCTAGAGTGATTGCACATTCTGATTATTGAGTTTTGTGTTTGGGTGTGTGTTCTTGTGCTTTGGATTTTTTGTATTTGCGATCACATCTTGTTGCTATCGTTCATGATCTCTTCCTCTTTTTCCACTACCCTCCCTTGTTGTCGAACCTCTTTTTCTCTCTAGAAATTTTGTGCTTGCTACTGAATTGACACCTCCACTTCATTACCCTGAAATAGGTTTTATATTGGTAGTTTGGGACTCTTAGCTCACAGTGACATAGTGTATTTGCCATATTTAGTGTCTGAGCCATAAGGTATCTTGGCCTAGTTCCTGTTTACAGTGCTATATATCTATAACCTTTTACTTTCTACACTTCCATATAAGCCATAGTTCCAGGGAAGGGTTAGCAGGAGATTCTTCCAGCATCCTTTCATGAGTTGGGAGCCCTTTCCCATCTCTAGTTTCGAACAAGAAGCCCAGCTCTTGTTCTTCATATTGAGCAGCACACTTTTTATTTCCTATTATCCCCAGGAGCCACACTCCTTTCAAACTTAGTGTGTATCTGGAGCTGGTGAACAGCAGACAGCAGCTTTATTCCCATTCACAGCTTTATATTTCTGTTCAGTTTGTGAACTCCTTTGTATTCTTCTACCAGTACCATCAATTTAGAGAAGAGAGGAAACCTCAAAGTGTGAGCTTATTATGTCAACTTGTTGGAAGTCTAATGACGTATCTTTTATGCACTATTATATTTTCTGAATTTATCTCTCATAATTGGTGGTATGCTTTTCAGATTGGTGTCTCTTCATTCTGATATCCCTTTCCACCTTCTGAGGTTTAGATAATAAGCCCTTTGTTTCATTTCACACTTTCTCAAGTGAAGATTCTTTCCTTCTTCTTATCTATATGTTCTGTGATTCGTGAGTGATTAAGGTACAGATTCCTATTTTTTCCCATATTTTAAAATTAAAAAAAAATGTAATAAACCAATGTCCAATAAGTTTTCCCCCATTTATGACGTAAACTGACTAGCAGTGAGCCCAACTGCGCGGTCTTTAGACCTTTGTTCCTTCCCTTCCCCTCCTTTTCCTTTTGAAAGCTATATTTGTTTATTTGTTGAAGATAGTCATTGTTTGTATTTTGAGTTTTTGTTATTTGGAGCTGTTAATGAAAACTAATTGCCAGAGAACTATTCTTTGCTTATATAATTATCATTTAGTAAAGTTAATAGTATTCTCAGAGACTAGACACGTGTAGTATGTGTCAGAAATCTAAAAATTCTAGTTTGGGATGTTGATTATTAGTAAATCTTGACCCTCTATCTTTTGAGAATCTTACTTATAAACATTAAATATTCTTTATATAATCTTGTGTATGCAATTTTGTAAACATGGTTAAACAATCTTTTAAAGATTTTTATATCATGTACCTAAATCTGGAAATGAAAATGTTCCTTTCAGTATGAAGTTGCCTTGTCAACAATTATAAGTTGCTGTCACTTGCCATATGGTTCCTGATTCATTCTGAAAGAGCTGTCAGCCTCAGATAATTTAATTTTCTGTATTGTTAAATGACGTTCATAATCAGGATGTGAAAATTTAAAGGATTAGCTACCAATTATGACTAATAAACTGTCAATATATATTTTTTTGTTTCTAGAGAAAAACAGAAAGCTGAAGCTAAAGATAGAAAAATTCTTGAAATTTTGCAAGTCAAGGATGCCAAAATACAAGAACTAGAACAGGTTGGTGTTATAACAGAAAAATACAAAAAATTGCTATATTTTAAGATAGTAGATCTTTAAAATTATTTTGAATTGTTTACAGTAATGTTCATTAAGAATATCAGGGTTAATGGTCTTGGGGAACATCTAGCCCAATTGCCCTAGCATAGTTTATAAAGAAAATGTTCTACATTCTACTTTGGTGAGTAGCGTCTGGTGTCTTAAAAACCTGTGAGCGGCCATCTGAGATACTCTACTGGTCTCACCCCTTCGGAAGCAAGGGAGAATGAAGAAAACTAAAGATACAAGGGAAACATTAGTCCAGAGGACTAATGAACAACATCTACCATGGCCTCCACCAGACTGAGTCCAGTACAACTAGATGGTGCCCAGCTACCACCACTAACTGTTCTGACAGGGATCACAATAGAGGGTCCCGGACAGAGCTGGAGAAAAATATAGAAAAAAATTCAAACTCACAAAAAAAAGACCAGACTTACTGACCTGACAAAGACTGGAGAAACCCCGAGAGTATGGCCCCTGGACACACTTTTAGCTCAGTAATGAAGTCACTCCTGAGGTTCACCCTTCAGCCAAAGATTAGACAGGCCCATAAAACAAAATGAGACTAAAAGGGCACAACATCCCAGGGACAAGGACTAGAAGGCAGGAGGGGACAGGAAAGCTGGTAATAGGGAACACTAGGTCGAGAAGGGAGAGTGTTGACATGTCGTGGGGTTGTTAACAAGTGTCATAAAACAGTATGTGTACTAACTGTTTAATGAGAAACTAGTTTGTTCTGTAAACCTTCATCGAAAGTACAATTAAAAAAAAAAAAGAGTATCAGGGTCATTATGTTAAAACATTACTGTTTTTGAAATCACTGTAGTCAGATTATTCATTTTTGTCCATTGCTTATAACACATTGTTTTCTGAATTAATAGGCTATGGTATTTATACATTGAAAGTCTTTAAGCTAAGATAACATTTATAGTATTACAGAAGTATCTAGCGATTATTCATTGTTTTGTTGCATTTTGCCTTTTTTAGAAATTATCACTTAGTTCTGAAACTTGTAAATTTTCAAATGTTTCATTTGTAGGAAAAAATCAAAGAATAAAAATCATGAGAGTAGGATGATTCAGTTTCATCTTTTGAAAATGCGTAATTTTCAAATTAGTACAATCCTATTTTTACATATAATCCGTAAATTATATAATATGTAACCAGTATATTACCACTGCAAAAACCCATGTGAGCAGTGGTTCCAGGAACTATTTTTAAGAGATAAACATCTTAGAAGTAGAAGCATAGATATTTACTATAAAAATGAGCTATATCATTATATAATAACTTTTCTCACTATGACTTAAATTACATAATTTTTCTGGGTTAAATGGAGGTAACTTTTTGGCAATTTATTGTTCTTCTAACTTTTGAATCTGTTTTCTTTCCTAGCCAATTACAGGGTCATTAGAACTTTGATCTAAGGCCAGTTATTGTTATAAAGTTGTCTTATAAAAGGATTAAAAGTAGAAGTTAACTTAGGTAAGATATTCAATATCTAACTTAGATATCTTGCTTATTTTTCCATTCTTTACATCCGTATAAACTCTTTCTAAAATGGAATATAGATTCCTACATGACACACAAATTTGAAATTGATACCATCTCTAAAGCTGTTTTTCCTCATAGAAAATGCTACAGTTAGCACCATAATGATAAAATTTTAGAAATAACATTTTTGTCAGTTTGTTCTGAAAAAAACAGTTGTATTTTCCACCTGTGTATAGAACAATATCAAAATATGTTCTAAGACAGGTAAATATTGTCATATACCCGGTCTATTTATTAGGCTAGACTAAGCTGCTATAACAAATAGATAAAACAATATGACCGAGAAGTGGCCAACTTCATTTGCACTCACATTCTGTTGGGGAAAACCATCATATGGTCACCCCAGGATTCAAGAGGTTTGGGAATTATGGACCCAGGCTGAGCAGTCTCTTCTCAGTAAAGCATATTCAATCACACTGCTCTAACAAATTACTATTACTAATTTTCAGTAAGGGCAGAAAAGTTTTTGTACCACTGTACAATATAAAATTATTTTAAAATTTGCATGTATCTTATCTGTTAAAAATTTATTGTTAGGTATGTTTTGAAACATATGTAATATATTAGTACAATAGTTTATATATTTATAATTAATAAAAACCTATGTATGTAGTTGGGGCCCTGGTGGTGCAGTGGTTGAGAGTTCAGCTGCTAACCAAAAAATAAGCAGTCTGAATCCACCAGCTGCTCCTTGGAAACCCTATAGGGCAGTTCTACTCTGTCCTATAGGGTCTCTGTGAGTTGGAATCAACTCAGTGGCAACAGGTTTGGTTTTTTGGGTATGTATAAGGAGCCCTGGTGGTGCAGTGGTTAAGTGCTCATCTGCTAACCTACAGGTGGGCAGTTTGAACCCACCAGCTGCTCCATGGAAGAAAGATGTGGCAGTCTGCTTCCCTAAAGTTTACAGCTTTGGAAACCCCATGGGGCAGTTCAACTCTGTCCTACAGGGTCACTATGAGTCGGAGTCAACTCGACGGCAACATTTATTTTTTCTTTTAATATAGTGGTGATGTTTAAATTTGTTTAATGTGTGTGGTTTGTGATCAAAAACATGCAGATTCCTGACTTCTAACTTGGTTCTCAAACTTTAGTATGTACACCAGTTATTAACTTACTGCCCCTCTGCTCCAAATCCACCCTTTTTTTGCCTTCCTTAAAGATGGCTCCCACTGTTCACCCTTAGGACCCCAATTATTTATATCCTTCCAAAATGGAAAACACATTCAGTCCCTCCCATTACATCATCTCCAAATCCAGAATCTCAGATTTTGAACCAGATTCAGATGTGATGTAGTTCCTTAAGCACAGCTCTTCAGAACAGTTCCTCTCCACCTGTGAAATTAGAGAGACAAGTTATCATTCCCCCACACACCCAACATACAGTGGTGGAACAGACGTGGGATAGCTGCTTGCACGGGGAAAAAAGGGAGGTTGAAAGGCTTCACTGGTCCATAGCAATTCTGAAATACATTTGGGCAAATGATGGGCAAATTCTGTTTCACCTGCAGCTGGCAGCATCTCAGGTCTCAGTTCAGACTGATTTCAGTCTGCCCACACATGCACGGTTCAGGCATCAGCCAGAAATATAGTCAGTGTTTATACACAGAGTTTAAGATTCAGTTCTTTCTTGTTGCTCTGGTTGTCCCAGGCTCCTTCTCTGGTTTCTCCAGCAGAAAGATGGCAGGTTTTTCTGTCCAAATCTTACATGCCACATATCATGTC
>NW_004443961.1:16518876-16520004 GCF_000243295.1 Trichechus manatus latirostris
TTTTTTTTTTTGGTGAAAATACACATAGCCAAAGATACACCATTTCAGAAATTTCTACATGCACAATTCAGTGACATTGTTACATTCTTCCAGTTGTACTGCTATTCTCGCTTTAGATGAAGGTTTACAGAACAAAGTAGTTTCTCATTACTGACCATACCTTTTGAGACTGAGGCAGCTAGGCTTTTTGTGTCCCTTGTCTCTTCAGCTTCTGCTTCCTGTGGCCTCTTGGCCCCCGGGCTTCACATCCGCATCTGCCCTGCTGGGGCAAGTGTTCTAAAGCTTGGTATCTCCACCAATCGGTGCCTGGAGGCACCCCACTCTGCCAGGAAGCCTCCTGCACACAGGCATTCAGCTCTCTTGCTCTGTTGGTCTGCAAGCCTAGGTCCACAGATGAGTGCCTGGAGGCACCCTGCTCTGCCAGGAAGCCTCCTGTGCACAGGCACTCAGCTCTCTTGCTCCATGGGTTGGCTCCAGTGCCATCTTGTGCTGGTCTCCTGGTTCTGTTGCTGCTGGTTCTCTGCTGTTGCCACTTCTCTGCTGCTGCAGGTTCTCTTCTGCTGCTGGTCATCTGCTGCTGCCGCTCCTCTATCCATTCATAGTTTCAAAACCGCTTCCACATTTTAGGTATCTGTTAGAGCAGCACTCCACTCTCTTGGTACCAAATTCGGTCTTAGTTATCTAATGCTGCTATAACCGAAATACCACAAGTGGATGGCTTTTAACAGAGAGAAATTTATTCTCTTGTAGTCTAGTAGGTTACAAGTCCAAATTCAGGGCATCACCTCCCAGGGAAGGCTCTCTGTCTCTGTCGGCTCTCGAAGAAGATCCTTCTCATCAGTCTTCCCCTGGTCAAGGAGCTTCTCAGGCACAGGAAACCCGGGGCCAAAGGATGCATTCTGCTTCTGGTGCTGCTTTCTTGGTGGTATGAGGTTCCCAACTCTCTGTTTGCTTCCCTTTCCTTTTATCTTTTACAAGAGATAAAAGGTGGTGCAGGCCATGCCCCAGGGAAACTCCCTTTACCTTGGATCAGGGATGTGAGTTGGGTAAGGGTGGTGTTACAATCCCACCCTAATCCTCTTTAATGTAAAATTACAATCACAAAATGGAGGACAACCACACAACACT
>NW_004443961.1:16521334-16528330 GCF_000243295.1 Trichechus manatus latirostris
GAAGCTGGACTCTATGAGGAAGAACGGGGCATCAGGATTGGTGGAAGACTCATTAACAACCTGCATTATGCAGATGACACAACCTTGCTAGCTGAAAGTGAAGAGGACTCGAATCACTTACTGATGAAGATCAAAGACCACAGCCTTCAGTATAGATTACACCTCAGCATAAAGAAAACAAAAATCCTCACAACTGGAGCAATAAGCAACATCATGATAAACGGAGAAAAGATTGAAGTTGTCAAGGATTCTATTGATAGTAGTTAGTATAAAGAATTGTATAAAACTTAATTTGTAAGACTATGCTTTTGTTTTGTCACTGTTAGCTATTAAAAAAGACATAATAAATTCCCCTTCAAGTATTTTACTAGGTACTATGATTCTTATGATAGCCTAGTATATTACTTTTAATTAGATGAAAATTTCTCTTTAACATTATATTTTTCTTATTTCTTCCCTTCTAAGAAACTCAGAAATAAGTTTTGGTTCTCAGTTGGAATTAGTTCTCTTACCCTTTCCTCTGTCTCCAGTTTTCATTTACCTTTGTTTTAGTTGTTGTGGTTTCATTGGTTCTCTTTTTTTATTAAAACTTTTAAGTCCATTTTGAAAGTCGGTGGGCATAAATAATAAATTAACTATTCTCAAGTACTGTCTGATAGAGTTTTAGGTCTTATGCTGCTGTTTCTTTCTTTTTTTTTTTAATTCCCCTGCTTCATACTCACTATCATTCTCTTCTTACACTGTAGACTTCTCTTGACCATCATGTGAATTATTCATTTCATGTCTTATCCATAATAAATTATTTGTTCCAGACATAATTTTTCTTGTCACCCTTTATGTTTTATGATTCCTCAGAGTTCCATTTGCTTATTTTAATATTAGCTCAAACCAGACTATTAAGAATGTACTCTATCTAGAGAACTTTGTTGAAAATGTGTCATACAGCTAATATTTTAGATTTACTTTTAACTATGTACACTCTTGCTTTCATTATTTAAAGTAGATCACTGAATATCCATTTAATTGGGAAATGAAGTGAAATTATACAAAATTTTGCAGGTTTAATTTATCAATTCTCTTCTATTGGGAGTGTATCTTTGTGTAATTTATTATTCTAATGATTATGCAATATAATATCAAATTTTTCAAACTAATTATCATAATATGATAGTTTCAGTTAATCAATTTCTCCTTATTGTCCTTTTTAAATCACAAATTACACGTATGTTTGTCCTTTTGGAATACTAAATTCAGTCAAATGCCAAAATTTAAATTATTGAATATTTCTTATGAAAGGGTTGCTATTGGTATCATTGATATTGTCAATTCTTGTTAAATTTAGCTCACAGTTATTGGTGAACCATTCTAAAACTTAAATCAGTTGTTTTAGTGTGTTCTTCTTCATAGAATCTAAGTTTCCAGAATAGATGAGAGTACTAAACTTTTGTTGATTTTACTTTCAAAGGCAGGCCTGTGGGTATTTTATAAACAGTCTTAATATTCACATGATTGAGTTAATCATTCAATTTTAATCTCATCGATAATCATTTTCCAATCTAGTTAGGGAGACAGTATGAGTATATAGAGAGATACTTGACCAGGTAATATGTTATGTGTCAAATTTATAATAACAGGCAATATGGAAATTTTAAAATGGCAGAAATTACAAATTACTGGCACAATTTGGGAAACTTTCATGGAGGAGGTGGAAGTTGAATCTTGAAGGAAGGATAAGACTTAGATGACAGTAGAAAAAAGAGTTGTGATTTATGGATGGGCCATTATTGAGCATGCATGCATTTTTATGCTGTTCTGTTGAAGTCAGACACATTTTGACATGGCCTAATAATTAAAATAGGAAATAAAAATTAAAACCACACTGAGGTACAATTTATACCTAATGGGTTCGTAAAAAATTACCAAGTCTGGGAGTTAATTGTTGGTAAGAATGTGGAGCAGCGAGAACTCTTGGAACTGCTTGTAGCCTATGATATAGAAATTTCACTTCTAGGTATGAATAATCTAGAGCGGTATTTTTCAAACTGTTTTTTACTTTGATCCCCGCACAGAAAGAAATACATTTTACCTTATAACCCAGTATACACACAACATAAAATAAAAGCTTCATATAGCAATAGTTGTCCTTACTATGTATAATAAAGATAAAATGTCCTACGGTTTGTATCAAATGTGTATTTAATAATCTTTAAATGTAATAAAAATCTAAAATAATGCAAAAAATTTAGGAAATATTTCATGTAATGTGTCTGTTTCATAAGTTCATTCTCATGAGCATAGTTCTTGCTAAGAATTTGCATATCGCTTTGTATTTTCTATTGTATTCTGTTTCACTTTTTAAAAATGCTAAATGCGATAACTAAATTTAATTTAGAATCCATTAATAAATTACAATCCATAGTTTGAAAAATACTGCGCAGGAAAAATATTTGAGTATTCTTATCAGCATTGTTTGTATACCTCTTCCCCTGCAAAATGGGAAACAGCTGAAATATACATTGACGGGATGGCTAACTATATTATATCTATATATTGGAATACTACTGTATACCAAGGCGTTTGAACGGCAGCTGCATCCATCAATGTAGATATATTTGGAAAGATAATGTTGAGCAAACATAACAAGTCACAGACTATGTATAGTATGATTTCATTTATATAAAGTTCAAAAATGAGCAAAGTTATATGTATACTAAATCGGTATATGTATATCTTGAAAATATAAAGAAAAGAAAGAAAAGGACGAGAATCAATGTTTTAGGATAGTAGTTACTGCTGGAGTGGTTAGGAGGTGTTAGGAGATTAGGGGACATATGGAAAACTTCAAAGATTGTGGTAAATTACCTACGTAGTGATGGATACAGGTCTGCTTCTTACATTCTTTTTCTTTATACCTTACACGCTTATCATAGTTTATTTTAGTATGCAGTATTCAAAATTTTTAATGTGAATTAAAATAAAATTAACAATTAAAACTCCCATCTTTCACCCTATTTCTAAATCTTACCACAATTTTCACTTCATTCCCAAATCCTTTGGGGAAGGTTTGATAAAGAGTAAATATAGGAGTACGAAATAAATTGAAGTTTAAGGAGCAGAAAAGCATCAATAATAGGTCAGAGTTGGAATAAACTTTAGGGGTCTCTACTGAGCATATTACTTCATAGTAAGAAAACAGTTTGTTTCTGTTTTTATATGTTAGCTTCTTGGTTGACAGCCAGATGGGTCTTGGGGGACGAACATGGTTGAGACTGACTTGGAGGCTTTAAATCTGCATGTCAGGCCAGAAAGTAGGTACTTAATACGTTAGTTGAGGATGATAGGTTGACAAAACTTGAGGAAGTTCAGAAAAGGAAATAGGTAGGATCAGGGTATAGATTTAGGTTTAGTATGTTAGTTTGAGATAGCAACGGACAATTCAAGTAGAGGTATTGTATAGAAAATTGGAAATACAGAATTGGTGATCGTGAGAGAGTCAGAGCTGGATTATAGAAAGAGGTGATACTGCAAGCCAAGGAAGGGAGTAAATTTTTTGGAAAAAAAAAGGAAGCGGAGTATTAAGTCATGGTGTATCTACCAGTTAGTTATCCATTTAGGTATCTCTGACAGGTAAGAATATTCAGTTAAAATTTTGCTGGTCTTAATATGCTGAATATTTTGTTCATGGAGCAAAATGTTTTTAGTACCAAAACAAACTTGTCATTTTTTATCTTTTAAAATTATTTATGCTTTCACAAAAGTATAATTGTTTCTTGAAAAAAAGCATTTTTTTCCAAAAGACATGCAAATAAGAGGCTAAATAATTCCTATTTTAGCTATATATGTATTTTCTTTTATTAGAATGTTTTGTAAAATTTTCTTAATCTTCTGTTATACAGCCTAAATTGTGAAATATTTTGTGTGTTCTTTATTTTAAACTAATAAATAAACACCATACTTATACATTTGACTTGAAAATTTATGGGCATGTCACAGAGAATGAAAATTTTGATGGTAGAATTTATTATGAAAGCTAATTAATCCTAATGATTACAATGGAAATCTGAAACCTTTAAAATAATTTTTTTTCTTCTAAATAACAGCTCATCAGTAATTTTAATTTCTTCCGTAGAGAGAATCAGGACTAAAACAAGAAATAAATGACCTTGTAAAACGGAAGATTGCAATAGATGAAGCAAATGCTTTCTTAAGGAATGAATTCAGTGACTTGCAGAAGAAATTTAAAGATAAAAGTCATGAACTTAAGGTGTGTTGACTTGTATGTACATAGTTTTATTGGACTGTTGCTTTGAAGTCTTGCTTTAAGCTTTGTCAGCCTTTGTGGCACAGAAAGTGACAAGCCTGGAAAAAAAATTGCCTTAGGCCCTGCTGTACCATACAGTTTTCTCATATGTAAAAACTCTGAGAAAGATGCTTTAAAGCTAAGACTCTAAGCTTTATAACTTTCAGATAAATAGTTAATGATGGAAATGGAGCTAAGAAAGTAGGAGTGTGAATATGTGGCTTCTTGTAATTAGGATCTGATGGGACTGGCATTATTAATTGATAAAACCCAGGTCTGGGAGGATATGTCTGTGTAGGTCTCAAAAATAGCTAGGGACAGCATCAAAGGCAGCTTGATCAATTAATGGGCTCTTTGCAAATGTGTACTCATCAAAGCTGTCATCCAGTGAAAAAATATGACCCATCCACCTGCATGAAAAGAGGCCAATAAAAGTACACAGGTGACCTTGGCCATCAAATGTAGAAGAAGCTGCTGTGAGGGTAAAACTGCTCAGTTTATATTTGCTGATTAGTTCTCACCTTTTCTTTTTTTTTTTGGTTTATCGGCCCTGTGATACTTTTCTACAGGACGCTAAGGAGTGTGTACAGAATAAGGAAGAGCAAAACAGGCTGGTTATAAAAAATCTGGAGGAGGAAAATGAGAAATTAAGTACACACTGTGCTGACCTGCTAAATGACCTGGAGAAACTGAGGAAGCAGGAAGCACATTGGAGAAAAGAAAAACATAGCACTGATGCAAAAATAAAGGTATGCAATGAGAATGGAATCCAGGCTTCTATTTTATGTTATTTTCTTTAAATAATAAGTTATATATTCAAGTCTACCAGTGGGGACTAGCATTAATTTATATTAATTTATATTCCTTCACTTAAGACCCACAGCTTTTTAAAAATTGATGTTGCAAAGCAGGAAACTGACTTCAAATAGTTATCCTAAAATGTAATCATTAAAAAATAAAGGATATTGCATTTTGAAATAAAATATGATTTGAAAAAAACATATTTAGAATCATGGGTTTTGATTTTTTTCAATTAGAGCTGAAATTTATAAATATAATTAGAATTCATTGAAATACAGTTTTAAGACTGTATTTCCCAAGTCCTTTAAAAAATAAAATGTAATAAAAGCACAAAACAGTTAAAAAATACTCACTTATATATTCTGACATTGTGCTCTCTCTGACTTAACAGGGTCTAAGGCATAGTAAAATTTTATTTTTAGTTAAGATAAAAATTACAATCAATTTTTATAATATTCTTACATCCTTTTTGATCAGTATTTTTTCAGAATAATACTTTTTTGTGGATTTTTATGTGTCTTGAGAATATTTCTGTTCATCTTTTCCTCCTCAAATTTCCAGTTTCCCTTTACCGTAGATTTTGCTGAAAAGGCTAGAAACAAAATTTAGTGCTAGTAAATATGGTAGTTCCTTTATGTGTACTATAAAAGAACATATAACGTAAGTAAACACATGTATGTATATAATTATTCAGCCAATATATATGAATATGTGTGTATCTATATGTGTATATATACGTGTGTGTGTGTGTATGTATGTATGTGGGTAAATATGCATGTATGTATATATATTTAAGTTAGGGGCAAAAGGACGTGTCTTTCTGAGTTAGTGAATCAATCCCTTTCAGATATTTAAGGAAATACATTAAATCTTTCGGTACACTTAGCCTTGACTGAGCCATGGAGAATATTGAATTCTGATGCATTTGTTTTCTTAGTTTTAATATCAGTGTCAGCTCCACTATAGCCTTTAAACAGTTTTGATAGTGTGATAAGGGAAAGTGGTGTTTCCTTGTGCTAATTCACAGCTACATCACTATTTGATGTGAATTTAATTTCTTTATTTTTCATTCAAATAATGAGATTTGCTATGACTTTTGGTTTTGTGACTTTATTCTGTTGCGGTGTTTGTCTTTTTCTTATTGATTTGTAGGCATTCTTTATTTATTCTGGATACTAATTCTTTGTGATATACATTACAAATACCATCTGTTCTGTTAACCATGAATAAGGTTAATTGGGCTTTCAAAAATTTGTGAGTTTTTTTTCCAAAGTTATTTATTTTTGGTTACAGTTTCTTTTTTTTTTATTGTGCTTTAAATTAAGGTTTACAGAACAAATTAGTTTCTCATTAAACAATTAATACACATTATTTTATGACATTGGTTGCCAACCCCATGACATGTCAACACTCTCCCCTTCTTGACCTTGGGTTCCCCATTTCCAGCTTTCCTGTCCTCTCCTGCCTCCTCATCCTTGCCCCTGGGCTGTGTGCCCATTTAGTCTCATATACATGGTTGAACTACATGTGTTATTGTTTGTTTTATCAGCCTGTCTAATTTTTGGCTGAAGAGTGAACCTCAGGTGTGACTTCAGTACCAAGTTAAAAGGGAGTCCGGGGACCATACTCTTGGGATTTCTCCATTCTTTGTCAGACCAGTAAGTCTGGTCTGTTTTTGTGAGTTTGAATTTTTTCTACATTTTTTTCTCCAGCTCTGTCCGGGACCCTCTATTATGATCCCTGTCAGAGCAGTCGGTGATGGTAGCCGGGCACCATCTAGTTGTTATGGACTCAGTGTGGTGGAGACTGTGGTAGAGTGCTGTTTGTATTTTGTCTTAGGCTGGGTTCTCTAGAGAAGCAAAACCAGTAAAGCGTATCTATATCTATATCTATAT
>NW_004443961.1:16529430-16533364 GCF_000243295.1 Trichechus manatus latirostris
CCACTTTGTGGTGGTGTATTATTTTTTTGATATGATGCTGAATTCTATTGGCTAGAATTTTGTTGAGAATTTTTGCATCTATATTCATGAGACATATTGGTCTGTAATTTTCTTTTTTTGTGGTGTCTTTGCTAGGTTTTGGTATCAGCATTATACCTGCTTCATAGAATGAATTTGGAAGTATCCCTTCATTTTATATGCTCTGAAATATTTTGAGTAGTAGTGGGTGTGAGCTCTTCTCTGAATATTTGGTAGAATTCTTCACTGGAGCCATCTTTTGGGCCAGAGCTTTTTGTTGTTGCTGGGAGGTTTTTAAAATTTCTTTTTAATCTCTTCTCTTGTTACGGGTCTGTTCAGATTTTCTACCTCAGCTAGTGGGGGAGGCATGGATCCGGGGAGGTCGTCTGCCAGTGGGCCCTCTAACTGAGTAGTGCAGCATGACCAGTTGAGAAGGGGTGGGGGCAGCACATGGGGCTAGGTGGACAGGAGAAAGAAAAAGAAGGAAGGGAGAGAGAGAGAAGAAACAACAATCTTAAGAAAAGACAAAAAAGCAAAACAAAACAAAAATATGGTGCTGAGGGAGCCGACCGGTGGGGGCAGCATGGACCCTGAGAAGCCATGTGTTAGTGGCTCTCTAGCTAAGCAGTGTGGCATAGCCCTTGGAGAAGGTGTAGGGGGTGGGGATGGTGCTTGGGGCTAGGTGGGCAGGAGAAAGGAAGGGAAAGAAGGAATAGGAGTGAAGAAATAAAAACAAAACAAAACAAAAAAATATGGCACTGAAGGAGCCAGCTGGTGGAGGCAGCATGTACCCAGGGAGGCTGTGTGCCAGGAGCTCTGTAGCCAAGCAGCACAGCCCATTGAAAAGGAGTGGAGACGGCACACAGAGCTAGATGCGTGGGAGAAAGGAAAGGAAGGAAGGGAGAGAAAGAGAAGAAACAGAAAAAAAAAGTGACACTGAAAGAGCCAGCCAGTGGGGGCGGCTCAGAATTGGGGAGGCTGTGCCAGTGGCTCTCTATCCAAGTGGTGTGGCACAGCCTTTGAGAAGGGGTGGGGAAGGCACACGGGTCTAGCTGGGTGGGAGAAAGAAAAGGAAGGAAGGGGGAGAGAGAGAGGAAACAAACCCCCCCCCAAAAAAAAAAGTAACAAAAAAAAAAAGTATGGTGCTGGGGGAACTGGCCATTCGGGGTGGGCTGGACTCCGGGCGGCAGTGAGCTGGTATTTCTCCAGCCAGTCATAGTGGGAAAAAGGGTGGGAGGTGGGAAAGTGTGTACTCCTGGTTACCAGGTGCTCTGATCCTGTTGGGAGCTCCATGAAGTTGCCTTCCCGTTCTCCCTTTCCATGTTCCTTGGTGGCTGTAGTACAGGATGGCGAATCTGTGCCCCATTAGCAGGTAGGGGACCTCCACTCTTTAGCTCCCCTTGTTCTCTGTTTTCTGTCTGTTTCTTATTCCTTTCAGTGCTTGATCGAGTTCTTTATCCCTTCATTTGATGCCTAGGGTCTTTGCTGCAGAGGGACAGCATGGTGCTTCTGTCTATAGCGCCATGTTGGCTTTGCCTCCTTAAAAGTTTGTGAATTTTTATAGAGCCAATTTTATTTTATTTTTGTCTCTAATACTTTTTCTTTAGGAGTTTTGTGTAATAGTTTTCCTTATCTCAAAGACACAAAGATAATTGTGAGTTTTCTTTTTCCTTCATGTTTACTGTATTTTTATGCAAATAATGCATGCCTTCTATGTTTGTTTGCCAACTGCGCCCTCCTCCCATGAGGTATTTTCATAAGTGCACTATGGTAATTTTTTTTTTTTTTACATGCTTATGAAAATACCTTGCAGGGAGAGGGCCCAGTTGCCAAATAAATCTAGAAGACGTGTGCTATTTACTTAAAAATATGGCAAGTCTTTTTTCTGTTGAGAATTCATTTTTGGCTATAGTATTTGACACTACTCAGTGGTAGAATTCTCATTTTCCATGTGAGAGACCCAGGTTCAATTTCCGGCCAGTGCACCTTATGCATAGCCGCCACCTGTCAGTGGTGGTTTTTGTGTTTTTATGATGCCTAACAGGTTTCAGCAGAACTTCCAAACTAAGATGGACTAGGAAGAAAGGACTGGTGATCTGTTTGTGAAAATTAGCCAGTGAAAACCCTGTTGATCACAACAGTCTAATCCATTACCAATCACGGGGATGACACTGACCTGGCAGTGTTTCTTTCTTTTGTGCATGGAGTCACCATGAGTCGGGGGCAGACTCATTGGCAGCTAACAATAACAACAAGAAGAACAGTTTGACACTATTTGCTCAATAGTTCATCAATTTGTGATGTAATCTCTTTTGCATCTCCAAGTTGCCATGTGTGCCTGGGTTTGTTTCTTAACTTCCTGTTATTTTTATGGTTTTAGGTATTATAGATTTTCCTTGACTAATTTTCAGAAGTAAATCACCAGGCACTTCTTCCTACTCTGTCTTAATCTGGAAGCTCTGCTGAAACCTGTCCACCATGGATGAACCTGCTGGTATTTGAAAGACCAGTGGCATAGCTTCCAGCATCATAGCCACACACAAGCCACCACAGTATGACAAACTGACAGACAAGCAAGAATGGTGGAAGTTTGTCTAGCTTTCTTTGGACACGTCATCAAGAAACACCAATCCCTAGAAAGGACATCATATTTGGTAAAGTAGAGGGTCAATGAAAACAAGGGATACCTTAATGAGATAGATGGACACAATTGCAACAGTGGTCTCAAACATATCCATGAAGATGGTACAGGACCAGGCAATCTTTTGTTCTGTTATACATAAGGTTGTTGTGAGTTAGAGCTGACTTGATGGCAACTAACAACAACAGCAACAACAACAATTTTGTAACATGACTCACTATTTGGTAGGGTAAGCCTATTTCCTTATTCTTTATAAATCATTAGCCCTTATAGGTGCCTCTTCACTATTTTATAATACTTGAGAATCACATTATTAGTTTATCAAAAAATTATGTTAGAAATCAGATTCTAATCCACGAACATCGGATGTTTTTCTATTTATTTAGGTCTATAATTTCTTTCAACCGGGTTTTAGTTTCAGAGTGTAAAATTTACACTTCTTTTGTTAAAGTATTTCTAAATGTTTTAATTATTTTGGTGCTTTTGTAAGTAGAATTATCTCATAATTTCATTTTTTGGATTGTTCATTGTTAGTTTACAGATGGACAATTTTTGTATTTTTATCTTGTATCCTGTAACCTTGCTGAAGATGTTTATTAATTCCAATAGGTTTTTAATATATTCCTAAGGATTTTCTAAATATAAGAGCATGTAATCTGTAGACAGAGATAGTTTTACTTCTTTCTTTTCTATCTGGTTGCCTTTTATTTCATTTTATTGTCTAATTGCCCTGGTGAGATCCTGTAGTACAATGTTGAGTAGAAAAGGAGAGGCTGGACGTCTTTATCTTGTTCTTGATCTTAGGGGGAAAGATTCACTCTTTTGCCATTAAGTATGATGTTATTTGTGGGTTTTTTGTACATGTCCTTTATCATGATGAGGAACATTCCTTCTATTCCTAGTTTATTGAGTGTTTCTACTATTGAAGGATTCTACAGGAAAAATATTAGACGATGCAGGAAGCATCAAAAGAAGATGGAAGGAATATAGAATCACTGTACTAAAAAGAATTGGTTGATGTTCAGCCATTTTAGGAGGTAGCATATGATCCCAAGCTGCACTAAAGACGTTGGCAAAAAACCAGGCCCCAGAAATTGACAGAGTACCAATTGAGGTATTTCAACAAATGGATGTAACACTGGAAGTGTTCACTCATCTGTGCCAAGAAAGTTGAAGACCGCTTCCTGGCGAAACAACTGGAAGAGATCCATATTTATGCCTATTCCAAAGGAAGGTGATCCAACTGAATGCGGAAATTATCAAACAATATGATTA
>NW_004443961.1:16546776-16550921 GCF_000243295.1 Trichechus manatus latirostris
GAAGAAGGGTGGGGGGTGGGAAAGCATATATCGCAAATTACCGGTTGTTTTGTCTCCCGCTGGACGCTCCATGAGGCTGCTTTCTCGTACCCCCTGTTTGCTCGTCTCCGGTAGGAGTCCAGGATGGCAGATCCACGCTGCGTTAGCTGGTAGGGGACCTCTGCGTGAATCTCTCCTCGCTGTCCGTTCTCTGTCAGTTTTTCACTCCATTTGGTGTTTGGCTGAGTTCTTTATCTCTTCATTTGGTGTTTTAGGGTTTCAGGATTGTTGTAGTCTCTGTTCGTCTTAGTTTTTCGGATCTTTGCTGTGGAGGGACGGCGTGGTGCTTCTGCCTAGAGCGCCATTTTGCTGGAACTCACTCGTATTTTTGTTTAAATGTTTGGTAGTATTTCCCTACTAAACTAAATTATCAACATGTAACTCAGGGTTATATTAACTTAATTCTAGTGAGTATTGAAATTTTAGGAATCCCTAGGTGGCACAAACAGTTGAGCGCTTGGCTACTAATCTAAAAGTTGGCTGTTGGAAGCCATCCAGAGGTGCCTCAAAAGAAAGGCCTGGCAATGTGCTTCTGAAAGGTCACAGCCTTGAGAATCTTATGGAGTACAGTTCTACTCTGCAACAGATGGGGTCACCATGAGTTAGAATCAACTTGGCAACAACTAGTTTTGGTTTTTTGGTTTATAGAAATGTTACTGCTGAATAACTCTATTCCTTTTCCTCTTTTTTGTGCAAGTATTCTTACATGTGTTTCATTTATATATATTATAAACCCAACAATATATTTTTATGTTATTGTTTTAAAATCATGTGGAAAAAAACAGATTTAAAACAGTACTAGTTCTATGTCATTTGTAGAATTTTTAAACTTAACAGACTCTTGTTATTAAATTTGATATTTATTATGTTTGATTATAAGTGCTTATAAATACTCTCATTTTAGGCATTTGAAGATAATTTAATTGAAGCAAGGAAGGAAATTGAAGTATCACAGAGTAAATACAATGCTCTGTTATTACAACTGAATAATAAACAATCTGAACTTATCCAGAAAGATATGGATATTACCCTGGTAAAGTAAGTATATTCAGTTTTTAAGTTAGCATTCTAGAATTGTCATTAGATATTCAGAATGAAACCATTTATGTTTATGATACACACCTCAAAATGATTAAGATATGTCTTCTAGGGGAACATACATTTATGCATTGAAAATGTGTGGAATTATATACACCAAAATGAGAACAGTTACCTGGTAGAATCAGAGGGGCTACAGAGTTGGGAAGAGTATGATCAAAGAGTACCTTTTTGTTTCTGTTTTTAACAAGGACAGTGCTTTCATTCATTGCTTCCTTCCAGAGTTCCTAGCTGTATGTTATATAGTATTCATTATTGGTATAAGGTCTGCAACAAACTAAGAAACACAGTTTTGACTTTTTATTTTGTTATGTTCTATGCAGTTTTAGTTTGTTAAATGTTCTTTCTACATCAACAGAATTAACTTTATGGTTGTGTTCATAAAATGTGGGGCTCTCGTGGTACAGTGGTTAAGTGCTTGGCTGCTAACCAAAAGGTTGGCAGTTTGAACCCACCAGCTGCTCTGTGGGAGAAAGATGTGGCAGTCTGCTCTTGTAAAGATTTCAGCCTTGTAAACCCTACAGGGCAGTTCTGCTCTGTCCTGTAGGGTCGCTATGAGTTGAAATTGACTTGACGGCAGTGGCTTTTTGGTTTGTTTATAAAATGAGATTACTTGAAAAGGTAAGCTTGATGTAGTTGTGTTTTTAAGTGTTTTGAAAGATTTTAAAACTATCAATTTATTTTAAAATTTCTTTTATCTGAAAAGAATGGAAGAGAAAATAAAGCAGGGCAGGGTGTGCGTATGTATACACACATACACAACTGTATAATATATATACATTATATATATATATGTATATATATATAAAAAACAAAAACAAAAAACCAAAGCTGTTGCTGTCGAGTCAATTCCAACTCATAGTGACCCTACAGGACAGAGTAGAACTGCCCCATAGGGTTCCAAGGAGCAGCTGGTGGATTTGAACTGCTGACCTTTTGGTTAGCAACCAAGCTCTTAACCACTGTGCCACCAGGGCTCCAAATATAGAATAGATACATATATATTTTTACTACATATATTTACATAATTTTGATGACATCAGGATGTACTGGAAGGTGTGCTTATGATGAGCTGTGATTATGTGATTGATTTTAATTTATTTAATCAAAAAACATTCTCAGTGGGTATTAGATGGGGGTGGTCATTGTCATTTGGTACACGCTGGGGTGAAGTTCTTTTTTTTATTGTAGTTTAAATGAAGTTTACATTTCAAGTTAATTTCCCTTACAAAAATTTATACATACATCATTATGTGACCCTAATTGCTCTCCCCATACGGTGACAGCACACTCCTTTCCACCCCTGATTTCCCGTGTCCGTTCAACCAGCTCCTAACCCTCTCTGCCTTCCCATCTCACTTCCGGACAGAAGCTGCCCGTTTAGTCTCTTGTATCTACTTGCACTAAGATGCACACTCTTCACGAGTATCACTTTATGTTCCACAGTCCAGTCCAATCCCTGTTTGAAGAGCTGGCCTCGGAAATTTAGTTCTGGGCTGATAGAGAATCTGGGGGCCATGCTTTCCAGGGTTCCTCCAGTCTCAGTTAGACTGTTAAGTCTTGTTTTCTTACTAGAATTTCAGTTCTGCACGCCACCTTTCTTCTGTTCCATCAGGGATTCTCTTTTGTGTTCCCTGTCAGGGCGGGTCATTGGTGGTAGCTGGGCACCATCTAGTTCTTCTGGTCTCAGGCTGATAAAGTTTCTGGGTTTTGTGGCCCTTTCTGTCTCTCGGGCTAATACTTTCCTTGTGTCTTTGGTATTCTTCATTCTCCTTTAGTCCAAGTGGTTAGGACCAATTGATGCATTTTAGACGGCCGTTAGCAAGTTTTTAAGACCCCGGACACCACTTACCAAAGTAGGATGCAGAACATTTTCTTAATAAGCTTTGTTATGCCAATTGACCTAGATGTCCCCTTAAAGCATGGTCCCTAGACCCCTACCCCTGCTACTCTGTACCTAGAAGTGTTTGATTGTGTTCAGGAAACTTCTTAGCTTTGGTTTAGTCCAGTTGTGTTGACTTCCCCTGTAGTGTGTGTTGTCCTTCCCTTCACCTAAGATAATTCTTATTTACCATCTAGTTAGTAAATGACTCTCACCTTCCCTCCCCACCCTCGTAACCATCAAAGAATGTTTTCTTCTGTGTTTAAACCTTTTCTTGAGTTTTTATAATAGTGGTCTTATACAATATTTGCCCTTCTGTGACTGACTAAATTCACTCAGCATAATGAGTTGCAGCTTTCTCCATGTTATAAGATGCTTCATGGCTTCATCGTTGTTCATTATCATTGCATAGTATTCCATTGTGTGTATATATACTATAATTTGTTTATCCATTCATCTGTTGATGGGCACCTAGATTGTTTCCATCTTTTTGCTATTGTGAACAGTGCTGCAGTGAATATGGATGTGTGTATATCTATTCATGTGATGGCTCTTATTTCTCTAGGATATATTCCAAGGAGCGGGATAGCTGGATTATATGGTACTTCTGTTTGTAGCTTTTTAAGGAAGCAGCAAATCAATTTCCAAAGTGCTTATACTATTTTACATTCCCACCAACAGTGTACAAGTGTTCCAGTCTCTCCACAAGCTCTCCAGCATTGCCTTATTGGGGTGAGATGGTATCTCATCGTAGTTTTGATCTGCATTTCTCTAATGGCTAGTAATAGTAAGCATTTCTTCATGTGTCTGTTAGCTGCCTGAATGTTTTCTTTGGCGAAGTACCTGTTCATATCCTTTGCCTATTTTTTAATTGGGTTGTCTTTTTGTTGTTGAGGTTTCCAGTATCTTGTAGATTTTAGAGATTAGACCCTGCTCAGATTTGTCGTAGCCAAAAATTTTTTCCCAATTGTAGGTTGTCTTTTTACTTTTTTGGTGAAGTCCTTTGATGAGCATAAGTGTTTGATTTTTAGGAACTCCCAGCTATTTAGTCTCTCTTCTGGTGCTTGTGCATTATTACTTATGGTTCGTATTGTGTTTATGCCATGTATTAGAGCTCCTAGCATTG
>NW_004443961.1:16551619-16584630 GCF_000243295.1 Trichechus manatus latirostris
CAATTGATTTTTGTATGTTTATCTTGTATCCTGAAACTTTGCTGAAATCTTCTATTAGTTCTGGTAGTTTTCTTGTGGATTCTTTGGGGTTTTCTGTGTATAAGATCATATCGTCTACAAATAGAGATACTTTGACTTCTTCCTTACCAATTCGTATGCCCTTTGTTTCTTTTTCTGGCCTAATTGCTCTGGCTAGGGCTTGGGATGGAGTTCTTTCGTTAAAAGTTGGCTATAAATTATCTTTCACTTTAGTGGGATGGGTATGGGAATTAAGTTATTACTGTATATCAGGTACTTTTTATAATTTCATAAAGTAACATGATTTTGCAAATTTAAATATGCACTGTGATTTTAGTTTTGGGTGATAAAATTTTCATCTTCACTAAAGCTAATACAATTAAAATGAATTAGAATTTTAACAAATTCATTGTATCACATTAAATTTTTTTATCTTAATAGGAAACTAATTTGCTCTGTAAACTCACCTAAACCAAATGAACAATTTTTTTTTTTCTTATCACAAGAGTTAGGAGTATAAACTTTATGGATGATAAACTGAATGGCTTATTAATTCATGGTGTTATTTTCTTAGTCCAGTAATGTAGTTAAGCCAGTAAAGCAATTCTAAATAGGAATAAAGTCTTAGAAGAAATTTTAAAATGACCATTTATCATTATCCTCTTCCCAGTAAGTTACTGTCTTTATAGTGTTGAGTCTTTGCTTTAACACTTTAAAAAATTCTCAAAACTTTTTAAGATTACTCTTTTCATTTTTACTTTGTTTAAATTTTTGAATATTTTTTCCCACAAACCAAAAAAAAAACCTGACCAGTTGCCATCAAATGATTGCAACTCTTAGCAACCCTATAGGACAGAGTAGAACTGCCCCAAAGGGTTTCCAAGGAGCAGTTGGTGTATTCAAACTGCCGACCTTTTGGTTAGCAGCTGAGCTCTTAACCGCTGCACCACTAGGGCTCCTTTTTTTTTTTTCCCCATAGTGAGTTGAAATTTACATTTTCACCATTTTCACCCATTTATCTTAATTCTGTTATCTGGAGAATCTCAGAGAAGATCTAATCTCTGTTATGTAGCACAGCCTTTCAGATACTAGAAGAAAATTATCAATAACTTCCTATATTTTTTCATCAATTGAGTAATTACCCATATTCCTCATAAAGGTTTTCATGCACATAAATCTTTCACAGGTGTTATACAATTTGATTTACCTATCTGGCTGCATTATATTGTCAATATCTATTTTATCAATATTATTCTTAAAATATGGCACCTAGAATGGCACAAAATATTCTAACAATTACCTTCTTATTTTAGAGTATGAGGGTGTTAGGCTATTTGGTGAAATATGGATCTATTCTAGGACACAGTGTAGTGTTAAATGCATGGAATTAGGATAATAGTTTTTTCCACTAATTTGCCCCGAATTTGTATACTTAATGTGTTGCAAGAGCTATAAGCTATAGTAAACAGGGTAAAAATATCCACAGACGGGCATTTTCTTACACCATGGTAAAAGGATAATGTCTAATAGAGCATATATAATTGCTAGAGTTGATGATAAGAAATCGTAGAGGAGGAAGGCAATAGCATAGAATTGGTTAGTTGTTGTTAGTTGTCATCAAGTCCATTCTGAGCCCACATGTGAAGAGTAGAACTGCTCTATAGGATTTTTAAGGCTGTGACTTTTTAGAAGCAGAATGCCAGATGAACAAAGTACTTTGACTAAAAACTCCGGTGTAGGGCTCGCTGTGAGTCAGAATTGACCTGACAGCAACTAACAACAACAACAATAGGGTAAGTAGTAGTTGAAATGCCTACAGTGTTTCTCCTGAGTTCTCTGAATACGGACTACCTGTTGGACATGTCTTGTTTCCTTCATCACTCTTATTTCCTGTGGAGGATAAGGCTTATGAGCTACAGCATCACGTTTTTGAATCTGTATGTTGTACTCAAGCCACACAAAGCCATAATTGTGGGAAAAGTGATCTAAGCACCTAGTTATTTGGATACACTTTCCCTTATTGATGAATGATGGGGTTTACGTAACTGTATTCCGTTATAGGTTTATATGTTTGGAATTTTTTAAATCATTTAAATACTGTTGAATATTTAATCCATGTCAACCATTGTACTATGGGATATTTTTATGAACTACCTCAAATAATTAGTGTTCTGAGTTAGAGTATAAATAAATAAACAGATAATTGCATTTATAGTGATGTATATGTATGTAATATATACAGAGCATTTGAATACATTTGCCTAGAAGTTATATAAATGGGCCTAACCAGTTTAATTACTTAACCAAAAATTTTGCCTTGATAGGTAGTGATTCTACAATGATCAGGAAGGTGGGCTAAGTGAATAGCCTACGCTCCTTGTCAGTTGATTTGAGTTTTTTCCTTGAAAGTCAGTTTTGAATGTGCTACAAAAAAAAAATGAAAGTTATGACATCACAGTCATAATTTTGGTCAGGAAATAATATTATTTACAGTATCTGTAAAATATGAAGAGTAGATATAATGAAAGACGTGTAAGACCTACACAGAAAATGGTAAAACATTAAGAGAAATAAAAGGTCTAGTAAGTGGAAGGATATACAATTTCCATGGTTTGGAAGACTCAGTATGATAAAGATGTCAATTGTCTCCAAATAGACGTTCCAATTCAGTATAATACCAATCACAGATTAGCAACAATGAGAAGCCATTACCACACCTGGTTCACAAGAGGCAAGGAGAAGAGCTGTTACCAGATCTAAGTGAGAAGTGTAGCCCTGGGAGGGAGGCTGTCTGATAGGAGCAGTGGAACACAATCCACTGCCAGACTGTGGTTCAGCAGTGAGGAAGCCAGGGAAATCAGTACCCTGACCTTCTTCTCTTTACCCTCTAATCTCCTTCCGCTACCTCCTCCCACTGATCAAATTCAGTCAGAGCCGGAGGACAAGGAGTTAGTGCAAGTGCAGTCTGTAGAGGTTGGCCTCTCAGGGTAGACAGTGGGGTAGAGATGTTGATGAGCAAATAAGAAAACATACGGCACATTCTCCATTACTGCTTCTTTTTAGAGCTTTCCTCATCATTATTGCTTATGGATTTTCCCATATGAAACTTAGAATAATATTACTTCTTATTTGGTATTTCTATTAGAACATCACATTTACAAGTAAATCTAAAGAGAGTTGACATCTTTATGGTGTTCAGTCTTCGTGTCCCAGAGTATGGTATGTCATTCTATTTGTCTTAGTCTATCTTTGTATCCTAAGTGTTTTAAGTTCCTTGTATGAGTTTTGAAATTTTCTTGTTAAATTTATTCCTGCTCTTTCATGTTTTTTGTTGCTATTTTAAATGGGTTCTTTCCTTCTCATATAGGTACCAAACAATTTTCCTTTTATTGCTTATAGTTTTTGATGTATGTGTTTTGATGTACTATGATTTGGTGGGTAAAGTGTTAACAGTTGTTTTGTTTTTATGTGAACTTCTGTCAGTTTCACCCTGGGTGGGTTAGAAGGACTGATCTGCCCTTGTGTAGCTCCCCTTCCTTCTGATTTGTTGTCTCATCATTTCCTTCAAACTGGTTTACAGGAGTGTCTTGGTTATCTAGTGCTGCTTTTACAGAAATACCATAAGTGAGTGGCTCTAACAAAGAGAAATTTGTTCTCTTACAGTCCAGGAGGCTAGAAGTCCGAATTCAGGGTGCCAGCTCCAGGGGAAGGCTTTCTGTCTCTCTCAGCTCTGGGGGAAGATACTTATCTTTGATCTTCCCTGGTTGAGGAGTTTCTTAACCACTGCACCACCAGGTCTCCGATCATATCATAGCAAGTCTTAAATCAACTCTAAGTCCAGAATCTCATCTTCTGCAAAATTCCTCTTTATCTGTGAAATCTAGAATACAAGTTATCTGCTTCCAAAGTACAGTGGTGGAACAGGCACAAGCTAGATATTTCCATTACAAATGGGAGAAATTGGAGGGAAAGAAGGGGTAACACGCACCAAGCAAGTCAGCAGAACACATTTCATTAGCTCTCAAGGCTTGAAAATAATCCTCTGTTCTCTGAGACCATTTAGACAAGGGCCCTGCCCTCCAGACTCTGGGTATTCACCACACTCTCTGGATTCTGAGTGGAGGCCTGGGCTTCAGCTCCACCTTCCAGGCCCATTGGAATGACAGCTCTGCTCCCTCGAATTTGGGCAGCCCTGTTATCCTAGTTCATCTGAATGGAGACCCACCTTTTGGCACGCCAGAGGTTGTGGCCCTACCCATTGAGACTGAGGTGGCTCTGCTTCCTGTGTTCCTTTTCTCTTAAGCTTCTGCTTCCTGGTTTTTTGGCCTCTCGGTCCCTTGCGCCTCACTGTCCCCATCTGCCCTGCTGGGGCAAATGTTCCAAAGCTCTGTAGCTCCACTGATAAATACCTGGAGGCACCCCACTCCACCAGTAAACTTCAGCTGGAAGGCACTCAGCTCTCTGGCCCCTGTGGGTGGGTCGGGTTGGCTAGCCTAACTCCACTGGTAAGTACCTGGAGGCACCCCACTCTGTCAGGAAGCCTCTTGCGCACAGGCACTCAGCTTGCTTCGTGGGTTGGCTCCATGGCTGTCTTGTGCTGATCTCCTTGTTATGCTGCTGCTATTTCTCTGCTGCTGCTTCTTGCCTTCTGCGCCGTCTCAAGTGTAACAGCTTTCTTCACCTCCTTCAGAGTCCTCACCAGAATTGTCCTTGACGTCCAAAATTCCACCGTAATTCCCTTCAAGGCAATCTAGGCTTTTACTGTTAGGCAGTTAAAAACATTTCCAGCCTTTATCCATTCACAGTTTCAAAACTGCTTCCACATTTTAGGTATCTTTTAGACCAGCACTTCACTCCTGTTACCAAATTCTATCTTATTTATCTAGTGCCGCTGCAACAGAAATACCAGCCAGTGAATGGCTTTAACAAAGATAAATTTAATCTCTCACAGTCCAGGAGGCCAGAAGTCTGAGTTCAGGGTGCCAGCTCCAGGGAAGGGCTTTCTCTCTCTGTTAGCTTTGGGGGAAGGTCCTTATCATCAATCTTCCCTGGTGGAGGAGCTTCTCAGTGCAAGGACCCCGGGTCAAAAGGACACGCTATTCTTCTGGCTCTTGTTTCTTGGTGGTATGAGGTCCCCCTTTCTCTCTTCTCACTTCTCTCTTTTATATTTCAAAAAAGATTGATTTAAGACACAACCTAATCTTGAGTAAAGGACACGCTATTCTTCTGGCTCTTGTTTCTTGGTGGTATGAGGTCCCCCTTTCTCTCTTCTCACTTCTCTCTTTTATATTTCAAAAGAGATTGATTTAAGACACAACCTAATCTTGAGTCCTGTGTCATTAACATAACTGCCTCTAATCCTGCCTCATTAACATAATAGAGGTAGGATTTACAACACATAGGAAATCACATCAGATGACAAAATGGTGGACAGTCACACAATACTGGGAATCATGGTCTAGTCAAGTTGATACACATTTTTGTGGGACACCGTTCAATCCATAACAAGGAGCCACCAGAATCTCAGGCTTCTGAGGTTGCAAACTAGAATCGGCAGTGGTGCTTTAATGAACTTTGGTTTGAAAACTTAATTTGCCTACTGAGATTCCTTTTAATACATTTAAAGTTCTGTCTAATATGTAATGAAAGTTTGACTTACCGTGTATTCAAAACTCTTATAACTGTTGTTGGCATCGGTGCTTATCAATTCTTGGAATTGAACTGTTAACTTAATTTCAATAAGAAGGTTATACTATGACTGCATACCCAGGGTTTTTATTACTATCAAGCTGTAAAAGAAAATTGATCCATATCTGGCTTTGAAACTCATAGCAGTTCTATCAATACTTTCTAGGTGTATGTGATAAATATTAAATACTTTATATATTATTTCTTTTATTACTAAGTTTGTCTGCTGTAAAAAAATAATAGATGCAAAATAGGAAGCTGATCTATAATCCTATGAGAACACAATTATTTAACTGAGATGATCTTTAGTCATGCCTCCCTCTATTTATTGCTTACTTCGCTCAGGAAGGAGCTTCAGGAGCTGCAGAATCTTTACAAGCAGAATAGTGCACATACAGCCCAGCAAGCAGAGCTGATCCAGCAGCTTCAGGTTCTCAACATGGACACACAAAAAGTACTGAGAAATCAGGAAGATGTTCACACAGCTGAAAGTATATCATATCAAAAAGTATGCTTTTATTCTGTCATAAAAATGTAATTTTATATGTATGAACTTACGAAAATACATAGAATTCAAAATTTTCAAATGTCAGCATGTCTTTATTACTTCATTTTATACATAGTTCTGCAGAATTAAAAATGAAGCATGGTTCAGTTTGGTAATATTTAAAATTTTGTGAGTTTCCTTTATGGCTGTTAGAGCTGAAACATTAAAAAAAAAAATATGTAAATTAATTTTGTAGGATACTGTTTTTATAAGTCAGAATTTTGATATCCACTGTGAAGCTTTCTAGGAATATAGCCCCTAAACAGGAAAGGATTTTGGTAATGAAATTACTCAGCCTTCTATTATGAGAAAATATTTCATCAGGTATGATACTAGTTTATGATCTGAGAGAGATTTTCAATTTAGAATTTGTGCATTATTTTATTGGAAAATTTGCACAAACACAAATCAGTATGCTCATAAGGTATTCAGGATCAATATTTTCCAAGGATTTTTCTTTCTTTATTTTGTCTGTTTCTTTTAAGTCGTCATTTTATCTTACACTTGTTTTAGGAGCCCCTCAAGAAGATTTACCCAGCTACTTACGTGTGCTGACTGACTCACTAGCAATAATTATAGCTAGTAATTAAAAAAAAAAACCTTCACTGAGTTCTTTATATTTTTTGGTAATATGCTGTTTTTTATAAAAATAATTTACTTTATGTATAGGTCAATTCTGTGTAATAGGTGTTACTCCCTTTTAACAGTTGAGACAGATAAGTCTTAGAGAGGTTAAAGACTACAATCCATGTTAATTCTAAAATTTTAGCATGTTTTTCTGTTTAATCTCAATCTTCTTCTGAAAACACACCACAAAAATATTATATGTACAATTAACATGAATCAAATAACTTTATCAAGTAAACAGTAATACATATTTTTAAATGATGCTTTGGAACAGTGGTTTTCGATTTGTATTCTCTGTTCCCTTAGTTTGCTTTAGGACATGGGTGATACCAAGCAGGGGGGCAGAGCCCATTCCCTCTACCTCAGTTAGAGCAGCCCCACCTACTTATTTTTTATGTTGAGATTGTCTTTTATGCTTTTGTTTATAAAACTAGGCTCTGTTGCTAAAGTGGTATGAAAAATTCCACCTTATTACTAATTTATTACCTAACAACAACTAATTTTATTTTTTTCTTCTTTTTCACTTATCAATTTGACTCAAACATTACTCTCCCTTTCTTAATGTTTAAAAGTCCTCTACCCTTGGCAGTTTGTATTTAAATCTGTCTTTAGGTTTTCTCATTATTAAAGTTCATACTTTTCCCCTTCCTTGCTAATATGTCTTTTTATGTTTCTCCTCTCAGTTAACAAGGCAAAACATGGTAAGGAAGAATAAAAAACAGTGTTTTCTTTGCTATTTCCTTTTCAATCTTGTATTGTAAGATTCCTTTTTTTTTTTTTTTTTCTTGCTTGGCTTGTAATTTAAGACTAATAAATTCTCCTCTAAGAACCTTATTCTTGGAAAGCATTTCATCTGATCACCTGAAAAATGCCTCTATTCTCCCATCAAATGTTTCAGCCTTGGTTCTTCGTCTTGGTTAGTTCTCCTTAGCAGCCTCTACAGAGAGCAGCCATTTTTATATCCTACCTGAGAACTTTTGTACATTCTGTATCATTTCATACAACTGAATACTTAAAGGTAAAGTTTCAAACAATGCGGAAGTGTATGAAGCAAAAAATGAAGTCCTCTCCCCTTCTACCTGAAGCACCCTCCTCAGAAGTAATTGCTATCAGTGTTTGGGAATGTATCATTCTAGAATTTTTTCTGTATATTTACCAACAACAGAATACGTTAAAATAACTTCCTCTTTTTAATTATATAAAAAATTACATGAATACATTATTGTCAAAATTTGAAGTAACACAGAAGTACCAGTAGTGAAAATCTAAAAGATTTGAACTCCCTTTATCCCACCACAGTTAATTTCATTCCTTTTCCCAGAGGTAGTCATCTGAATAGTCATTCTAGACCTTTTCTATGCATTATATTTCTATACATTGAACGTAGAGTAGCTAAAGCGAAAGAAAGAAATGATGACGTGAAAGAGCGGAACAGATTTCAAAGGGCGGCTTGAGAAGACAAAATAAACTATTACAGTGAAATGTGCAAAGACCTGGAGATAGAAAACCGAAAGGGAAGAACACGTTCAGTATTTCTCAAGCTGAAAGAAATGAAGAAAAAATTCAAGCCTCGAGTTGCAGTATTGAAGGATTTCATGGGGGAAAATGTTAAACAAAGCAGGAAGCATCAAAAGAAGATGGAAGGAATACACAGTCACTGTGCCAAAAAGAATTGGTCTGTGTTCAGCCATTTTAGGAGGTAGCATATCATCAAGAACTGATGATACTGAAGTAAGCGGTCCAAGCTGCACTGAAGGCATTGGCAAAAAACAAGCTCCAGGAATTAACAGAACTACAGTTGAGATGTTTCAACAAATGGATGCAGTGCTGGAAGTACTCACTTGTATATGCCAAGAAATTTGGAAGTCAGCTACCTGGCCAACTGACTGGAAGAGATCCATATTTTAACCCATTCCAAAGAAAGGTTATCCAACAGAATGCAGAAGTTATCAAACAGTATCATTAATATCACACACAAGTAAAATCTTGCTGAAGATCATTCAAAAGTGGTGGCAGCAGTTGAGTAGAAATTCAAGCCGGATTTATAAGAGGACGTTGAACAAAGGATATCATAGCTGATGTCAGATGGATCCTGGCTGAAAGCAGAGAATGCCAGAAAGGTGTTTACCCGTGTTTTACTGACTATGCAAAGGCATTCGACTGTGTGGATCATAACAAATTATAGCTAACATTGCGAAGAATGGGAACTCCAGAATACTTAACTGTGCTCATGAGGAAGCTGTACATAGATGAAGAGGCAGTCATTTGAACAGGAAAGGGATACTGCATGGTTTAAAGTCAAGAAAGGTGTACATCGGTTGTATCCTTTCACCATACTTAGTCTGTACGCTGAGCAAATAATCCAAGAAGCTGGACTATGTGAAGAAGAATAGGGCATCAGGATTGAAGGAAAACTTATTAACAATCTACGTTATGCAGATGACACAACCTTGCTTGCTGAAAGTGAAGAAAACTTGAAGCACATACTGATGAAGATCAAAGACCACAGCCTTCAGCATGGATTACACCTCGACATAAGGAAAACCAAAATCCTCACAACTGGACCAATAAGCAACATCATGATAAATGGAGAAAAGATTGAAGTTGTCAAGGATTTCATTTTATGTGGATCCACAATCAATGCCCATGGAAGCAGCAGTCAAGAAATCAAATGATGCGTTACATTGGGCAAATCTGCTGCAAAAGACCACTTTTAAAGTGTTAAAAGCGAACATGCCACTTTAAGGACTAAAGTGCAACGTGACCCAAGCCATGGTGTTTTCACTGGCCTTATAATCATGTGAAAGCTACACAATGAATAAGGAAGACCAAAGAAGAATTGATGCCTTTGAATTATGGTGTGCACGAAGTATATTGAATATACTATGGACTGCCAGACGAATGAACAAATCTGTCTTGGAAGAAGTACAGCCAGAATGGTCATTAGAAGCAGGGATGGTGAGACTTCGTCTCACATACGTCAGACATGTTATCAGGAGGGACCAGTTGCTGGAGAAGGACATCATGCTTGGTAAAGTAGAGAGTCAGCGAGAAAGAGGAAGACTCTCAATGAGATGGATGAACACAGCAGCTGCAACAATGGGCTCAAGCATAAGAACAGTTGTGAGGATGGCGCCGGATCAGGCAGTGTTTCCTTTTGTTGTATATAGGGTTGCTGTGACTCAACGGTCTAGTCTAGTCTTCTTACAGTTTTAATATAAGTTCATTTAAACTATTAAACTATACTTAGAATCTTTAACTTGTTTTAAAATAATATGCCTTGGATATATTTTCATGCCAGTACCCACAGCTCTTGCTTCTTCTTTTTTTTTTTTTTTTTGTGAACAGGTACATAATAAAATATAGTGTAGATTTGCCATAATATAATTTGATGATTATTAAGGTTTCCCCTCCCGAAGTTTTTATTATAAACTTGTTTACATAAAGAAGTGTTGTCCATGTCTTCTACAACGTGAATTGTTCCTACTAGACCATTCCTAACCATTCACAGACATGTTGTTATTGTCTCCTTTCCTTTTCCCTTCCCTCACCTCTTTCCTCCCCTGCCTATCCTTCCCTCTCTGTTCTCTGCCCCTTCTTCTCCCCTTCCCTTCCTAGCAGAACTCCTTGAAAGAGTTGTCTTAACTCATTGTCTCATATTTTTTCCGATTATCTTTTGAACCTATCCCACTAAGATTTCTCTTCTCGAGATCTATTAAAAAAACAAACAAACAAACCCAAACCCACTGCTGTAGAGTTGATTCTGACTCATAGTGACCCTATAGGACAGAGTAGAAGTGTCCCATAGGGTTTCTGAGGCTGAAGTCTTCAGGGAAGCAGACAGCCACATCATTCTCCATGGAGTGGCTGGTGGGTTCGAACCGCCAACCTTCTGGTTAGCAGCCACGTGCTTTAACCACTGCACTACCAGGGCTCCTTCAAGATCAGTACTGACCCCAAATTGCTAAATCCAGTGCTCATCTTACCTAGCTTATCAGCAACATTTGTCATAGTGAATAACTGTTTCTCCCTTGGAATGCTTTTGTTTTTTTCCTGGTTTTCAGGGCACCACAATTGTCTGGTTTTCTTATTTCAGTTTCTAGCTTTTCATTTTCAGTTACTTTCTGGTTCTTCCTCGTCTCCCTGTCCTCTAAATGTTGAAATCCCAGGACTCAGTCATGGGACCCCTTCTTTTTCTGTTTAAACTCACACCCTAGGTGATGAATTACCTAGGCTTGTAAAGGCATACTGTGTATATACTGGCAACTCACAATTTATCTACACTGAATCGCTCCCCTGAACTCTAGGATAGAGAACATCTAATTGCCTGCTTGACTTTTCTTCACTCGGATGCCTAATAGTCACCTCAAACTTAAAAAACCAAAACAAAGCAAAACACAGTTGCCATGGAGTGACTAGCCTTTTCACTACCCCTGCTGTCTATGTTCTGTCCAAACTGCTATCGTGTATTCTTGGATTGTTTCAGCAAACTCCTACTTTGTCACTTTGCTTCTGCCGTTGCCCACTTTGAGCCCATTCTCAACACAGGTGCCAGGATGTTCTTGTTAAAACTTAGCCAAATCATGTCATTCCTCCCTTCAAAATCCTCCATTGGTTTCCCATCCCACTGAAAGTAAACACCAAAGTTCTTACTACAACCCTATGAAACCCTGAACAGTCTTGCTCTGCATGACCTGTCTGGTCTCATCTCCTTTTCTCCTCCACATTCTCTCCATTTCAGCCACACTAACCTTGTTTTTGTTCCTTAAACATCCCAGGTATTTTTCAACCTCAAGGTCTTCGCACTTGTTCTTCTCTCCAGTTTATCTGCATAACTACAGCAACTTTTATACTTCCTTCATTCTCCACCTCTTAGAGCTTAAAATCTAGTTGATAACAGACATTAAGTACTAACAGTAAATATGAAGTAGTAAAAGTAGAGGGCAGTATAGAAATATTGCTGGGGGCCTATCCCAGGCTAGGGATAAATGAGGCTCTCCTTGAGGAAGGGATATCAGTGAAGTTTAATCTAGAAGATGGGGTGACATCAGTGAGACAAATTAGTGCCTCTTAACTCTTCTAAATGAACTCAAACCCAATCCGTAAATTCCCTAGTCATTGCCTTCACTCAAATTGGAGAGGTAGAGCTTATATACCCCTATTTGGAGAACTTGTCTTAACTAAAACTTTGATCTGGGGTACTTTTTGAAACCTCGTATACCTTCTCATAGAATTATGATTGTCTCCTCCAAGAATCATTATAGATAAGAGATGTAAGTGATGGGAATGTGTTGTGCTCATGAATAGTATGGAGCAAGAAACAAAAAACAAATTGAGATTTTCTGCTTTAAAGGACTGACTTGACTTCTCCTTGTCTTTAGTCAATTTTTTGTTCTTTTTTCCTCCAATTTGAATTTCCCCTTTTTAAAAAATTTGTTTCTCAGAAGTTACCTCTGTGAAATACACAACTGTATTGAATTTTAACTTTATATTCATTCTGAAATTGTAATTCCTATTGTAATGTTTTAATTTTGAAGCTATTTTTAGATCCTAGTGGTTGTTCACAAGATTTTTCATTATATCCTCAACTAGGCTCAATTTAAAAGTATTTTCCTTGATTATTTATATTTTATAAATTTCTAGGGAGTTCAAATTGGCCTGAAGTTGGTAGATTTTACAATTTTTTTTTCCTTTAGTGATCTATATGTAAATAGTTATCCATAAGAATATATTTTAAAAAACTTATAATTTCATCTCCCAGGGCAAATGTTAACATTTTGGATATTTTCTTTTAGTTTTTCTATGCATTTTAACATCTCTGAGATCACACTAACATATTTCACTTCACATTATGTTAAAACAATTTCATATAAAAATACTTTAGAATATAGTTTATTTAACGATTTTCCCAGTATTGATCATATGTCTTGTTTAAAATGCTCACTGTTGTAAATAAAGCTGCAACAAACATCTCGTCAGTTTAGACTATACCTGTTCCTCACTTACTGACGTAATTAAGTTCCAAAGACCAGGCTGTTATGTGAAAATAGGCATTATGCAAAAATGGAAGATTTTTTTTTTTCTATTTTTGAGACTACCCATTTGTCCGATTTTTTTAATTTAGAAAATACAACCATAGAAATAATAAGAGCTAAGATTTACTGATGTACTCATGAGTGTAACAACTCCAGTTATGGATTATTCCTCTGCGGAGAAGAAGGCTTGGAGGATGCAACGCTGGATAAAGCCAGGCTGCGTGACTGGAGGGCCCACGGCTTAACCACTTCACTTTCCTCCTGGGCTCGGTCAGAGCTTCCCTTGTGGAGCCACCTTCAGGGCTCTACTCTCACCCCTGCATGCCCTTCATTCACTATCCCCATCCCGGAGCCTGCTCTGCCCTCCTGGCCTGGAGAGTCACTGAGGCTCCGGGCTTCCTGTGAGGGCTCTGGGAGCCTGGCTGCGCACCCTGCCCCACCAAGGTGGAGGCTTCAGGCCCAGTTCGGCTCAGTTTGGGATGTCATTAAACTTGCACGCATTTCTTGCAGACACTCTCTCCAATGCCTCTTTCTTTCCTCCCTTCTCACCCACAGCAATTTAGAGCTGCAGGGCCTCAGGCCACATTGGAGCTGGGAACCCAGAACAGGTGCCCACTAGCTTGGTGCTGCGTGCGCTTCCGCCCGGAGGCCTTGGCCACAAAGGAGGCTGGCCTCTCTCAGCAGCTGGAAGTGGTGTCCCTACCGGCAGGAGGGAGAGGAGGGCATAGGGCAACACAGCCAGCTTCCGGAGGCTGTCCAGAGACCCACTTTGAGGGAAGGGACACTCAGCAGCCTTGCTGATATGCCCGCTGCGTCATTAATGCACAAAATAGTAGATTTTTTACTATTGTTGTAAATGTGCAATGCTGGATAACGAGATAGTTAATAAGTGAGGAGTAGGTGTGTTAATCTTATTTGGAGAATATTGACAATATACACCAAGGAAAGAGTTCCTTTTATGAAAAGCCAGGAACATCAGATTAATGGTATGGAATGCACAGAAATTCGGACATAGAGATACCAAAAACTAAACCAAACCCATTGCCATCAAGTCACTTCTGACTCATAGTGACCCTATAGGACAGAGTAGAACTGCCCCATAGGGTTTCCAAGGCTGTAATCTTTATGGAAGCAGATCGCCACATCCTTCTCCCACAGAGTAGCTGATGGGTTCAAACCTCTGACCTTTAGGTTAACAGCTGAATGCTTAACCACTGCGCCACCAGGGCTCTTACATAGTCTTGTTTAAATTATTAAATAATGAGAATGCACATGGGAATATGGAGTTTGAAGAGGATCTGCCTGCCACATGGGAGATGATCAGTAAATGTTAAATTATTGAACCTTAAGGAGTTGCATACTATAGTATCCGCATTTGGATAATGCAATTTTAAAATTGTAGATGCTTTTTTGAATTGTAAGAGTATTTTTTAACTTTATAAGGATTGTTTTTCTATCATAATTTAAATATCATTCTAGCCCATTTGATTTTTAACTATCTGGGTGGATGTATGGTTCTGGAAAAGTATAAAAATGTGAAGAAACAGAATACAAGTTGAAAGGCCTTCCAATTGGAGCACAATTATAAATAAAGAATATAAAATTGTAACACAAGCCAGGGGGAATTTGTATTACCATTTACACTCATTATATTAGAAATAGATTATGTAAACTGAGGTAAAAATGTAAGTTTTTTCCAACAACAATATAATAATAGTTAACATTTATTGAACTTATTGTATATCAGGAACTGGGAAAAGGGCTTTTACCTGTATTATTTAAGCCCCACAACAATGCTATGTCGTATTATTTTCCCTGTTTTATAGATTGTCTAAAGTCAAACACCTACCTGGTGGTAAAATTCAAATCTATATAATTTCTTTCCAGAACCTACCCCCTTAAATTGTGTTATAAAGCCCATAGTATAGTTCAGTGATACATACAATAATGTGGTATTTTCCTTAAAGGATTCTGCAAACAGATGCTACACATTTTTGTTACCTGTTCTCATTTCAAAATTATTTTAATACTCAATAGCTTTTAATGTTGCATAATTTATTCTGATAGCAGAGTTAAATGCTATGCAAAAGATCCCATTGCATTCTTTTTGGTGAAAGGGACGTACATCATGCTACCATCTTCTGTGAAAGGGGCTTCCATAATGATTCTTCAGCCATGGTTTATGCTGATTGTACAAATTCAGTTTCATTTTGCTATAACATCACACATTCTAACTTTTTGACCTTCTGCAGGTTTTTTAGAAACCTTGTTTGCTTGTTTATTCCAGAAAATACGTTAGTTATAGAATTCAGGATTTTTAAGTTTGGGAATAATTACCTGCTTTATTTTATCACGTGTACTACTGTTCAGACTTCCAGTGTTTGCTTACATCAAATTATTCATTTTAATCTTAGAACATTTTATTTAATACTTTATCTTTATTCCTCTTCCACATGTATTTGTCTAGATTATTTATAAAAAATTTGAATAATCTAAGAATCTGTGTAATAATGAGATGAAATTATTTACTTAAAAATTCAGATTTCAAATACAGTTCACATAATCAGGTTAATTTTAATATTTCTAAATAACATTTGGGGGGTCTAGCTTTAAGACTCAGGTGAATTGAATAAAAAGTAGTGTCACATAAACAGTTTATCTCTAATTCTTACTAAGCTTACTTCTTTAAGAGTTAGGTCTTAATTTACTGTTTCTAATGGAGTTCCTCAGTTCTCCTTCTCTCAGTTCTTTCCCTTCTTTCATATACTTCCACGTTTATTAAGTAGAGAATTTATCTCTAGTACCTATTTTAGTGTCTAGAGATAAGAACAGTTGCCCAGAACAGTAGAGTATGGGAAAGTGAAGACGGGAAATGAAGGAGAAGAGGTAAAACTGGAAGTTTTTGAGCACAGGAAAGAGGCAAGTCATATTTGCCCAGGTCTCCAGAACAACTCATTAGTCTCATGTACAAATCTACCTACCATATAATGTGGAGGGCTATTGTAGGGAAGAAATAGCTATTACAGAGAGAAATAAAAGCTACTGTGCTCTCTTCCTCAGAGGATATAGACATTTATATACTTTCTAATAGTTTTTTTTTATATCTGTACATCATCTATATACATATGTGTGATTTAAATGTAGGTAGCAATTGTATCAGCATGATTTCTAGACTATCTAAACATGTTTGGGATACTTAATATGTATTATATCACCTTTTGTCCTATTTAGTGATAATTACATGACACAAGCCTATATGAATCCGATAAAATGTTAGCTTATACATACTTTTAGTCTAAAGTATATGTTAGAGCATAGTTTTTCCTCTTCATTTTTTTCTTTTTGCTATAAACAGATGTAGTTTTTACTTGTAGAATTTACTGTCTCAATGAGAGTAGCAAATAGTATATATATTCTTTAAACAAACTAATGTCATTGAGTCACAGCATATATATTTTCAAAATTGTTAAGATAACTAAAATATCATCTTATATCCCTACATTAATAAAAATATGGGAAAAAGGTTACTCAGTCTAAGCCCCTGAAAAGTAAAGACTTGGATTATTGGATCCCATTTCTGGAGATAACTTGCTTTCTATCCCCTGTACATTCTCTTAACCTTTCTTTACTTCAATTTCTTCAACAGAAATTAGCTTGAAGAATAGCAAACATAACCATTTATATATTATAATAATTGATGCTTTTAAAGTATATAAGGGAATATATGGTTACATATTTTTAAAATCCAGAATCTTGCAAATCCTGTAACACTTACGCATTCCAACTTTTCTAAGGAAAGAAAATGTTGTAGAGAAAAGAGCCTCCGTAAAACCTACTGTAGGAAATTCGGATTGCTAATAGGCAAACAGTTACTAACTCAGGATGCCTAAACTAATGTAAATGAATGAATTTATTACATTATCTAATTTACTCATTTGAGATTTTTTTTTTAACTGTAGTTAATGGAATGAAAATACGATAGTATGTAGCCAGGCCACTGGAATATCTGAAACTTTGCCTCCCTGTGAGAACTACTAGGGAAACAAACATTTTATTACCCTGAAACTTCGTAGGAAAAAACACTTTAAAATTAAAGATAGACCTAACCTGCTTGAAGACTGTTTTAGCCAAGTCTCCTAGTGGACTTGGGGCCTAGAATTAAAAATGGCTGGAGGGATGTCTTTGCTTCTTTCCCTCTAAGTCCACACTGACTGGTCTTATAGCTATTAAATTAGAGATGTCTGTTAACTACCACGGAAAACAGGCAAGTAGCAGATCTATATTTGGAGGAAGAGCGAAAGAATAAGAAAGGGTTTATATCCCAATACCTAGAGCAGTGCTTCTCTAAATTATCTGTGCCAAGCTTTCCCACCAGCTGCTTGGAAGGATGGATATTCTGAGAAAGGCAGAGAGTTTGCCCTGGTGTCCAGAGTTGCTCACCCAGTTGTATCAGATCAGCCTAGGGCAACTCTTGAATAAGAGTGATACTGTGTAAACTGCTTGGCAGAGAGAGGGGAGAAAAGAGACATTAAACTAGAGTCTTCTTCCATGAACAAATAGGCCCATAGCCTTATATCTGTGAAGGTAGATCTCAAGATGTGACACCCAAGAGGAAGGCACACCACACCCTTAACACTGATGGCCAGTAGATTGTTCCTCAGTCCTGACCACCCACCAGCATTATAGTTGTACCTTGGGAGTTGAGAGGGAAGCTGTGATTTTTTCTCTTGTCAGCATTTATCAGTGTCCATGAGATTCTTAAATATTTGATATCTGTGAATTCTTTACTAATATTTTTTCCTATTACTTTTTTTTAAAAGTGTAAGTTTAATATGATAAAGCATAAAACTAAGAGAAAGTGGTTAAATAATATCTGTTAACTGAATAACTGACTCTATCCTTCTGGGCAGTTTTTCACTTATCCTGCCTTCAACTCCCTCTAGCCAGCTTAGCTCTTGTCTCCAGATTTTGCTTTTTTCTTTTCTACCTTGAACCCAATCATGAAAGCAGCAACAAAGTACAGGTAGGTCCTTATAGGGCCCACTCTGATCCCTTCATTGTCTCTCACAGCTGTCGGGTTCCTATATACCCCCTTCCCTCTTAGGACATCCGATGACATCAGCTGTGAAAAGAACATTGGACACGCTCCCTGATATAAAGGTAATGAGAAGGGAAAGTACAAATTCATGTCCTGAAATTCGTTATAAATTATTTAGGCAACACTTCCTTTATAAAAATTGCTTCATCTTTGACTGTAAAGTGAAATGGATTATTGAAAGTATTTCTACAATGATAAAGAAATTTAACCCATCATGGATGAGAAAAAGTAGATTGAGCTGATTATATGCCAGAGGCATGGTTTGGAGGGCCATGTTTTTATGAGAAATTGTATCTCTGAGGAAAAGCATTAAAGAAAGGTTTCACAAGCCTTTTTAAAATTTTAAACTTTTTGTTTATTAAATTGTAGTATACATACAGAAAAGTGCACCAATCCTAAGTGTACTGATGAACTAAAGCTTTACCATCTTTTGTATAGTTAGTTTCTTCCCATGAGACAAGGCTAATAATGCTGAGGAAAGATACTCCTTATTTCCCACCATGGGGGAGCTAGACTGGGTGAGCAAACCTACCTACCATCTCAGCTAGGTAATCTTGAGATTCTCCACTTGGAAGTTTTAAGATCATTTTTGTTATAAGATCTCACTATTTCTTTTTTTTTTTAACAACAACAATAAAAGTGTTAGCTCTTGGGTAACTGTTCCTTGTGTTAACAGCAAGTATATGCAAAGATTCTGTAGGTAAATCACTACCACAGATTGAATTTTGCCTCATCTATTCACGACCATTGGATTTTTATCATGCAAGTTCATGAGTATTGGAGTAATACCATTTTAGGCACATATTACTCTCCTTATGACACCGCTTATATACCATGTGCTATCTCAAAGTTATAATAAATTCTACTTTTAAATTTATTTAATGCATGCTGCCTTGACTCAGAATAATTTTTTAAAAGGTAGATATCATTTTTTCAGAACACTACTTCTGTTTTACTCTGTTCAAGGGTCTTCAATAACTCCCTGTTGTCTGTAGGAGCAAGTCTATCCTCCTTAATCTGGCCCTGGAGAGTCTTTACATTCTGTCTACTGTCTTATTGCCCAATTTTGTCTCCTACTATTCCCTCTGCTTCGCCTTGCCTACGTCATCAGCAGAAACTAATTTATACTAAATGGGAATGTATCAGTCAACCTTAATGAGCTCTCAGTGAAAGACTCCTTGTTTTTCTTTTTTATCTTTCAAGTGGCTGTATTAAATCCAATTAGTCTAATCTACATTAGCTCCCCTTCTGTCCTTCCTTTTCACAGTACATGATTTTTTTTCCCCACACTTCTTTTATCCTTAGAATGACTTTTTGTTTGCTTCAGGTCAATTCCTATACTACTGTCATGGCTCAGGTCAAGTCCTTCCTTCTTCATGAAGCTCTCCACGATTAATTTAGCTAGCGTAAAGTGTTTTCGTCCTCCTTAGAAATTTAACACACTTTTCCTATACTACTTTGGTCAATAATACATATTGCCTTTTTGACATCAGTTGTACTTTTATAATGATATTTAATTATATCATTTAGTTTTCCAGTTGTTGATACGTTGTTTCCCTTCTTAGACTATTAATAACTTGAGGACAAGGACTATGTTATATATGGCATATATCAACATATTTGTCTGTATATATGTATACACGTGTATGTACATATACAGATACACAACAATTTTATTGATTATTAATATAATTTGCCTATTTTTTTCAACAGCTTTACAATGAGTTACATATTTGTTTTGAAACCACAAAATCAAGTGAAGCTAATCTCCGGCAAAGTGTTGTTAATCTTCAGGATCAGCTATTTCAAATGGAACAAGAGAATGCTAAATTAAAAGAAAAACTTCAGGAATTCCAAGGAACACCTTGTCCTTTACCTCAAGAAAGCAGTTCAGACCACTCACAACAGGTGAGAGACATTTTCTAAAAATGTTGAAACCAGAAACCAAATCGGTTGCCTCAAATTGATCCTGACTCATAGCAGCCCTATAGGAAAGAGTAGAACTGCCCCACAGGCTGTAATCTTTATGGAAGCAAACTGCCACATCTGTCTCCCGCGGAGCAGCTGGTGGGTTCAAACCACAGACCTTTTGATTAGCAGCCGAGTGCTTAATCACTGTGCCACTATGGCTCCTTACCCCTGTGTAATATCAAATTAAATAATCTACAATGGACTAGAACATGAAAATTTTACATAAATGTATATCGTAATACAAATTGTGGCAGATAATTTTGTATTGTACTATTTTATATTCTTTGTAGAAGTGAATTTATATACAATACAGATTCATATAGAAATCCATGTAGGAGTATAGGGTATATGCAGTATACTATCTTCTGATGAATCATTTGGCTGATTTACATTATTTGAGAGCAGATTAATAGATTGTGCCTATACTGAGACTTCCTAATGGAATGAGGTAATGGAATGGAAAGAGTATTGAATAGGGAGTCTCATAAAGTACTTGCCTCAAAGCGTAGTAAATGATACTTAATAACTATTAGTTCCCATTCTGCCACTATCTTGATATATGATTTTCGACAGGTCATTTGACCTTTCAAGCTATTTCCAGTGCTATTAAATGATGTAGTATAAGCATATACATAAATATGCAAGTTCTGTATTCAAGTAAACCTAGAATCAAATTAAAGCTCTGCCCATGAGCTTTGTAAACTTGAACAAATATGTTAACCCTTTAGCCAAAATGTTATCATCTGTGAACATATTGATGTTAATAGTATATATGGCATAGGGTTTTTTGAGGATTAGAGGTAATGCATGTCAAGTGCAGAACTTGGCATGTAGAAAATATTAAATATATTCCTTTTAGATAACCTTCAAGGTAGCTTTCAGCTCTCAATTTCTTTTCAGAAATATATTCTATTTCTATGTTTGTTGCATTTCTTCAGATCTTAGAATTTAATAATTTAGTTTAGAAATGGAATTAATGCAAGCAAGTACTTAGGTATTCAAGTATTTATTTAATGATTCTTCAACAGTGATTTCTGAACCCAGCACATCCTATCTTGCTAACAACTCCATCTGAAGACAACAACTTTTAAATTTGTATTTATATTGTATTGCATTGTATTGTATTTTTTTTGGACATCAGGTACACAGAATTGGATCAATCATAAAATTTGGAACATGACTCACTATAATATTCTGATTCTCTCACCAGAAGTAACCACTAAAATATGTTTGTCATTTAAAAAAAATTATCACATACAAATTTATGAGAAAACATTATATTGCTTAGTTTGCACCATTTATAACACAGGTATCATAATACGTGTTGTTGCCTGAGATCCTGAATTTTTTTTTCATCTTTTAATTTTATTTTATTGTACTTTAAGTGAAAGTTTACAATTCAAGTTGGTCTCTCATACGAAAAGTTATACATACATTGTTACATGATCCTAATTGCTCTCCCTACGCTGTGACAGCACATTCCTGCTTTCCACCCGATACCCTGTGTCAATTCAATCAGCTCCTGACCCTCTCTGCCTTCTCATCTCACCTCTGGACAGGAGCTGCCCATTTAGTCTCATGTATCTACTTGAGCTAAGAAGCAAGTTCTTCACAAGTATCATTTTATGTCCCATAGTCCAGTCTAATCTTTGACTGAAGAGTTGGCCTCGGGAATGGTTTTAATGCTGGGCTGACAGTCTAGGGTCCATGGTCTCTGGGGCTCCTCCAGTCTCAGTCAGACCATTAAGTCTGGTCTTTTCACTAGAATTTGAGTTCTGCACCCTACTTTTCTCCTGCTCCAACAGGGACTCTCTGTTGTGTTCCCCGTCAGGGTGGTCACTGGTAGTAGGAGATTTGGCATTTTTGACTCATCATTATGTTACAAGATTCATCTATGTTATTTGGTGTAGCTGTTTATTTTCACTGTTTTAACATATTTTATACAAATATATCATAACTATTTGTCCATTCTTCTGTAGCTAAGCATTTGAGTTATTTCCAGTTCTTTGCTATTATGAATAATGCTGCAGTTAACATTTTTGTACATGATTCTTGGTACAGACATGCTTGTGTTTTTGTGGGGTATGAATCTAGAGAAAACCCTGGTGGCGTAGTGGTTAAGAGTTCGACTGCTAACCAAAAGGTTGGCAGTTCAGATCCACCAGGCGCTCTGTGGAATCCCTACAGGGCAGGTCTACTCGGTCCTGGAGGGTCCCTGTGAGTCGGAATCTACTCGATGGCAACGGGTTTGGTTTTTTGGTTTTATGTATCTAGAAGTGGAAATCCTAGGTCTTAGGGTATGAAAATGTTACTTTTACAAGATACTGATAAATTGTTTTTCAAAGTGGTCTTACCAATCATACTCCCACCAACAATGGATAATAGATCTGGTTGATTCTCATTTCTGCTAACACTTTGTATTGTCAGACTTCTTAATTTTTTGTAACTGAATGCATATAAAAGAGTATATGATTTTGGTCTTGATAAATATATTGCCGATAGAGTATCTCCTCAAATGATTATTATCCAAATGTGTGTCCTCTTCTGCAAAATGTCTATTCATGTCTTTTATGTATTCTTCTATTGGATTTTTTAAAATTATTGATTTGTAAAAGTTCCTTATATGTTCTTGATACTAATCCCTAGTAAGTTAATATGTGGCAGATATCTTATCTCCATGTGTGCCTTGATTTTTCCATTTCTTTAAGGTACCATTTGATGAACAGAAATTCTTAATTTTGAGTAATTTTTTTTGGTTTGTACTTTGGTATCTCATTTAATAAATCCTTCCCTACCCAAAGACAGAAAGATTTGAACCTCTTATTTTCTTCAAATAGTTTTAAAGGTTTGCTTTTGTCATTTATATTCATAATTCATTCAGAATTATTTTTTGTGTATAGCATAAGTTAAGGATTTGTTTTTTTATTTTTTCCCAAATAGTGATCAGTATTTCCAGCCCAATCACTCTGTTGAACAGTTCTCCTTTTCCCCAGTGTAGTGCTGGGCCACCTCTGTCATGTATATCCTAGTTCAGTATATTTTGGGTTTCTTTCTGGGTTCTGTATTCTCTGTATTCCTATACAATATTACATTGTCGTAATAAGTGTGGCTTTATAATACATCTTTGTATTTGGTAAGTATACATCATGACTACTCTTTAAAGTATCTTTGTTATTTTCGGCACCACCAGTCAGAATCAAATCAATGGCAACTAAAACTAGAAACAATAGCTATTTTGGTATTTGGCCCTGCAATATAACTTTAGGATAATTTTTAAAGTTTGCTGAAAACACTGTTGAATATTTTATAAGCAGTTTTATTGAAGTACAACATGCCCATGGTAAAGTGTACAAACTGAAAGTATATAGTGCAATGAAGTTTTATAAAGTGAATGCAAACGTATAACCTAACCATATCAGGACAGAGGATATTACCAATGTCCTCATGATCCTAATCCTCCCTCCTACTCCTAATCAGCCACTACTTCCCGCCAAAGGTAAGCATCCTAACTTCTATCATCATAGTTTTGCTTGTTTTTGAACTTTATTGTATTTTACATTATGCACGAGGTTTGCTTGAAAATTTTTTTTTTGTAAATACCCTTTATCCCATTAAGGAAGTTTCTATCTATTCATATTTTGTTGAAAGCTTTTCTCATGAACAGGTATTGACTGTGAATATATATTACAAAGTATTCTCTCTTTTTCTCTTCACTACATGGGTTTGTATAAGACAAGTCAAAAAACTCAGTATAATTTTAATAAATATAGGAAATCCAGTTAGTAGGAGAAGATTTATATTTCACCCTTTTGGCATATCATGTGGACCTGCATGCAAAAATGACCATATATAAAGCTTAACATATAGTTATAATTCATTTGTGTTAAACTTTCTACTTTGACAAGAAAGACTACATCACCTTTCTAAATGCCTATGAATTATTAATAGAAATGGCCATTAATTCATAAAGAAAACTGCAATACTAAAAAGTAGAAACATTCTTTGAATCACAATGCAAAAGAACCAGAAACTAATAATAAAACCAGAAAACTGAAGGATTTACCACCACTTGTGCATATAAAAACAAAGCTTTATCTTTAAAAAGTTTTCAAAGATAAAATGCAAATCTAACAATAAAATACTTAGAAAATAACAATAAAGGAAACACTACATATGAGAACCTATGGGATGCAGCTAAAACAGTGCTCAGAAGAAAATTCATCATTTTAAAATTTTACATTAATAAACAAAAATACCCTCAAGATATATAAACAAGAAAAATAAACAGGAAAAATATAACTCTTTAGAAATAAACAAAATAAATGTAAGACAGAAAAAAATTAGAAAAATGTATTGAAATACAGAAAAAGCTAGAAAGTATAAAATTTAACCTTCAAAAGAAATAGATTACTTGGAAAACTTTCGTACACCGTGATACTAAGTAAAGTTATCTGTGAATGAACTACATTCTATGACGTACTTTATTGTATGTATTGTACTTGATTGATATAATAAATTTCCACTGAAAATGAATCAGACTTGTAACCCTTGAGGGCTTAAAGGTATTTCCATTTAAAACAATTAAAACTTCTAATCAAATAACATTTTTTCTAGAATTTATTTCGTATTTTATGTAACACTTGTATGCACCTCATCTCCTGCTACCACTCTCTGTCATTGGAGGATTGTGTGTTGGTATGATGATCTTCAGATATTGATTCAATAAAGTGAAACTGAGTATGTTAGGTATATTTTATTTTGTTCTTGTTCTTTCAAAATTTATAATTCACGTATGCCATATAGGCAAGAATGATATTAACTAGAATGATTATTTTACCAGAACATTCTATTTCTGGTAAACCATGGACAGTAACAAAGTATCTGCTAATTTAAATGAAAATTATATTGGCTTAATGACTTATAAATGTTTCTGAAGTAAAAATTTTTGCTCAACTTTCTATACAAATACAATGAATTATTCATTAGCAAATAAAGACTAACAGCTGTACCGCACAAATAATTCTTTCCTTAAAGAACTTATAGTCAGTTTGGAGACTTACAATGTAATGGGTGGTATAATAGAAGTTTACGTCAAAATATAGTGAAAACTAAACTATAGTGAAAATTAAAGTGATAGACTCTTAGTTGTAACTTCTGTTGATGTTAAAACTTTTAAATTATAAATCTTATCTTTTGGGTATTTGTTAAACTTGTCTGAAATTTTGTGGACTTCTGGCTTTAGTTTCTGTGAGCATAGAGTAATGATCAAGAGTGAGTATCACTGAGAAACACTGGTTACTCCTATTTTTACTAATTTTATAGATTATTACAGTTTGTTTAAAAAAGTTAAATCTACTGCACAGAATAGTGTTTAAAATGGATTTAAAGAATCGAAGTAGGAATGGTTAACCCTATTGTTCATATATATTATGTCCTCTCTATAACAGCTTTCTTCTTAAAGAATTGACTTGACAGCAATGGGTTTTTTTAATAGAAATGAAGAGTCTTCTCAATAAAGAGCTATACATTAAAATGTAAATACTTTAAAAAGTGAGATGATATGAATGAAGATATAAGAATATTTAAATATTATTTAGGGTATATATACTTTATCACCAATAGTCAGATGTATACTAATATTTCACTACTATCATTTTATTGGATCATATGTTTTGAAACTACCTGGCCATCTGTAAAAATCACATGGGAGAGGTGTCTGACATCCTCTAACTTCACAGTTAGAAAGGAGAATCAAGATCAACAGCTCAAGGCTGATTTCTATGAGGGGAAGTGAGAAATGCCTTCTATTTCCACCATCTTTACCAATTCTGACATCAACGATCCCTCACACAGCACTCTCTACTTCTCTGCTGGATTTGATAATTCATTGCAATGGCCACACAGAACTCACAGACCATACTCACCATTATGGGGTTTATTAGGGAAGTAACAGGTTACAGTTCAGGCTCAGGAATACTCAGGATACAGTTCTTCCGTCAGGACAGCCTCCTTTCAGCTGTGCTTGCAGGCACACCTCTCCCTGGCCCTCTGCCTCTGCCCAAAGGCACTCAGTTGTTTGGATCCGTGGGCCAGGAAGCCTCCTGCGCCATCTTCTGCTGGTCTCTTCTGCCGGTCTCTCCTTCCTTGGTGGTGCTGGGCTATTCTCTTTCATGCCTCTTGAATGGCTCATTTCAAGCCTGGCGGGATGGCAAAACTGACCAATCCACTTGGTGGGCTACAATTACCCTATCACACCGTCCCAACCAATCATCTGGGTGGGAGTTACAAGACCAAGGCTAGAAAGGCCGTATTAAGTAATTCATTACACCACATCATCCAACTGGAATAGATCCATATTTGTGCCCATTCCAAAGAAAGGTGATCCAACAGAATGCAGAAATCATTGACCAGTATCATTAATATCACACAAAAGTAAAATTTTGCTGAAGATAATTCAAAAATGGTTGCAGCAGTACATCGACAAAGAACTGGCAGAAATTCAAGCCGGATTTAGAGAAGATGTGGAACAAGAGATATCATTTCTGATGTTAGGTGGATCTTGGCTGAAAGCAGAGAATATCAGAAAGATGTTTACTTGTGTTGACTGTGCAAAGGCATTTGACTGTGTGGATCATAACAAATTATGGATTATATTGCGAAGAATGGGAATTTCAGAACACTTAATTGTGATCATGGGGAACCTGTACATAGACCAACAGGCAGTCTTTCCAACAGAACAAGAGGATGCTGTGTGGTTTAAAATCAGGAAAGGTGTGCGTCAGGGTTATATCCTTTCACCATACTTATTCAGTCTGTATGCTGAGCAAATAATCTGGCATCAGGACCAGAGGAAGACTCATTAACAACCTGCAATATGCAGATGACACAACCTTGCTTGCTGAAAGTGAAGAGGACTTGAAGCACTTACTGATGAAGATCAAAGACTACACCCTTCAGTATGGATTACACCTCAACATAAAGAAAAGAAAAATCCTCACAACTGGACCAATAAGCAATGTCATGATAAATGGAGAAAAGATTGAAGTTGTTAAGATTTCATTTTACTTGGATCCACAATCAACGCCCATGGAAGCAGCAGTTGAGAAATCAAATGACACATTGCATTGGGCAAATCTGCTGCAGAAGACCTCTTTAAAGTGTTAAAAAGCAAAAACATTTAAGGACTGAGGTGTGCCTAACCCAAGCCATGCTACTTTCAGTTGCCTCATATGCATGCGAAAGTTGGACAATGAATAAGGAAGACAGAAGAAGAATTGATGCCTTTGAATTATGGTGTTGGCGAAGAATATTGAATACACACCATAGACTGCCAGAAGAACGAACAGGTCTGTCTTGGAATTAATGCAGCCAGAATGCTCCTTTGAGGTGAGGATGGTGAGACTTTCTTATGTCCTTTGGACATGTTATCAGAAAGGACCAGTCCCTGGAGAAGGACATCGTGCTTGGTAAAGCAGAACCAAAACAAAACCAAACCCACTGCTATCAAGTCGAATCCAACTTATAGCGACCCTATAGGACAGAGTAGAAGTGCCCCACAGGGCTTCCAAGGCTGTAAATCTTTATGGAAGCAAACTGCCACATCTTTCTCCCGAAGAGTGACTGGTGAGTTTAAACCACCTACCTGGTAGAGGCTCAGCTTAAAAGAGGAAGACCCACAACCAGATGTATTGACACAATGACTACAACAATGGGCTGAAACATAGCAACAATTGTGAGGATGGCTCAAGACTGAGCAATGTTTTGTTTTGTTGTTCATAGGGTTGCAACGAGACGGAACTGACTCCACGGCACCTAACAACAATGTTTTGAAGTTTTTATTAGGAATGTTATGTTAATGTGACCACACTCTTTAACCAGTGAATTTTTAAATCAGTGTCTTGGATTTACATGTAGTTTATGTGATTATGTTTGTTTGTCTAAAGAACAAAGAATAGAATGCATGACCTTGCCTTAATAACATCGCTAACATCTGAACTTAATCAGGATTCCCTGTGGGTCAAGAGGAAACTTTAATAATAGAGATTTGGGAGTAAAGGTGAAAAATACAAATTAGAACCAGTGATAGAAGCAAAAGGAATTGTCTAGTTGTTAAGCTTTGGAAGAAAGATAAAATTTATCTAGAATCACTTAATTGATTTGATATTTGGGAGGATTCCATATTGAAAGAAAGGAGCTAGAAAATCTCAGAAGAAAAAAAAGTCTTATAACTATTTAATAGTTATTTACATTATGGGAGCCGTGATGGCACAGTGGTTGAGAGCTACAGCTGCTAACCAAAAAAAGGTCGGCAGTTCAAATCCACCAGCCACTCTTTGGAAAGCCTGTAGGGAAGTTATACTCTGTCCTATAGGGTTGCTATTAGTTGGAATTGACTCGAAGGCAACAGCTTTGGCTTGGGTTTGGTTTACATTATCTTTGCCAGTCTACATATTTTTAATTTTTTTTCAAACTGTTAATTTCACAACTCTCTACTGAGTGCCAGTTTATGGACTAAATACTATACTGGGTGCTGGAGTTAAAACTGTGAAGCTGTCCTCCTCCCTGACCTCAAAAATCTTAGAAGGGAAATTTCAAGAAATAAATCATACTTACAACATAGTGCATTAAATGCTCTAATAGTTCAAAATATAGGGTGCTATTTGAGCATTCTGAAGTTGCAATCTACTTCAGACTTTGGGATTTAGAGGAAAGGACATTGTAATCGAGACCAGAAGAATGTGTAGAAGTTAACTAGTCGAAGCAGAATGAGGAAAACTGTCATAGGCCAGATGACAGCATGTCCAAGGGCCCAGAGGTGGGAGAGTATATGGTAACTAGGAAAAATGGAATGCATTTCACTAACCTTGTACTATAGAGAATATGATTGTATTGTGGCAGCAATGAAAAGGTACTGGGTAAATGTTAAGTCAGCAAGAGAAGTAGGGCTTTTATGTTCATATTAAGAAATTTAGATTCTATGTTACATAAAATGGGGAACTTCTGAAGAATTTTAGACAGAATGATATGATGACTTTTTTTTTTTTAAGTAAAAAGGACAAAAGTGGGAAGCGGACAGGCATGCTGCCACAGCCATGTCTGCCCCAGTCCAAAGAATATTACAGAATAGGCAAGAATGGGAAAACGGATAAGCATGCTGCCACAGCCATGTCTGCCCAAGTCCTATGATGACTTATTTTGTTTGTTTTAGAAAGATTCGATTTCACAAATAATTATTGAGGGCCTGCTGTGTGTTATCAAAAGAAAGCCCTGGTGATCTACTTCCGAAAAATTGGCCATTGAACACCTTATGGAGCACAGTTCTACTCTGACAAACATGGGATTGTCATGAGTCAGAACTGACTTGATGGCAGCTGGTTTGGATTTTGGCTTTACTATGTATTAGGCACTATTCTTGGTGGTGAGGAAACATTAGGGAGCAAAATAAGGTCTTTGCGTTCATGGAGCGTGTGTTGTGGTAAAGTGTTGTGAAGAAAAATAATGTCGCATAAGTGAAACAGAGCATGGTGGAGATTGATGTTGCTATTTTATGTATGATAGTGCGAGAAAGCCATTCTGATCCAGTATAACATTTGAGGAGAAATACAGAGTAAGTGAGCCATTCAGATATCTGAGGGAAGATCATTCCAAGCAGAGAGAGCAAGTGCAAAAGCTCATGAAGCAGTGACTTGCCTAGGATGGAGGCCAGTGAGGCTAGATCAGAGACAGCTGTGAGAGGAGGAGTGAGAGGAGATGGGATCTCAGAGAAGTAGCCATGGGGCCAGGTCCACCAGGGCCTTGTTAGGCCACTATGAGGACTTAGCTTTTACTCTGAATGGGAAGACACTGGAGTGTTGTAAGTAGTAGAGTGACATGGAACCTATTGGAGTGTTTTAATCAGAAGAGTGATAAGATTTAACTTGATGTTTTTAAAGGACCACCCTGACTGCAGGGCAGAAAAGATACTCTAGGGAGACAAGGGTGGGAACAGGGAGACCAATTTAAAAGGCTGTTATAATAGTCCTGATAAAACTCATATGGTTCAGGTGCTTGGAGTAGGTTGTGAAGAGTGGTTGGATTCTGGAAATAATTCAAAGGTAGAATCCACAAGATTTGATGATGGCTTAAATGTGAAGTGTGAGAAGGGAAGAATTAAAAATGAAGTCAGGATTTCCAGGCCCAAACACTTGAATGAATGGAGTTGCCATTTTCTGAGACGAGATCACTGTAACAGTTCTCCTAGCAGCTAGGATGACACTGAGGTTACATACAGGAGAGATGCTGAAGCCCTGAATTAGGGAAGTAGTAGTGGGGATGGAGGAGTCCCTGAGTGGGCTATTAACCAAAAGATTGGTGGTTCAAATCCACCCAAAGGTGACTCGAAAAGAAAGTCCTGTAAGTCTGTTTCCAAAAGATCACAACCATTGGAAACCCTGTAGAACACAATTCTCTGAAACATTGGGTGACCATGAATTGGAGGTGACTTGATGGCAACTGATTTAGTAGGAATGGAAAGAAATAGATTTCTACCAATTAGTAACATATCCTTTATCCTGTCAGTACTATAAATCTTCAAGATTCAATCTAACTATGCTCACCTCTTCATCCATCTACCCTTCTACCTATCGTTCTAAGTATTATGTAGTTACATGTCAATATTTACAGTACTAATGTACTCTAGGTACTATGTTTAGTGGCAAGGGATACAAAGATGAATAACAAAGTGTCTGCCCTTACGAATCTCATAGATGGGGATACAGATAGGAAAATAATTGTTATAAAATATGCTTTGATGGAAGTTTGAGCAAAGCAAGGACTTTATGGAGAGAAGCTTTGCAGAAAGTGTGTAAATGGAGGGAGGTTACTGAAGCTTTCATAATGGAAAGTGGCATATGTGAGTTTGAAAATTGTTTAAGAGTTTCTTATTAGAAGTGCATTAGCATAGTCTAAGAAGTAAGAAGGGTGTGGTGTGTTCTGGATATTGACAATGATGCTTCTCACATTTTAATATGCATCCAAGTCATGGGGCGGGGGAAAAGGGGTTGTTATAAAACAGATTATACTTCAGTAGGTCTGGAGTTGTTATGTTGTTGTTAGGTGCCGTTGAGTCGGTTCTGACTCATGGCAACTTTATGCACCACAGAATGAAACACTGCCTGGTCCTGCGCCATGCTCACAGTCGTTGTTATGCTTGAGCCCATTGTTGCAGCCACCGTGTCAGTCCATCTCATTGAGGGTCTTCCTCTTTTTCACTGACCCTGTACTTTACCAAGCATGATATCCTTCTCCAGGGACTGATCCCTTCTGACAACATGTCCAAAGTATGTAAGATGTAGTCTCGCCAACCTTGCTTCTAAGGAACATTCTGGTTGCACTTTGTCCAAGACAGATTTGTTCTTTTGGCAGTCCATGGTATATTCAGTATTCTTCAGAACACCATAATTCAAAGGCATCAATTCTTCTTCAGTCTTCCTTATTCATTGTCTAGCCTTTGCATGCATATGGTGCGATTGAAAATACTATGGCTTGGGTCAGGCGCACCTTAGTCTTCAAGGTGACATCTTTGTTTTTCAGTACTTTAAAGAGGTCTTTTGCAGCAGATTTGCCCAATGCAATGTGTCTTTTGATTTCTTGACTGCTGCTTCCATGGGTGCTGATTGTGGGTCCATGTAAAATGAAATCCTTGACAACTTGGATTTGGAGGTCTGGAGAGGGGCCTGAAATTTTGCATTTCTGTTGAGCTTCCAGGTGATGCTATTGCATCCAGGGATCACACTTTGATTAAGAAGAGACTATGTGGCAAGTGGAATATACAGTTGAGGGGAAATGGTTGTTAGGTTAGGTTGTTAGGTTGTTAGGTGCAGTTGAGTGGGTTATAACTCATAGCAACCCTATGTACAACAGAATGAAACACTGCCTGGTCCTGTGCCATCCTCCCAATTGTCGTTATGCTTGAACCCATTGTTGCCAGCTACTGTATCAGTCCATCTTGTTGAGGGTCTTCCTTTTTATCACTGACTCTCTACTTTACCAGGCATTATGTCCCTTTCCAGGGACTGGTCCTTCCTGATAACATGTCCAAAGTAAGTGAGACGAAGTCTCGCCATCCTCACTGCTAAGGAGCATTCTGGTTGTACTTCTTCCAAGACAAATGTGTTCGTTCCTCTGGCAGTCCATGGTATATTCGATATTCTTCATCAACACTGTAATTCAAAGGCATCAATTCTTCTTCGATCTTCCTTATTCATTGTCCAGCTTTCACATGCATGTGAGGTGATTGAAAATACTATGGCTTGGGTCAGGTGCCCTTTAGTCTTTCAGGTGACTTCTTTGCTGTTTAACACTTTAAAGAGGTCTTTTGCAGCGAATTTGCCCAATGCAATATATCATTTGATTTCTTGACTTCTGCTTCCATGGTTGTTGATTGTGTATCCAAATAAAAGGAATCCTTGACAACTCCAGTCTTTTCTCCATTTGTCATGATGTTGGTCCTGTTGTGAGGATTTTTGTTTCTTTATGTTGAGGTGTAATCCATACTGAAGGCTATAGTCTTTGATCGTCATCAGTAAGTGCTTCAAATCCTCTTCACTTTCAGAAAGCAAGTTTGTGTCATCTGCATATCGCAAGTTGTTAATGAGTCTTCCTCCAATTTCTGACATAGCGTTCTTCTTCATATAATCCAGTTGCTTGTATTATTTGCTCAATTTACATTTAGAATACGTCTGGTGAAAGGATAAAACCTTGATGCACACCTTTCCTGATTTTAAACCATGCAGTATCCCCCTTGTTGTGTTCTAACAGCTGCCTCTTCTATGTTCAGGTTCCTCATGAGCACAATTAAGTGTTCTGAAACTGCTGTTTGTTATGATGCACACAGTCAAATGCCTTTGCATGGTCAATAAAACACAGATAAACCTCTTTCTGGTATTCCGTGCTTTCAGCCAAGCTCCATCAGACATTAGTAATGATATCCCTGGTTCCACGTTGTCTTCTGAATCCGGCTTGAATTTCTGGCAGTTCCCTGTCAATG
>NW_004443961.1:16591532-16592853 GCF_000243295.1 Trichechus manatus latirostris
ACTCTCAGGGTTTCTTCAGCCTCTGTCAGACCAGTAAATCTGTTTTTTTTTTGTGAGTTTGAATTTTGTTCTACATTTTTCTCCAACTCTTTTTCTGATTCTTCTGATTCTAATGCTGTAATGAACATTTAATTTGTATATTTCTTGTCTCATCTCTGGTTATTTCCTCAGGATGAATTCTTCAAAGTGAAATTCCCTTTGTCAAAGATTATGAACTTAAGGCTTTTGAATATACCATGCTAAACTACATTCTAGAAAAATTGTACCATGTTATCTTTCTCATGGAATCCCTGGGTGGTGCAAATGCTTAACACGCACGGCTACTAACTGAAAGGGTGGGAATTTGAGTTCATCCAGACACACCTTGGAAGAAAGGCCTGGGAATCTACTTCTGAAAATTCAGCCATTGAAAATCCTATGGAGCACAGTTCTATTCTGATACACATGGGTTTGTCATGAGTCAGAGTTGACTTGACGGCAACTGGGGAAAAAATCTAATAAAAAATGTATGATAATGCCTACTTTTTATACCCTTGCAAGAAATTATCATTTAAAACAGCCTTGTTTATTATTTTGTTTATTCCTCTCTTTGGGAACTAGTAAGATTTGTTTATTCCTTTCTTTGGAAACCAGTTAAGCATATTAACTCTATTTAATATTTATCACATGTATTGTTTGTCCACCTTTTTAACACTTTTCTAGACCTTCTAGACTCAGTTCTAAAATGATTATTAAGGATGTTTCTTGAAACCTTAATATTGTGCTAGGTGCGCCTCTGCATTGGGAGCTGTTTAACTGTATTGTTTTACTTGCTTGTCTTCCCCTCCGGACTGTAAGCTCTTTGAGGGCGAGGAGGGTGTCTTATCCTTTTTCCCCCACTGCCTTTTGTTATGTTTAAGCTCAACAAATGCTTGTTGAACGCACAAGTAAAAAATAATATGCACGGGTTTCATATCCATTTAGCCTATCCTATATAGTGAGTACTCTTTGATACAACAATTCCAGTAAATAGTAGGTAGGAACAATGAAGAGTCAGCTTTTGGAAGGGATTATCTAATTGTAATGTGGAATAGTTGCATGTGGGGAACTAAAAAGTTCTGTTGTCTTTTCTTCAGTAGTGCTGGATTGATTTCCTACAATTTTCCAACATAGCAAAGAGGAAATATGTCAGTTGTATTGAACTTTATTTTTTGGCCAGTCAGAGGATCCAGTATTGATGGGGGCTATTTGGCATCAACTAATTTAATCGCTCAGTTGACTGGGAGGAGATCAGATTGTAGTACCTGAACTTGGGCTCAGAATACTTTTAAGTATTGTCACA
>NW_004443961.1:16596957-16598812 GCF_000243295.1 Trichechus manatus latirostris
AAATAAGTATATTTAATTAAAAGTTACTAAAAAGACAAAATTTAACTTAATAATTCTTTGCGATCATTATAGCTTTGAAACAATTTTTCATTTTTTAGGCAATATTCACTCATGCTCCACTGTAATAATGCCAGACTATTTGTATGATTCAATAAAAAAAACTAGATATTTAAGTTTTATATATGTATTTTTGTTTTTAACTTGGCATAACACTTTGAAGTAAACCCCCCCCCCCCCCCGCCCCAATCTACTCTGTATGTTCTACAGGACTTTTCAATCAAAATCAGCTCTGTGGATCAATATGAAAACAAACTTAAGGGGAAACTTGAAGAGATTAGTTCCAGTTGGGGGCCTTTTGACACTTTATTGATCATTTCTTGTCAGATTAACTATGGTGTAACACTACACCATTATCTTCCAAGACTGTAAAGTAAAACTGAGCACAGGTTTTTAAATATTAGAGATTTAAAATTTTATTTATAAAATACAAATAATTGTTGGCAAGAAAAGTTAACTTTTCAAAGGCCGTAGGATTTAAAGGGTAATAGAATGAACTTCCGAAAACAGGTGGATTGGTTAACTTGATTTTGCTACTCATGTAAGGAGTAGGAAGCAGCCTTTCAAAAGGGTAAGGACATGTGAGGATACATAGAAACACATCCACACTCTATTGGACTTCAGTTCATATTTATCAGTTTGGTTCATTTATTGTAACAAATGTTCATCTGTTGTAAATATTTATGACAATAAATTATTAAATTGTAACTAAATGTTACAAACTAATTTTAACTAACTGTACTGTTCTATACTAAACGTGCTATACTAAGATGTTAATAATAAAGGCAACTGAGCGGGTGTATATGGGAACTCTGCAGTATCTGCACATTTTTTCTGTAAATCTAAAGCTCTTCTAAAAAAATAAAGTCTATTAATTTTTTTTTTAAAGGCAGGTTAAAGGGCAGAATTATGGTGGTTTTCCTTTTTTTTAGTTTAGGAGATATATTCCAAACTTCTTGCTGTTATTAGTTGCCGTTGAATTGATTCTGACTCATGGTGACCTCATGTGTGCAGAGTAGAGTTTGTCTTAGGATATTCAAGGCATGACCTTTTAGAAGCAGGCTTGGTACATTTTTGTGGTCTTTGAGGTATATTTTAGAATTTGTACAGTTTATATAGTCACCACCTAAGACCAATTTCTTTTTTAAGAGTCATAAACTGTATCCAGCAACATTTAAAACTGAGGAAATATCACTCAGATTTTCTAATTCCTTGTTTTTCTTGAAAAATCAATACATCCAGCAATAGTGGGCCACATTCTTCTGTGAAAGCAGTTGGCTGGAGCTGAGTATCAACTACCATAGATGCCCTCCTTGTTCCTCAATAGTAAGGCTAAGGGGTCACTTAACACTTTTCATTTTGCTTACATTTCTAAAAATAGTACTATTAAGAGAAATGTGAAATTCTTCTTTTGTATATCTCTATCCAAACCAATTGCCATTGAGTAGATTCTGACTCATGGTAATTCCACATGTTTCACAGTAGAATTGTGCTCCTTAAGGCTTTCAATGGCTGTGATCTTTCGGAAGTAGATCACTAGGACTTTCTTCCAAGCCACCTCTGGTTTGATTTGACCACCAACCTTTTGGTTAGTAGCCGAGCGCTTAACTATTTGATCCATCCAGGGACTCTTTAGCAAAATTGATAAACAGCAAGAGGGAAAGAGAGATACTATTTGAAGAAAAAAGGAACCATCTATGTTTTTTGTGGAAGTGAAGGATGTATCTACATGTTTAACATGTATACAAAGTGTGTTTGTTGAACAAATTCTAAACATGTTTTAAACAAATCACAACTC
>NW_004443961.1:16599616-16605156 GCF_000243295.1 Trichechus manatus latirostris
AAGGAAAAAAACAAGTAATCAAAACTGGAAACGAGATATTTCTCATAATTGGTCCAGAAAAGTTAAACACGTGTAAGTTTCTCATCATTCTTAGCGATATCATTTAGGAATAAAGGGGCTCTCCACAACTTCATATGAAAATATTTTCAGGGCTACTGGATCTCTATTGTTATACTAGAATCAAAAGATTTGACTTTTTTGCCAGTAAATTGAAAAAAAAAACTGTTTTAACTATGATTCATATTTTTTAATTTGTAAATAGAGGGGTGAATTTGACAACAGCATATATGCATGGGTTTTAATGGTCTCAGTTTTAATAGTAGTGCAGTTTTGCACGATGTTAATTGCCACAAGTCAAAATCAACTCAGTGGCAACTAACGCCAGCTACAACCATTGTCACAAACAAGTTTTCTTCTACAAACTTAATTTTCCTGTGATTCCTGTTGATAAAATGTGGGACTTACTATTAGTTTTTTATTTGACACAGGAAGAAATTTCAAAAGAGAGTGTTGTGAACGGTATTGACTTTTAAAAATACCAGTTCTTTGAGTTGTTATTATTAAATTATGGTACATTAAAAGCTAAGTAGACCTATAGTGCTATTGGTTTACTTTTCTTAAGTTCATATTCTATCATATTGAATGACTCTTGATCAGATTGATTATTTCATGGGGATATATATATGTGTATAATTGTAAATTTGAAATAATTGTAGATGAGTTTTATGTATCATGCAAACATACTTTAATTTTTTTCTCCTGCAAATTTATATGGCAATGTTCTATATGGAAATATACTCTTGGTTATTATAGTGAAAAATGTCACTCTATTAGAATAAGAGAAGTTTAGCTGTTGCTGGTTTACAGTTTATTGTTAAAATGGGATTTTCTTTCTTTGAATACTTACGATTTATATGATGTAATGTTATATATGCATATTTTTATGTATATGTAAATTATATAAGATACAAACACATATATATTTATATACCCTTTTTTTATAGGTGTCTCAAAGGCCATCTTTATCGAGCTTAGAAACCTTAATGGTGTCACAGAAATCTGAAATTGAGTATTTACAGGAGAAACTGAAAATAGCAAACGAAAAGCTCTCAGAAAACAGATTTACCAACAAAGGTTTTTCAGGAGGCATTGTAGCAAATGCTGAAGGAAAACATAAGGTAGAGACATTTTTTCATTTTGTGAATTTGTCAGAAGGAGGCTGGCAAGGCAAGAGATGGGGAAAGTTAAACAACAAAAAAGCAACATTTACTTCTGTGCTTATAATTCTGGAAGCTTTTTAAAAAGCATTACGTGCCAAATGCTTGATGAAATAACTGTTGGGCGTACAAAGCTTTTACTTGTAAAGACTGAGTAATATCTTCCTAATTTAATTAATTATATTATTAGTAGCAATATACCTATTGTGCCAGTAAACTACTCTGCTTATATAAAAATACTTTGGTAAGTTTCCCTCATTTATCTGATAAATTAATCTTTCTGATAAAATTCACTTTAAAATGATATTAGTCATTAACTCAATTTTTTAAATTTTAATTAGAAGCAAAATATGTCCTAATGTTCTCTATTTTGTTTAGATATAACATTTACAATAATATGGAATATAAAAAGTAAGTGGATTTTAACATTAATTTGTGCACTTACAATAAAATTTCATAGATTTTAAGGGATAGCAATAGAGAATACTAAGCAAATTTTGTGTAACATGTTTCCCATGTATTAACATTGTCATAGCTTTTCCTTTTGTAATATTCATTACATATTTGTATTATGCTGCAAAAGATTCTACAGAAGGTTGACTAATATAAAAATTGCATATCACATTGTAAGTATGTTATTTCTAGATAAACTGGAATAACATTTCCCTAAAAGTAAGGAATTTTAGACATATTTTTCTCACAACTAGTCATATCAGCAGTAGAAGAATAATGCTTTTTAAAGTAAAAAACCGTATTTTAAAGATAATTGTTTTAAGTTTTTGCCACTTTTTCCTATGAATAGAACAAACTGTCTTAATAGAAGAAGCATTTAAAATTAGACCCAGGTTTCTGTGGTACTTTTATTTACTCCCTCTAATATTAGTTTTCAGAGGAAAGAGACTTTTTTTCCCCTTTTAAAAAACCGTAAGTATATTATTAGTTTCTTGCCATTTTGGAGTAGTTTCACAAACATTGAGCTTTGTCTAGATAAAAGAAAACATTGCTAAAATTGACATACAATATTATAGGGCCTTGTTTTATTACCTGCTGTATTGCTGAAGTTTAAAAATACAGTGCTTTGATGGTTCATTGCTTTTAATAAAAGTCAAGAAAATGAGAGGGAATATTTTGAACAAAATTTTTAGTTCCTTTTTGTAAGGACATGCAGTAAGTATGAGCAATATGTTGCCTAGCTTAATAGTTGCTTTCACATATTCCTTCTCCAGATTGGTATATGAAGCTGTACATAATATAAACACACATTCTTGTCTCTAGTTAGCCACATTATAGTTAATGACCATATGGTTATTATGGTATAAGATCTACTGTCTGTTGTATTTATATTCCTCAAGCATATTGTTCCTTCAACTTCACAGTGTGTTAAACTGTTTCAAAGGGAAAAAAAATCCTTTCCCTCTTGCTTCTGGTTGTCCTATCAAGTGTAACCTTGGACCCTTATAGAGCAATTAGACCAGCCTCTATCCCCTCCTTTGTAATGAGGTTTCTTGCATTTCTGAGTCTATAACCCTTTAGTCTTCCCTAATGGGACATCATTATTCTGAAAGAAACAATGTAAATGTAAATGAATATTCTCATTAACGAGTCACAGAGAAACCTTTAGCGGTAGCACTGTGGTAATTCCGCTTGTTATTTCTCTGGTATTCCAGGCAGGATTTTTTTTTTTAATAATTCATTATTAGTATTCAGAATTACTTGTTCTTTAGTTTTGCATGTCTTTCATAATCCAGTGTTCCGACTAGTTCAACTATGTCCTTGTTTTATTCTCGAGGAACCACCTGTGAAACGTTCAAGGTCTTTGTCACCAAAGAGCTCTTTCACAGACTCAGAGTTGCTAAGGAAGCTGAGGAAAGCTGAAAGAAAGATTGAAAACTTAGAGAAGACCCTACAACTAAAGGTGAATATTAAAACATTAATTTAGCAGTAACCTTGCAAAGATAAAGATTTACCAAAGTAAACATGCATTCACAAATTACTGTTGATCATTTATTGTCAGTGAACTGAATTGCCAGTATAAAGGTGTCTAATCAGTTGGTCTTGTTTTTAAGATTTCTGAGGAGCATAAAGTGATAAAAAAAAAATTTGCTACATGAAAACAAAGTGCTTATTCAATACTTGAAAATTATTTAGAAATAGTTTGGCCTAAAATTGGGAGTACATTTTTTATAATTTTTCTGAGATTCCCCCCAACCCCCTCAAAAAAAAAAGACTTAGAGTAAGTAGAAAGAGAATTTCTTGTGGTTCTTTATATGTGATAAAGACATAAAAATAAAAGTTAAAAACTATATTAAACTAGTTCAGGTAATTTATAATTATCCTTTATAGATATAATACATAACCAAAATGCAAAAATATATATAATGCTTTTCTATTTCAATTGACTATGTCTCAGAACACATAACATGTGAATCAGCACTCTACCATTATTCTAGAAGCATATCCTCTACCAGCCCATTTTTGAGAGCATGTACTTCCTGAGTCATACTGTGTGGATTCTCTTTCTCAGAGGGAATTGTTCAGCATATGGAACCAATTTTATGACTATATTGAGGGTTTTAATTTTTTCCTGACTTTAATATGGCTAAATTTTTCATTCACTGCTATCTGAAGCCCTGTACTGTTTGAAGTTCAGTCATATAATTGAATGTTAAGTAGTTATGTGACATTCCACAAGCCCAACACTTTACATGTGTTTGGAATACAGTACATTTAAAGTTTATACTCTTTCCCACATTATATAGATTACTCTTAAGTATAAAAATATTTGATTTAGGTTATGCGTGTTCTAGAACAAAATATGGTTTAGATCATAGTTAACCATAAGCTACAATTAGTTTTATCTGCATTTTCACTGAACATGGGGTTAATTCATGCTTATTCTGAGTTAAACTGTTATTTCTAAAATATAAGAAAGTTATCATCTATTGTTTCTACCAAAAATCTAATGACCAGATGGTCAAAGGTTACTTGCATTTAACCTACTTGAAATTTGTAAGGAATTTAAATACATATCTGAGTTTTTCCACTCATTTATTTGTTTACTCAGTAACAATTTACTGTGCATTATAATTAGCCAGGCATTGTGCTTATCACTTGCTGTATAATAGGCGACAAGGCTTGTTTCTATTCTTCAAGACCCTTTCTCTAGTTAAGAAGATCTGGAGAAGTTACAATCCAAGGAGCCCTAGTTGTGCAGTGGTAAAGTGCTAGGCTGCTAACTGAAAGATGGGTGGTTTCAACCCACCCTGTGGCTTCACGGGAGAAAAGACCTGTTGATATGCTGCCATAAAGAAAACAGCCCAGGAAACCTAACAACAGTTAGAATCCAGTGTATTAAATGTTAAAATGGGGATTGTTGTCATGTGCCGTTAATTCTATTCTGACTCACAGTGACCCTGTATGATGGAGTAGAACTGCTCCACAGGGTTTCCTAGGCTGTAATCTTCATGGAAACAGATCACCAGGTCCAAGCCACTGATGAGTTCTCCCGCAGAGCTACTGGTGAGTTTGAACAGCCAACCTTTCAGTTAGCAGATGACTGTTTAACCATCGCGACACCAGGGATCCTTAAAAAATGGGGTAAGCACAGGATTATGGACATGTTTAGGAGGCCAGTCTATTGTCTTTCTCCTTTTCCATAGTTCTTGGAATTTGCATACCAAGGCTTCTGTCCCATTCAAAAGCAGAGAATCATCAGCCATTTGCTATCAGAGACCTGTGTCTTTAACAGTCCCTTATTTTTCATAGAAGGAGTAGAACCATTCGAAAGATATGTTTAGATCTGTTCTCTTCTACCTCCTTAATTTCTTGATTCAAAAAGAGTCTTGTAAGGATCGTACTAATTCTTTCCCTTACTCTTTGTTTCCTAACAACATCTTTAGGGGGTAAGGCCCTAAATTTATTTTCAGTGTAAAATTGTTTTTACGCAAAATTTCTTTTCCATTTATAGTTTTTCTGTATTCGTATTTCAGATCAACTGGTGATAATCATGACTTTCAAATATACGTTTTAATAAACATATTTGCAAGATGAGGAAAAACTGGGAGCAAATTTTTTCTCCTTGCATTTTATCATTTAGTAGGAAAGTATTTCTTATTTTAAAAGAGCAAGGTGATTGAATGCAAAACCTACTATGACCAAGAACATTTAACGAAAGAAGTAGGTAAACAAAACCTTACAGCAAAGCAGTCCCAAGGGGAATGATTAGGCCTATGGTACTTTTTATTTTATTGTTGTTGTTGTTAAGTGCCATCAAGTCGCTTTCAACTCACAGCAACCCTGTATACAACAGAATGAAGCACTGCC
>NW_004443961.1:16618357-16647299 GCF_000243295.1 Trichechus manatus latirostris
TTAGCTGGTAGGGGACCTCTGCATGAATCTCTCCTCGCTCTCCGTTCTCTGTCAGTTTTGTCACTCCATTTGGTGCTTGGCTGAGTTCTTTATGTCTTCATTTGATGTTTTAGGGTTTCAGGATTGTTGTATTCTCTGTTCGGCTTAGTTTTTTTGATCTTTGCTGTGGAGGGACGGAGTGGTGCTTCTGCCTAGAGCGCCATTTTGCTGGAACCTCGCTTTTTGACACTTTAAAGAGGTATTTTGTAGCAGATTTGCCCAATGCAATAATACATCATTTGATTTCTTGATTGCTGCTTCCATGGGCATTAATTTGTAGCCTGACTTTAAGCTACCAAGGATTATCATCTTATTTAGTGAAGACAGAGGACCTCTTTCTATAATACTCTTCATTAGGCTATATTGCTCTTGTTAGATGCTGTCGAGTTGGTTTTGACTTACAGCGACCCTATGTACAACAGAACAAAACATTGCCTGGTCCTGCCCCATCCTCATAATTGTTATGCTTGAGCCCATTGTTGTCGCCACTGTGTCAGTCCATCTTGTTGAGGGTCTTCCTCTTTTTTGCTGACCTTTAACTTTACCAAGCATGATGTCCTTCTCCAGGAACTGATCCCTCCTGATATCATGTTCAAAGTATGTGAGACGTAATCTCATCAACCTTCCTTCTAAGGAACATCCTGGTTGTACTTCTTCCAAGACAGATTTGTTCATTCTTTTGGCAGTCCGTGATATATTCAATATTTTTCACCAACACCACAGTTCAAAGGCATCAGTTCTTCTTCGGTCTTCCTTATTCATTGTCCAGCTTTTGCGTGCATATGAGGCAATTGAAAATATCCTGGATTGGGTCAGGTGTACCTTAGTCTTCAAGGTGACATCTTTGCTTTTTAGCACTTTAAAGAGGTCTTTTGCAGCAGATTTGCCCAATGCAGTGCATCTTTTGATTTCTTGACTGCTGCTTCCATGGGTTTGATTGTGGATCCAAGTAAAATGAAATACTTAGCAACTTCAATCTTTTTTTCGTTAACCATGATGTTGCTCATCGGTCCAGTCGTGAGGATTTTTGTTTTCTTTATGTTGAGGTGTAATCCAAAGGCTGTGATCTTTGATTTTCATCAGTAAGTGCTTCAAGTCTCCTTCATTTTCAGCAAGCAAGGTTGTGTCATCTGCATAATGCAGGTTGTTGATGCATCTTCTTCCAATCTTAATGTCATGTTCTTCTTCATGTAGTTCAGCTTCTCGGATTATTTGCTCAGCATACAGAATGAATAGGTATGGTGAAAGGATACAACCCTGACGCACATCTTTCCTGACTTTAAACCATGCGACGTCCCCTTGGTCTGTTTGAACAGCTGCCTCTTGATCCAGGTACAGGTTCCTCGTGAGCACAATTAAGTGTTCTACAATTCCCATTCTTCGAAATGTTATGTATAATTTGTTATGATCGACACAGTCAAAGGCCTTTGCATAGTCAATAAAACACAGGTAAACATCTTTCTGGTATTCTCTGCTTTCAGCCAGGATCCATCTGACATCAGCAATGATATCCCTGGATCCACATCCTCTTCTGAATCTGGCTTTAATTTCTGCCAGTTCCCTGTTGATGTACTGTTGCAACTGCTTTTGAATGATCCTTAGCAAAATTTTACTTGCGTGTGATATCAATGATATTTATATCAGCTGAAACCTGTCTGCCACAGGTGACCCTGCTGGTATTTGAATACCAGTAACATAGCTTCCAGCATCACAGCAATGTGCAGAGTATGAAAAACTGACAAACATGTGGAGGCATTATGCTGTAATGATATTAATATTGTTGCTATTGCTCAAGTGCATGTGAATATAAGGTAAGGGTAGGAATTTGTGATTTTAAAAATATATGTGTTGATATTGGTGCCCTTTTGTAGACCATTACCCACTAATACACGTTGAACTTTTATCAGGGTTTCTCCCCAGTCAGTATTCTACGGAATCTTGGTCTTCCAGAAACTGATAGGAGCATGGCAAACAAAAATGTTCCATGCTCAGATAATTATTGTAAACACTGGGTCAAATAGTTTGTTATTTGTAAGACTTCAACATATTCGTGTGCATTATGAATCTATGAAAAGTATAATACATTATTTCTCATATTTTCTTGACTATATTATACCTATTAACATTTCCAAAAGAACTGTTACTTTACGGTGGATACCATGGGAAACGCTGAACTAAAGACAAATAGCATGAGCCATGGCAGAGTAGGTAACTTTAGAATCCCAAGTTGATCACCAGGGTGGATTGAAGGAGTGGAGGGACAAGTAAATTACACCAGTACTCCATGGAACATATTTGTATACACTTGGATATACTGAAATTGTGCTTTTTAAAATATCGGCAGTAAGTAATGTGTATTAAATTATTCTAATACTAATTACAAATTTTATAGAAATATTAACAAATTATCTTGCCCAGTTTACTTTTTTGATTAATTGTATGTATTGTCAAGATGGGTGACCAACATTGTGATAAACAAACCTACAGTAGTGAAAGAGATCGAAGCTATTATTATAAAAATGCCACACATAAGCCTGACTTCATGACTATAGTGGTCTAACAACCTATAAAGTATAATTTGGAAACCAGTGCATCAGACATTTATGAAATCTTTATTGTCCTTAAAATCACTAATGCCTTGTAGCCCTGCTTTACTCATTTTTGACAACTTGTTTCTATTAGCACTTTTCAATGCTGTTAATTAATTAATTAATTTTTATTTTTTAAGTAACATTTTATTGTGTTTACACAGAAAATTAGGTTCTCATTTAACAATTTCTATACAAAGTATCCAGTGACATTGATCACATTGTTCACAGTGTGTCCACATTCTCATTAATTCTGTTCTGGTTGTTCCATTTCCAGTAATCTAGTGCCGCTGTCCCCTTACCGTCTCATCTTTGCTTTAGGGTAGTTGTTGACTATTCGGTCTCATATAGATGATTTTTTAAAGGAGCACAATACTCCCAGTTGATATTCTTTATTTTATGGGCCATTCTGTTATATATACCTATTCTTGTCTTCTTATAAAAGTGGGATCATACAACATTTGTCCTTTTGTGATTGACTTATTTCGCTCATCCATGTTATATTTTGAGACCCCTTCATTATTCTTTATGACTGTAGTATTCTATTTTATGTACTAATGTTACTTTATAACATTAATGTGTCCTTTGAATACAGTTTATATGTCTTTTACTTTTCAGTGCTCTGGTATTCATGAACTTTATATATTCTCCTTTTTTTTTTATTGTACTTTAGATGAAAGTTTACAGAGCAAACTAGTTTCTCATTGAGTAGTAAACATATTGTTTTATGACATTGGTTAACAACCCCATGACATGTCAACACTCTTCCTTCTCGACCTAGGGTTCCGTATTTCCAGCTTTCCTGTCCCCTCCTGCCTTCTAGTCTTTGCTGCTGGGCTGTCATGCCCCTTTAGTCTCATTTTGTTTTATGAGGCTGTCTGATCTTTGGCTGAAGGGTGAACCTCGAGAGTGACTTCATTACTGAGCTAAACGGTGTCCGGGGTCCATAGTCTCAGGGTTTTTCCAGTCTCCGTCAGGGCATTGAGTCTGGTCTTTTTTTGTGAGTTAGTATTCTGTTCTACATTTTTCTCCAGCTCTGTCGGGGATCCTCTGTTGTGATCCCTGTCAGAGCAGTCAGTGGTGGTAGTTGGGCACCGTCTAGTTGTACTGGACTCAGTCTGGTGGAGGCCGGGGTAGGTGTGGTCCGTTAACCCTTTGAACTAATCTTTCCATTGTATCTTTAGTTTTCTTCATTCTCCCTTGCTCCTGAACTTTATATATTCTGCTGAAATTAGACATACACGGAATCCTTGGTATTTCATTAAAATACATAACATACATATATATATTTACTTTTCTACAGTCTTGCTATCATTCCCTAAAGATTGAAAACTGCTTCGTTAACAGTATCCATGATTTTGGTTTGCCTTATTCCTGTAAAGGAGCCTTTGGGCAAATAAGTGGATTAGAGCAAGAATCATTTATATTCTTAAGAATTCAAAAAGAGAATTGCAAATATCTTTGAGTAAAGTCAGTTGTACAATATTTCTCTTATCTATTTCCTAATGGTTTAGTCATTCAGGCTTGTTTGTACCCAGAAGTTAGAGCCTCCGATTTAGGTTAGTTTAATTACAAAATACTTAGAAGGTACTTAGTAAATGTTTTAATGAATGATCTAATAAATGGCTTTCATTCAGTGGCTGCCCATGGGATTATTTTTTGGTATGTACATTTTGAGGAAAACATAGTAATTAACGATATATAGTGCATTTGTCAGTCCTTACACTTGATTTTGTTGTGAGATCTTTGGGGATAATATTTCCCAAATGAAGTACTGCTCTTAAGACTTTGGCTGTTACTTGTCAAATGAGACTTGAAGAATCATAATCCAAACTATGGCTAAATTGGATTTGTTAGCATATTATGAAAAAATATCTTGGTTATTCTTTTTTAAATATTATTTCTTTTGAGATATCCAACTTTTGACTGATTATTTCAGCTGTTGTTGCAGTAAAATAAGGGAAAAGTTTTTATGGTATCTGTATATATAAAAATGTAAATGTAAAGATATATACCTTATATTTACATTTTTATAAAACCTTACTGTCTATTCTTGAAGTAGGAATAAGGAACAATAGTTTCTAGGACTAATTTTACCCATGAATTACAGTTTGATCACAGCATCCCCAAAGTATGACTCTCTGGATAAAACTGCCTTTTAAAATAATAATTATTGCAAATTATGTCCATCAAATTGATTTATCAAATAATCTCTAGTTTAGTTTTCCACTGTTACCAAAAAATCTCTAGCTTAGACTTTAATAATTTCATAATAATTATGTAAGCACTCTAGTGTTTTGTATGATAAGTTAAAAACATAAAATTAAAGCAGAAAGCTCATCTATAAAACTATTTTTCTATAATTGCTACTTAATGGAAGGAGTCACTTATTTGAATTACTATAGGAAAACAAAATGTCTTTCTTAATATTGAAATATATTGCACTAAAGTTTTAGGAGTTAGAGATGGCAGCATTGAGTGCTTACAATATTAATTAGTATGCCTAGTACAGACTGTGGCACATAGTGAGTAATATATGAGACTCAGGACTTTTTATTGAGTCTTAATCTTTGGATTAATGACTTAAAATAGTTTATATTTGAGAATTAGGGAAATACTGAATAATAATATTTTCAATAATAAATTCAGTGATTGAGGCAATACTTACAAATTCTAAAACAGTGACAATATTTACAGAAGGTAGATTTGTGATTACTGTGGGCTAAGGGTAGAGCCGAATGGGAAGTTAATGCTTAAAGGGTACAAAGTTTCTGTTTAGGGTGATGGAAAAGTTTTGGAAATGAATAGTGACAATGGTTACACAACATTGTGAATATAATTAATGTCAGTAAATTGTACCAAAAAAGGTTAACATGGCAAATTTTATATATGCAAATTTTACATATATATATATGTATATGAAATAAAATTTTTGATAAAGAAAAAGGAAGAAATGATGAAGTAAAAGAGCTGAATAGAAGATTTCAAATGGTGGCTCCAGAAGACAAGGTAACGTATTATAATGACATGTGCAAAGACCTGGATTTAGAAAACCAAAAGGGAGGAACACTCTTGGCATTTCTGAAGTCAAAAGAAAAAAAAAAAATTCAAGCCTCAAATTGCAGTACTGAAGGATTCTACAGAGAAAATATTAAATGACACAGGAAACATTAAAAGAAGATGGAAGGAATACACAGAGTCAGTGTACCAAAAAGAATTGGTGGATGTTCAACCATTTCAGGAGGTAGAATATGATCAAGAACCCATGGTACTGGAGGAAGAGGTCTAAGCTGCACTGAAGATATTGGCGAAAAACAAGGCTCCAGGAATTGACGGAATACCAATTGAGGTGTTTCAACAAACGGATGCAGCACTGGTAGTGCCAAGAAATTTGGAGGACAGCTACCTGGCCAACCGACTGGAAGAGATCCATATTTATGCTGATTCCAAGGAAAGGTGATCCGACCAAATGTGGAAATTATTGAACAATATTATTAATATTAGATGCAAGTAAAATGTTGCTGAAGATCATTCAAAAGCAGCTACAGCAGTACGTTGACAGGGAACTGCCAGAAATTCAAGCCAGATTCAGAAGAGGACATGGAACGAGGGATATCACTGCTGATGTCCGATGGATCCTGGCTGAAAGCAGAGAATACCAGAAATATATTAACCTGTGTTTTATTAACTATGCAAAGACTTTCAACTGTGGATCATAACAAATTATGGATAACACTGCAAAGAATAGGAATTCCAGAACACTTACTTGTGCTCGTGAGGAACCCGTACATAGATCAAGAGGCCGTCGTTCGAACAGAACAAGGGAATAGTCTGTGGTTTAAAGTCAAGAAAGGTGTGCATCAGGGTTGTATCCTTTCACCATACTTATTCAGCCTGTATGCTAAACAAATAATCTGAGAAGCTGAACTATATGAAGAAAAACGGGTCATCAGGGTTGGAGGAAGACTCATTAACAACCTGCATTATGCAGATGACACAACCTTGCTTCCTAAAAGTAAAGAGGACTTGAAGCACTTACTGATGAAGGTCAAAACTACAGCCTTCAGTATGGATTACACCTCAGCATAAACAACACAGAAATCCTCTCAACTGGACCAATAATCAACATCATGATAAACGGAGAGAATAATGAAGTTGTCAAGAATTTCATTTTACTTGGATCCACAGTCAACACCCGTGGAAGCAGCAGTCAGGAAATCAAAAGATGCACTGCATTGAGCAAATTCGCTGCAAAAGACCTCTTTAAAGAGTTAAAAAGCAAAGACTGTCATCTTGAAGATTAAGGTGCATCTGACCCAAGCCACTGTATTTTCAGTTGCCTCATATGTATGCAGAAGCTGGACAATGAATAAGGAAGACTGAAGAAGAATTGATGCCTTTGAATTGTGGTGTTGGTGAAGAATATTGAATATACCATGGACTGCCAAAAGAATGAACAAATCTGTCTTGGAAGCCAGAATGCTCTTTAGAGGAAAGGATGGCGAGACTTCATCTCACATACTATGGACATGTTATCAGGAGGGATCAGTTCCTGGAGAAGGACATCACACTTGGTAAAGTAGAGGGTCAGCAAAAAAGAGGAAGACACTGAACAAGATGGATTGAGACAGTGACTGCAACAATGGGCTCAAATCTAACTGTTTCATTCTATTGTACGTAGGGTCACTATAAGTCGGAACCAACTAGACGGCACCTAACAACAACAACAATATAACAATATAATAAAATTAGCCGTTTTAACCATTTGCCTGTTCTAGATATTTCATATAAATGGGATCCTACAATATTTGTTCTTTTGTGTCTGGCTTATTTTTCTTAGCATAACGTTTTCAAGCTTCATCCTAGTGTGTATTAGAACTTCATTCCTTTTTGTGGCTAAATAATACTGTATTATATACCACAGTTTGCTTATCCATTCATCTGTTGATGGACATTTGGATTGTTTCCACTTTTGACTTGTGGTGAGATTAATTACTTTTGTGTGTGGCCTTTCTTGTAACTCCCACCCAGGTGATTGTGTGATAGGGTACCTTTCGCCTACCGAAGAGATTGGTCACTTTTGCCTTAAATAAGAAGCAGTTCCAGAGTAGAGAGGAGAAGCCCATCACCGAGTGAGGAGAGACTAGCAGGAGAGACCCAGTAGCGTAGACCCAGCAGCAGGAGACTGCGTGGTGGGCTTCCTGGCCCACGGAGAGAGAAAGCTGAGTGCCTTTGGGCAGAGACTGAGGGACAGGGAGAGGTGTGCCTACGAGCATGGCTGGGAAGAGGCTATCCTGATGGAAGAACAGTCTCTTGAGTGTTCCTGAGCATGAATTGTAACTGTTATTTCACTAATAAACCTCATAATTGTGCATATGCTCTGTGAGTTCTATGTTTCCATTGCAGTGCATTATTGAACCCAGTAGAGAGTGCTGTGGGAGGGACGGTTAGTGTTAGAATTGGTAAGGATGGCAGAGAGAGGAGACATGTCCGACCCCAGCTTCATAGGAATCAGCCTTGGTCTTTTGATCTTGATTCTCCTTCCCTCTCATGAAGTTTGAGGAGGTCAGACACTGCCCTCAATCCATATTTACATGACTGTGAGTAATGCTGCAATGAACATTGGTGTACAAGTGTCTGTTTGAGTCCCTGCCTTCAAGTCTTTTGGGTTTACATCCAGGAGTGGAATTGCAGGTCACATAGTAATTCTGTGTTTAACTTTTGAAGAACTGTCACACTGTTTTCTACGGCAGCTGCATCATCTTACAGTCCCACCAGCAATATATGAGGGTTCCAATTTCTCCACATACTAACCAACACTTGTTATTTTCTGTTTCCTTGATAATATCCATCCTAGTATATGTGAAGTGGTATCTCATTGTGATTTTGATTTGTATTTCCGTAATTACTAATGATGTTGAGTGTCTTTTTTATCTCCTTATTGGCTTTTTAACATCTTCTTTGGAGAAATGTTTATTCATGTCTGTTGCCCATTTTTTAATGGGATGTTAGTCTTTTTGTTGTTGACTTGTAGGAGTTCTTTATATACTCTAGATGTTAAACTCTTATCAGATATATTATTTTCAAATATTTTTCCCATTCTGTAGGTTGTTGTCTTAGTCATCCAGTGCTGCTTCAACAGAAATACCACAAGTGGATGGCTTTAATAAACAGAAGCCCATACACTTGTGGTATTTCTGTTGTAGCAGCATTGGATGACTAAGACAGAATTTGGTACTGAGAGTGGGGTGCTGCTCTAACAGATACCTAAAATGTGGAAGTAGTTGCCTTAAAGAGACTGTTGGTGGAATTATGGACATCAGAGACAATTCTGGTGAGGACTCCAAAGGAAGTGAGGAGAGCTGTTACACTAGAGATGATGCAGACAGCGAGAAGCAGCAGCAGAGGACTGGCAGCAGCAGAACCAGGAGATCAGTGTGAGATGGCGCTGGAGCTGACACACAGAGCGAGAGAGCTGAGTGCCATTGTGCAGGAGGCTTCCTGGTGGAGTGGGGTGCCTCAAGGCACTTATCAGTGGAGCTACAGAGCTTTGAAACACTTTCCCCAGCAGGGCAAACGTGGGTGGTAAGGCCCAAGGAGCCGAGAGGCCAAGGAACCAAGGAGCACAAGTTGAAGAGACAAGGAACACAGGAAGGCAAGCTGCCTCAGTCTCAAAGGGTATGACCATGACCTCTGGGGTCTCAACGGGTGGAACCATGGCCTCTGGTGTTTCTAAGGGTGGAGTTGCTACTCTTATGGACTAGGAGAATGGTGTGCCTAAAGCCGAGGGAGCAGAGTCACCGTTCCAGTCGACCTGGAAGGCAGAGCTGAAGCCCAGGGCTGAGGGAACTGCCAGTCAGAATCCAGAGAGTGTGGCCAATACCTAGAGTCCAGAGGGCGGGGCCATTATTTAAATGGTCTCAGAGAACAGAGGATTATTTTCAAGCCTTGAGGGCTAATGTAATGTGTTCTACTGACTTGCTTGGTGCCTGTTATCCCTTCTTTCCTTCCAGTTTCTCCAGTTTGTAATGGAAATGTCTAGTTTGTACCTGCCTGTTACACCATTGTACCTTTGGAAGCAGATAACTTGTATTCTAGATTTCACAGATGAAGAGGAATTTTTGGATTCTGGACTTGGAGTTGATATAAGACTTTTTCTGTGATACATTGGGGTGAATATGTTTTACATGTAGCAAGGACATGAATTTTGGGGGGCCAAAGAGTGGAATGTCATGGATTGAATTGTGTCCCACAAAAATATGTGTATCAATTTGGCTAGGCCATGATTCCCAGTATTGTGTGATTGTCCACCATTTTGTCATCTGATGTGATTTTCCTATGTCCCTGCACTGAGAAGCTCCTTGACCAGGGGAAGATTGATGATAAGGACCTTCCTTCAGAGCTAACAGAGAGAGAAAGACTTCCCCTGGAGCTGATGCCCTGAATTTGGACTTCTAGCCTACTAGACTGTGAGAGAATAAACTTCTGTTTGTTGAAGCCATCCACTTGTGGTATTTCCGGTATAGCAGCACTGGATGTCTAGGACAGTTGTGTTTTCTTTTTCTTGATAATGTCCTTAAGTGCACAAAATTTTTTTATTTTGATGAAGTCCGATATAGCTATTTTTTTTGTTGCTCATGCTTTTGTTGTTATATTTAAGAATCTACTGCCAAATACAAGTCCCTGAAGATTCACTCCTATGTTTTCTTCTAAGAGTTTCATGGTTTTAGCTCTTATTTTAGGTTATTGATCCATTTTGAGTTAATTTTTATATATTCTTCTGCATGTAGAGATCCACTTGTCCCAGAATCATTTGTTGAAAAGATATTCTTTAACTATTGCGTGGACTTGTCACCCTTGTTGTTAATCAGTTGTCCATAGCTTTATGGATTTATTTCTGGACTCCCAGTCCTATTCTATTGATCAGTACTTTACTTCTGATACCAATGCCATAATGTTTTGATTAATGTAGGTTTGTAGTAAGTTTTGAAATTGGGAAATGTGAGTCCTCCAGCTTTGTTCTTTTTTTGGAATTGTTTTGGCTATTTGGGGCCCTTTGCAATTCCATATGAGTTTAAGGATCAACGTTTCCATTTCTGCAAAAAAGGTTGTTGGAATTTTGAAAAGGATTACATTGAATCTGTGGATTGTTTTGGGTAGTGTTGACATCTTAACAATACTAAGTTTTCAAATTCAACACCATGGGTGCCTTTCCACTTTTTCAGGTCTCATTTAAATTTTTTCACCAATATTTTATAGTTTTCAGTGTGCAAGTGTTTCACCTCTGTTTAAAATTATTCCTAGATATTTTATTCTTTTAGATGCTATTTCAAAAGATTGTTATCTTAATTTATTTTCAGCTTGTTCATTGCTGATGTATAAAAACACTACTGATTTTTGTGTGTTGATCACCTTGCTGAATTCATTTATTAGCTTTTTATTCATCTAGTAGTTTTCTTTTGAAATCCTTGGGATTTTCTATATATAGAATCATGTTATGTATGAATAAAAATAATTTTACTTCTTCTTTTCTGATCTGGATGCCTTTTATTTCTTTTTTGCCTAATTGCTCTAGCTAGAACTTCTAGTACATTCGAATAGCAGTGGTGAAACTGGGAATACTTATCTTGTAATATATGGTTCTTGCATCAAAATGAACAATATCAATCGAATTGTTGATATCCTGAACTTTTGACTTTCACTGTATCTATTAAGCCATGCCACTTTTAGCAAGTTTCTAGTAACTATGATTTCTGTATCTTATAAAACTATTCAGGATAACATTTACTCTGAATGCTTCTGTCAAGTGATGTTATTCTCAAGCTATTTCATCAAGCACTTCCTTTTCCATATGGCATATAAACCACTTCTTGGTGCACAAAAGACTGAAACACTTCCTAATAACTACTTAAGACAATTATTGAAGTTATCCTACTGGAAACATATTCAAAGCAGAATGGCAAAATATACCACTGAGACAGGTAGAATTGCAGTAAAATAATGGAAACTATGAGTATTATTTCACTGTTGAGAGGAGAGATAGATGTTCTGGAAAACAGTGAATGTGGCTTCTAAAAGATACAGGCATCACTATTGATGCCTGGGAAGGGGAGAGAGAAGGAAACTAATTTTTGCTCTGTGTCTCTGTAGAGCAGGCACAGGATTAGGGGTGTTGCCTACGTTAGTTTATTTAATTTCATCACCATGTTTTAAACTTCTGACATCTTGTCCATATTTTACAGGAAAGGAAATTGAATTAATTTAAATAGTGTTCTTAAGATTATGGAGCTAACATGAGAAAGGTCTAAGAATGGAATTCACATCTTTCTGTCTACTATACCCCTACTCGTCTTATTTCACATCACTGCTAGAGAGTACCTGTTGCCACCACCAAATAAGCATACAAGTTTCTTCATATAGAAATATGAATGAAGTTAAAAAACATATTTGGTATCTCAAGGGGGAAAAACTCAAGTAGTTATTTATTTTACACAATTCATAAGTAATCCACCTACATCTTCTGAGGACTGAGAACTTGGCCTTTATTAGTTTGTTTTATGGTTATATCTAAAAATGAAGATTTATCTCATGTGTTGTATTTAAAACATTCAGAAGTAGTTGACTATAATTGTTTAAACTAGGAGTTGAGATAAGAAAGTCGTGTTTGGACTGAATATTCTATGACCTCTCCAAGGGTACTAAGCCCAGCTCTGTCATTTCAGCTCTTCTTGGTAAAACCCACAAAGGCTAAGGTATGGTACTTCTAACAGGGCTAGTCAGATTTGCTTTCTCCTGTGTAAACCTTGGGCTTGATTACACCCGAATTGTGAATTCATAGGCTGAATAATTGGTCTTACTGTGATTAGTGTTCTGACACTAATCATATGTGCACTTATAACTAACAAAGAAATCATGTGTAGACAAATTCTTGGTTTGAAAAAAAAAAGAAAAATTTAGAAACAATCTGTAAGATCAGCTCATGGTGTTTGTATTTATACTGATTACCAACAGGAAAAAGAATGAAACTAATTTGATAGCAAAATTTTGAAATGACTTAAGCAGCTTGAAAAAAATGCAGCAAGTGGGTCAGATTTATTATGTAAAAGCTAAGTCTCTGTGACTTTAGGGACTCTCTCCTTTCTTCTGCTTAAGTGTTTAAAAAATTAGTTCATGTTTACATACTATTTTCTTTCAGATTTCCCAGTTAGATGGGTAGTCTTTCATTTGAAACCTTATATTAATACTTTCTTCAAATTTGTGTACTTGCTTTTTTGTGTTCTGCAGAGCCAAGAAAATGATGAGCTAAGAGATGCCCATGAAAAACGCAAGGAAAGGCTACAGATGTTACAGACCAACTACAGAGCAGTAAAAGAGCAATTAAAACAGTGGGAAGAAGGCAGTGGCATGTGAGTTACATAGCTCATAAACGCATTTCCCTAAATATTAAATGGAATGGAGTAGCATTATATAGGTGTTATAATGGCTTTTGTTTGATTTTAAAGAAATTATTTGGTAGTCAAGCCTTTATTGTGAAATTTTAAAACAGAGAACATAATAAATGAAAACAGAGAAATATTCTAGCAATAATTATAGATTTTTCATCTCATTTACAGATATCAGCTGTAAATGATTATGAATTGCTGTGCACCTTTTTAATATCAGTGGAGTAGCTTAATGAAAGGATATAATTTTAAAGCAAAAATAATTCATACGAATGTAAAATGGCTTCTAGTAAATAAAATGCTGTCCCTAAAATGTTTATAACTCAAAAAGTATTTAATTCTTAATTAAAAGACAAGAGAAATATGAAATTCGCATATATAGCTAACTCTCTTAAAACTATTTCAACCTAGTATGCAATTTAAAAATCTTTACTATCCATCAGTTTTTTCTGCAGCTTATCTGAATGAATTGGCGGTCTCAGTTCAATTGCTCCAAACAGGTGTTCAGAGCTTGGTTAGTTGTAAGTGGCTCCCCTGTTAACAGTATCAACAGAGGACATAGGACTGAATGAGTACAGAAAATCTACTACCCTCTCATCTTTTGAAATAGATCCTTTAGGGCAGTGTTGATGATACACATTGGCCTGTTCTATAGAGAAATACTGTTTCTAAATTGGCCAGTACAGCACTTTTACAAAATAAAAATGAAGAGTTTGTTTTATGTACAGAAAATGGAAATGTAAAGACCATTTGCCATGACTTGCAGATAATTGACACATCAAAATTTTTTTCCTTTGATGAATGGAAAGTGTTTCAAATTGCTTGTCAGTAAAGTAGTGATAAAGCAGTTTGTCCTTTTAAGTTGCCACCAGAAGTGCAAAAACTACTTTCTGACATATTCACTGATAATAGCTTGTTTTAAAATAGAGCATCTACACCACATTCTGATTGGCTGGTTGCAAATTCTAGATGAGTTGCTTATAGTGCTTTTTTGAGACTGACATTTGTACAGTGCATTATTACTGGTATAATGAACAAAAGTAATAGACCTAAGAATTCTGTGTGTCAGCTTAAAATTTTACAGTTTAGCTTTAGGAAATTATGATATAGGATTTTTAATTTCTACAATTTAGGCTTTAGGAAATTCATCTCATAAGTAGTGAGCTTGAATTAGAAATTTGGTGTATAAATAATTTTAAGTTTTAGGGAATGATAAATTTTTATTGCATTTTGAACATGTTAAGAAAGAAAGCAAATTCATTTTAAAAACAGGACTGATATCAGAAAAATCAAGAGAGCATATCCCCAACAACTTCAACAAGAAGATTCTGATGCTGTATGGAATGAACTAGCATATTTCAAAAGGGAGAACCAGGAGCTAATTATTGAAAAGTAAGTTTCTCTTTTTTAACAATATGGACTTAGATATACATATGAGAGAAATTTTTTGTGGCTTAAAGGCCATGAGAGACATACCTTATAAAATTTGAAAATGAAATAATCTGTTTTTTACCAACAAAAATGAAGAAAAAAGACGGGCATGTGTGTGTGTGTGTAGCAATAACTAATCTGTATACATACACATAGACACGCATACATATATATACGTATGTATGTATAGCAGTGACAAGTTGCATATTTGCTAGGGCTAACTGAAACTGTATAATATGATCTAGGGATTGTGTTAATTAATGTGGCTCTCATCTGTTGGAGGTGTCGTTCTTCATTAGCCTGTATTTTAGACACTGCCGTGCTTCATTTTTGGAATGAGGTGGAGAGGGGATAACCTAGCCAGCCATCCGTGTTTGATCTCCTGGATACATACGCAATGCAGAATGCCTGAGCTCTCTTGGTTCCCTGCCCTGTCCTGCTAATCCCAGCTGAGCTCATTATGGTGTAGCCTTGCTGCTACTCTTGGAGCCAGAGCTGTCCAAGCTAATTACTGGTAGCAGCAGAACTGCCTGTTAAGGGTCTGGTGTGGATCTGCTAACATGGTCCTTGGTAGTGACCTGCAAAAGACACGAGGGAATTGCTTTCTTTTTTCCTGTGTGCTGCCTGTCCTTTGGGCTTAATGCTGATCCCTTCACATAGGTCTTTTAGCTGCCATAAGTATAAAACTTGATGAAGGATACTCACATTTTAGAAAATATACTGTTTGCTTCCTTGATCTTATAATTCACAGACTATTATACTCAGCAGGGCAAAGAAAGAACACTTTTTTTTTTTTTGGTAAACAAAAAAGGAGTTAGACCAACATAATTAGCCTCTTCTGCTACTTAACTGTTTCTTTATTGAGACTTAACTCAGACAGACCATTGCAATTTTCCTGAAAGCCTACATGTCTTTTAGGTTGCTAGAATTTAGCAACGTGTGACATAATGCAATTGAATATCACTCAGTTTTCTTAGCTGGAAAGTGAGACTCTTATATATGATTGCACACGTAACTTTGGCTTGTAGCCTTTTCCATGTAATGATAAACTTTTAGGGAAATAACCATATCCAATTTAAATGTGTACTGCCAATTCCCTCTTAAAGTGTAGTGTACCCTATTACGGCTAAATGTTTGATACTGATAATGGAGTCTCTTATCTTGAAAATTGTTTTATAAATTACATATATTTGTCATGGAGATATTTCCTGATAATTTTTAAACAGCTTACTGAGATATAATTCACAAACCATACAATTTACCCATATGAAGTGTACAATGCAGTGACTTTTAGTATATTCAGAGTTGTTTATCCATCATCACAATTTTAGAACATTTTATCACCTCAAAAAGAAAACCCATATCCCTTAGCTGTTACCTCCTAACTCCCCATCTCCCCCAGGCCTAGGCAACCACTAATCCACTTTCTGTGTCTATAGTTTGGCTTATTCTGGACAAATGGGATCATATAATATGTGGTCCTTTGTGACTGGATTCTTTTACTTAGCATAATGTTTTTAAGTTTCATCTATGGCGTAGCATGTATCAGTACTTTCCTTGATAAACTTTACTGATCTTTTTGCCTCCAAAAAATAGTCAATTTTGGACAAAGTCCATTAGGTGAGGTATATAATCGAATTAGATGTGAGACCTAATCTATGCAAGAAAATTCATGCAGAGGTTAGCAGTAAGTGACACATTTTAAAGAATTTATTTATGAATGAAATAGAGCTAAAGAAAAAGTATTAAGGCCTTATTAGAAAGCTAAGGAACCCTTAGAATCCTGGCCTGTTCACTCAACAGTATTTTAAAGGTACAAACAGTCCCTTAAATTAAATAGTAACAACAACAACAAAATAAATTTAAAAATAAATAAATAAAAGAATTAAATGCAAAGAATCATTATTAAGGTATGATACCTGCTTAAGATCCATAATGTAGTAGCCAGTCATAAAAGTTATTTTTCAGATAAGTCTTAGTAAAAGATAATAAACTTCTGTTTGATAACATTCATAACGAATACTAGAGAACTGATACACACTTTAAATCCTTTAATAAAGGTTTTTTTTTGGGGGGGGCTGGTTATTTTGTGAAACATTCATTCAGTTAACAAATATATTTGAGTTACTGCTGTGTGACAGACACTATGCTAGGTAGATGAAATGGGAGCATCAGATAAGCTTTCTACTCTCAGGGAGCTTACTTGGAAACATGTTCAATATTAAATAGTCTTAATGAAGTGTCATGTTACAAATAAAACAAATGTGTCAGAAGGTACCATGATGATTCATTGAAATTTGTTTTACTGATGAGGACAGAAATTTTTTGTGTTTTTTTGGTGGTTGTTTAGTTTGTTTTTTACTTATATACAGTCCATTGCCATTATAGTATATGATTTTATGAGTTTTAACACACACGTATAGATTTGAATTACCACCACCTTAATCAGGATGCCAAAAAGTTCCATCATCCCTCAAGATTCCCTTTTCCTGGCCCTTTGTAGTCAGTCTTCTAACTTCTAACCTCTAACTTCTGTTAACCGCTGATTTGTTCTCCATCCCTATAGCATTGCCTTTTTCAGAATGTTGTATGATTTCAGAATCATACAGGCTGTAACTTTTTGAGACTGACTTCTTTTACTCAGTATAACGACTTTGAGATTCATTCATTTTGATTCATCCAGTTTGTACCTTTTTCATGCTGAGTGGTATTGTATTTTATGGGTGTACCACAGTTTGTTTATTTATATGCTGAAAGACGTTTGGGTCATTTTTAGTTTTTGCAATTATGAATAGAGCTGGCATAACAGGTTTTTGTGTGAGTATAATTTTTGTATTCTTTTAGGTAAATAACATTGCTGGGTCATATAGTCAGTGTATGTATAACTCTATAAGAAACTGCCAGTTTTCCTGAGCGCCAAGACCATGTTTCATTCCCACCAGAGATTCATGAGAAGCCAGTTGTTTAGCATCATTGCCAGCACTGTGTGTTGTCACTATTTTGTTTTAATCATTCCAACAGGTGTGTATTGGTATCTCACTGTGATCTTAATTTGGTCACCATGAGTCAGAATGGACTGATGGCAACTGGTTTAGTGTTTTGTTTTGTTTTAATGGCTAATGGTATTGATCATGTTTTCACGTGCTTATTTGCCATCGTTATATCTTTTTTGGTGAAGTGTATGTTTAAATCTTTTGTTCATTAAAAAAATTGGTTTGTTATTAAAGAAATAACTGTTGTTTCTTATTCTTAGGCTTCAAGAATTCATATTCTGTATACAAGTGCATAATCTGATATTTGGTTTGAAAATATATTCTCCCAGTCTGTAGATTGCCTTTTCATTCTCTTCACAGTGTCTTCTGCATGGCAAAGGTTTTCAATTTTGATAAAGTCTAATTTAGCAGTTTTTTTTATTTTATAGATCATGGTTTTGATATCATATCTAGGAATTTTTTGCCTTACCAAGATCACAAGTATTTTACCTTTTTTTTTTTTTTGGTAGAAATTTTATAGGTTTACATTTTATCTTTAGATCTGTGATCCATTTTGAGCTAATTTTTGTATAAGGTTGAAATTTATATATTTAGTTTTGGAAATGGATATCCAATTGTATCAACATCATTTGTTGAAAAGACTATCCTTTCCCCAATGAATTGTGTTTGTAACTTTGTCAAATATTAATTGACTGTATTTTTATGGGTCTTTTTTAGGACTCTCTACACAGAACAATCACCTGTTTTGGTGTAATGATTAGTTTAAAAAAATGAAAGTGTAGTCCCCTGAATATTTATAAGCCATGGAATAGCAAAAGTAACAAATTCAAGAAATATGTGTGGAATATAAAATGAGAACTGTAAATTATCAACAATTTAGACTGATTTGTTAAGCATGGTAAGAATGATGGCAGAAGTATCTAAATAAACCATTCAATAACCAGTGGTTAATCAAAGGATACATCATGCTCAATTTCACATCAGTATTCAACAAAGTTGGTCACACTATGTTTAAACAGATTTTTTTCTTGGACTCTGACATGCTCTCTTCTGGTTTTGCTTCTGTACCTCTGGACACCTCTTCACATTATCCTTCACCAGCTCATCTCCCTGTAATCAGCAACTTGTTGTGGTATTTTGGGACTTTGTGATAGACATTCTTCTGTACTTTGTATAGTCTCCCAAGACAATCTCATCTACTACCATGGTTTCAGTCATCATCTCCAGCTGTTTGACTTCCAAACCTGTGTCTGTAGATAGACCCTGCTTCTTAACGCAGCTCAGTATATCCAAATGTCTACACACCATCTCCCCCTGAACGTCTCAGTCAGATTCAACATGTCTTAAACCAAATTCATCATCTTCTCCTCCAGCTGCACTCCTTATCTAGTACTCTAAATCTCCGAATGGCATCATGATTTATCCATGTGCTCAAACTAGAAACCAAGGGGGTCAGAATTGATTTACCCCTTTTTCTGACCTCATGCCAGTCTATACCAAGTTCTGTTGAATCCACATCACAAATATCTCTAGAATATATCTTTTCTTTCCCCCCATCCTCACCACCAACTCCTTATCCAAACCACCTCCGTTTCTTCTCTGGTCAACTAAGTATTTCTGCCCTCGTTTTTATTATGCTTAACAAACCAGAATCTACATTGTTGATAATTCAGTTCTTATTTTATATTCGACACACAACTGGACCAGTAAGCAACATCATGATAAATGTAGAAAAGATTCAAGTTGTCAGCATTTCTTTTTACTTGGATCCACAATCAACACCCATGGAAGCAGCAGTGAAGAAATCAAATGACACATTGCATTTAGGCAAATCTGCTGCAAAAGGCCTCTTTAAAGTGTTAAAAAGCAAAGATGTCACTTTGAGGACTAAGATGTGCTTGACCCAAGCCATAGTATTTTCAGTCACCTCATATGCATGTGAAAGCTGGACAATGAATAAGGAAGACCGAAGAAGAATTGATGCCTTTGATTTACAGTGTTGGCGACAAATATTGAATAAACCTTGCACTGCCAAAAGAAGGAAAAAAATCTGTCTTGGAAGAAGTACAGCGAGAATGCTCCTTAGAAACAATAATGGTGAGACTTTGTCTCACATACTTTGAACATGTTATCAGGAGGGACCAGTCCTTGGAAAGGACATCATGCTTGGTAAAGTAGAGAGTTAGTGAAAAAAAGAGGAAGACTTTCAAGGAGACGGATTGACGCAGTGGCTGCAACAGTGGGCTCAAATATAGCAATGATTGTGAGGATGGCGCAGGACTGGGCAGTGTTTTGTTCCATTGTAGATAGTGTCACTGTGAATCGGAACCGACTCAAGGGCACCTAACAACAATAACTAGAATAAACTCATAAACATTTCACTTTCTCTTGAATTCTCTTCAGTTCATTTTTTTCAGTGTTGCAGAGTGAGCCTTTAAAATACAAAACTGATCATGTCTCTTCCTGTTTAAAAACATTTAGTTGTTTTCCGTTGCCCTTACACTAAATTTAAATTTGTTATATAACATATTCGAACATCTGGTCTTTTTTTTTTTTTTTAACCATTCCTGTTTCACTTGTTTTATATGTAAAGATAAGTATGAGAATGCAAAATATTTGCAAAGAATTAACTGATACTTTTCCCAGCTGATGCTGAGAATCCTGGTTAGAGAGCTTGTCAATGAAGAAAGAGTTGGAGCCACTTAGTAAAATAATTTAGAATTCATAATCAAAACTTCAATTTTATTTTATGGGTGTAGGGAGTTTTATCTCATATATTATAATTATGTATAGTCTTCTTTATTCCAGTGATGTTTTGATTATTTTTCTTTACAGATACAATGTACAGAAGGTTCAGATTAATGGCGTAGTTCAAGGTTGGAGTACATTCTGCCTCCCTTGGGTTAAGGGTTAAACATATTTATGCCGTAGTTTCAAAGAATATTTTATAAACTTTAATAATAAGTACTTAAGGAACTAAAATAAAAACGTATGGTATGACACTCAGCTCATTTTTTATTATCTCCAAAGCAAGACTTTGTCTTCCTAAGCAAGAATATTATTATTTTGATATGTAGAAATGAGGATTTTAGGAAATACATTTCTCTAACTTGAGGTGGAAATAAAATTCTTATTAAAAATGTCTGGTAATAGTGACAAATTTTAAAAACATGTAATTTTGGATAATCATTATCAGTACACCAAATACATATTAGGCTTTTCTCCCCCTGAGGTGAAATTCACATAACATAAAATTAACCATTTTAAAATATACAATTCAGTGGCATTTAGTGCATTCACATTGTTGTACAACCATCACCTCTGTCTAGCACCAAAGCATTTCATTACCCTCGGTGGAGACTTTGTACTCATAAAGCAGTTACTCCCCATTCCCCTCCTGCTCAGCCCCTGACAGTCACTAATCTGTTTTCTGCCTCTATAGATTTACCTTTTCTAGATATTTCATGTAAATGTCACTTTTTATCTCTGACATCTTTCACTTAGTATAATGTTTTCAAGGTTCATCCATGTTGTAGGATGTATCAGTGCTTCATTCCTTTTTAATAGCTGAATAATATTCCATTTTATAGGTATACCACATTTTGCTTATCCATTCATCCACTGATAAACATCTGGGTTGTTTCTACTTTTTTTTCTGGCTGTTGTAAATAGTGCTGCAATAAACATTCATACACAAGTACTTGTTTGAATAACATTTTAGATTCTTTTGGGTATATATGTAGGAGTGGAATTACTGGGTCATATGGTAGCGTAGTGGTTAAAGCTTGACTGCTAACCAAAAGATCAGCAGTTTGAATCCACCAGACAATCTTTGGAAACTCTATGAGGCAGTTCTACTCTGTGCTATAGGGTGGCTATGAGTCGGAATTGACTGGATGGCAGTGGGTCTTTTGGTTTTATGATAATTCTATGTTTAACATTTTTAGGAACCACCAAACTTTTCCATAACAGATGTAACATTTTACATTCTTACCAGCAGTGTACGGGGGTTCCAATTACTCCGCATCCCCACCAACACTATTGTCCTTAAAAAAACAAGCTAGCCATCCTAGTGGGTGTGAAGTAGTGTCTCACTGTGGTTTTGTTTTGTATTTTCCTAATGACTAATGATATTGAGCATCTTTTCGTGTGCTTATTGGCCATTTGTATATCTTCTCTGGAGAAATGTCTCTTTAAGACCTTTGCTCATTTTTAAAAATTGGGTTGTTTGTCTTTTTTGCTATTGAATTATAAGGTTCTTTTACCCTCATCAGATATATGATTTGCAAATTTATTCCATTCTGTGGGCTATCTTTTCACTTTCTTGCTAGTGATGCACAAAAGTTTTTAATTTTGATGAATCCAATTTATCTAGTTTTTTATTTTGTTGCTTGTATCAATTACCAAACCCAATATCATGAAGATTTACCCCTATGTTTTCTTCTAAGACTTTTGTGGTTTTAGCTCTTATACATAGGTTATTCATCCATTTTGAGCTGTTTTTATACGTGGTGTGAGCTAGGGGTCCAAATACATTTTTTTGTATGTGGATATCCAGTTGTCCCACATGCTAGTTTTTTTATAGCTTTGACAAACAGGCTATATTGTTTACACGTAAAAGTTAATGGTCAGGCTTCTGTCTACCTTTCAATTGTTCCTTTCTATTTTAACCTTTGTCAGAACCATTTCTGTTGGAGCTCAGATAATGTTAAAAAGGGGCATGACATGAAAGGCTAAGAGTGATCCAAGGAGACTCATCAAGTCAGTTAAAAGCCAAAGATTAAAAATAGGGGTAGAAGACATTTGAGGGGTAACAAGACAATTACGTAAATGTGTTTATGCTTCAGAAATAAGTCCAACAGAAGTAACACAGGCTATTTATTTTAGGCCAGTAGTAAATCAGAATATAAGATTTGGGATAGTAGTGTAGCCAAGAGTGGGACAAGTTGTTTATCAGGGGCCACATGAAACACAGTGGATTTCAAGGCTTTCTGGGAGTAGGTTTGGAATTTCAGTTACTTTATGATTGAGAAGCAGAGGCAAGAAATTCATACACTGAGTTTGGAACTTATAGGAAGTAAACTTATCTATTAAGTATCTCTCAGTAAGAGTGGGTAATTTCAAGGTCAGAACAAGATTAGCATAAAGCCTAATTTAATGCCGAGTTAGAGCCCTGAAGCCCAGAGTCCCTTATATTCCTATTCCTATTCCTATCACTAGAATGCTTCAGAGTATGACGCAAAACAAGGCTTTTAGATGGGTTTTGAAGGAATCACTCATGGTGTTGAGAGTACTGGGGCCTGGAGGGAAGTAAACCATTGTAGCTAACCTAATAATGTATGTGAAAAATGCTTTTCAAGCTACCAAGTTTTATCGTATTAGTTACATACTACTGAATGGGTGGGGCCCTTTGTGTTGCTTATACTTTCATTCATTAATTCAGTAAATGTGCTAGGCATTGGAAGCAAAATACTGAGGAGAACACACACGGCTCCAGGCTTCCTGGAGCTTCGGTTTTTGGGGGACACAAGTAATAATCAAATAAATACACAAATATATAATTGCAAACTGTGATTAATATGAAGATAAAGATCTTCTATGCTTTTCCATTTTTATCTTTTTTCCCAGATTCTTTCTACTCTTCTCTCTTTCTCTTTCCTGACCTCCCCCATCTCCCACAATTTTAACATTGTGAGTTTTTAAAAATATTTTTCATCTTTATTTTTATTGTATTTTGTTGTACTGTCAACAAGATTGTAGGTTAAGAAAACCAAAGGCAGAAATTTCACTAGAGTAAATGCCAACTGTTATAGAAACAACTTCCACTAAAGTCTTCTGCAACGAAGATATTTTTATAGTGACATATCAGAAAACAGAATGAGAGATTGACTGCAAGCACTTAGACTATTAACAGACGAAAATCCAAGGAAGTCCAATCTGTAAGTGCTTTTTATACAGTTTTGACAGGTGCTGATCCACTATGAGTAAATTACTTACAGACTATGACTGGTTAAAGTAAAGACAAAGAACTAAGATCATGATTGGGTGACCTTTTCTTGTTTTCCTTTCTAACAATTTAGTCTCTTGATGCAGGAGTGCTGGGTCTGTCATATGATGGTTGTTTTTTATTTATTATGTGGTCTACATGTGATATTGAGTAGATCTTTAACTCACTTCTTGGAGTAAATTGTTACTTAGTTTTGGTTCACGCGTCCACTGCCCATTCAGCTGGTTAGAGCACTCTGTCTCACTTCTTTGATGTAGTCTGCTAGTGTTTTAAGCTTTTCATATTCTGACAAACAAGTTAGCCTTTTCCAGTTATGGCTTGCTATTGTTAGGTTAACCCTTTATCACAAGTAAATTTTGGGTTTTTATTTTCTAACTCTTGAGATGAACTTTTGGTACTGGTCTCTTAAGTTGTTTTCATACATTTGAGAGCATGTATATGCTTTTTTTTATTTTTGAGGCTTCACATATAGTATTTTTAATTTGTTTGCCACCTTAATTTGTTTTTACACATTTGAGGCACTATATTTGTTAATTTAAAAATCACTTAAGGAATTAAATAGGAAATTTGTAAGCTTTTCGTTAATTAACACTTCATATTTCTTTGAAGTAGAACATTGCAGATCTAAATATGAAGGGTAAAACACTGAAGCTTTTAGAGGAAAACAGTAGAACATCTTTGTGACTTTGTAGTAGGTGAAGATTTCTTAATTCAGACAAAAAAACTAAATATAAAATAAAAATTGATAAACTGTACTATCTTAAAAATCAAGAACTCTCTTCATTGAAAGATACTGTTTTGAATGAGTAAAAAAGCAATTCTCAGAGTGAAAAAAATATACCTTGCAGTATGTGGAAATAAACAAAAAAACAAAATAAAAACCACCCAAATAAGGAAGCCAGCACAACTTGGCCAAGGCAAGGTTTTGGAAGCTCCATAGACACATCCAAACTCCCTGAGGGACTGAATTGCTGGGCTGAGGGCTGTGGGGACTATGGTCTCAGGGAACATCTAGATCAGTTGGCATAGCATAGTTTATAAAGAAAATGTTCTGCATTCTACTTTGGTGAGTAGCGTCTGGGGTCTTAAAAGCTTGTGAGCAGCCATCTAAGATACTCCACTGGTCTCACCCTGTTGGGAGCAAGGGAGAATGAAGAAAACCAAAGACATAAGGGAAAGGACTAATGGACCACAAGTACCACGGCCTCCACCAGACTGAGTCCAGCTCAACTAGATGGTGCTTGGCTACCACCACCAACTGCTCTGACAGGGATCACAATAGAGGGTCCTAGACAGAGCTGGAGAAAAATGTAGAACAAAATTCTAATTCACAAAAAAAGACCTAACTTACTGGCCTGACAGAGACTGGAGAAATCCCGAGAGTATGGCCCCTGGATACCATTTTAGCTCAGTAATGAAGTCCCTCCTGAGGTTCACCCTTCAGCCAAAGATTAGACAGGTTCAGAAAACTAAAGGGTCACACCAGTGCAGGGACAAGGACGAGAAGGCAGGAGGGGACAGGAAAGCTGGTAGTGGGGAACCCAAGGTGGAGAAGGGAGAGTCTTGACATGTCATGGGGTTGGTAACCAGTGTCACAAAACAATATGTGTACTGATTGTTTAATGAGAAGCTAGTTTGTTCTGTAAACCTTCATCTGAAGTACAATAGTAAAAAAAAAAGAAAAGAAAAGAAAAAAAACACCCAAATAAGAACAAAGTCTGTTTATTCAGAGCTTGCTATGACTGGGTAATCAGCCACCTTCACTTTCATTTGGCAGAGACTCAAAAGCAGGCAGGAGAGTTGGAAACCTGTATAGAGGAACAAAGGAACACTTTAGGTATGCCTTGATTGGAGGATATTGGCATGGGGAAAGTGGAGGCAGGTTAACTAAAATACGGCATTTTATGTGATTGGTTGGGAGGAGGGCATATTTGACGTTCTCTGCTTGGTCCTAAGTGAGAAGTAGGGACTAAAATTAAGGAAGCTTCCACTTATTAATAAAAAACTCAAAACAAACTCATTATCATCAAGTCGATTCCAACTCATAATGACCCTATAGGATAGAGTAGAACTGCCCCACAGGATTCCCAAGGAGTGGCTGGTGGATTCAAACTGCTGACCTTTTGGTTAGCAGCTGAGCTTTTAACCCCTATGCAACCAGGCCTCCAGTTATTAATCAAGTTCTGGCCATTTTGGGCCCATTTTTACAGGGATTGTTGTTTGGCTTTCCTGGACTGGTAGCTGCAGGTAGTGATTTGACTTCCTGGGATGGATGCTGCAGATCATGGTTAGACTTCCTGGGATGAATGGCTGCAGACAGTGGTTTGTCTTCCTGGGATGGGTGCTGCAGATAGTAGGTCAGAGTTTTATTTTTATATATGGCCTGGTCATTGTCCATTTATGTTCATTCTGTCTCTCAAGTAGATAGGTCCAACAAAGGATTAGTATCCAGAATAGACGAGGAATTCCTACAGATAAATATGAAAAAGATCATAGTCCCCTGGGACAAATAAGTCGGTTGGCATAACTTAGTTCATAAAGATAATGTTCCAAATCCTAGTTTGGTGAGTTGTATATGGTGTCTTAAAAGCTTGCGAGTGACACATCTAAGTAAACTATTGGTCTCTTCCCATCTGGAGCAAGGAGAGTTAATGAAATCGAAGACTCAAGGAAGAAATTAGTCCACAGGACTAATGGCCAACCAAACCACAGCCTCTTCTAGCCTGAGACCAGAAGAACTAGATGGTGCCTCTCTACTACTACCAACCATACTGACCAGGGATACAAAAGAAGGCCCCGATTAGAATGGGAGAAAAATGTAGAACAAAACTCAAATTCATAAAAAAGACCAGACTTACTGGACTGATAGAGACTAGAGGAACTCCTGATAGTATTGCCCTAAAATACCTTTTTAACCTGGAACTGAAGCTACTGTAGGTCGCCTTTCAGCAAAAGAATAGATTGGCCTATAAAATAAACAATCCTTTAAACAGTCAACTATACAAGACCAAATGGTCAAAATTTACCCACAAGCAAAGATGAGAAGGCAAGGAGGGGCAGGGAAACAGGATGGATGAAAAAGGGGTCAGCAGGGTGGAAATGGTGAGAGTGCCTACACATTGTGGGGACTATAACCTATGTCACAGAACAAATTATGTATGAATTGTTGAATGGGAATCTAATTTGCTGTGTAAACTTTCACCTAAAACACAATAAAATTTTCAAAAAATATATGAAAAAGGCAATCAACCAAATAGAAAAATGAGTAAAACGCTTGAACAAATATTTCACAAAAGAAAACATCAAAATAGCCATTACACATAATAAAAAGTATCTTTTTCTAGCTTCCTAAATTTGAAGCTTACATCATTGTAGGTCTTTCTTATTTTCTAATGTAAGCATGTAGCATTGTAAATATTCATCTAAGAGCTGCTTTAACTGTGCTTCACGTATTTTGATGTGTTTTCATTTTCTGTAAATTCAAAATATTTTCTAATTCCTCTTGGAATTTTTCTATGAAAGAAGTATTTAAAGTTGGTTTTTAAATTTCATATATTTGGAGATTTTGCAGACATCCTTCTACTGTTGGTTTCTAATCTAATTCTATTGTGATCATAGAAGGTACTCTGCATAATTTAACTTAATATCGAGAATTGTCTTATGGCCTAGCATGTGGTCTATCTTGGTAATTGTTCCAAGGCAATTGAAAAGAATATGTATCTTGCTGTTTTGGGGGTAGAGTGTTCTATAAATGTCAACCAGGTCAAGTTTGTTAATAGCGTTTTTTAAATCTTCTATATCCTTACTGATTTCTGTCTACTTTTTCCATCAGTTGCCAAGAGAGGTGTGTTAAAAATCTCAGATTAAGTATTTTCAGGTATTTTAAATGTCTAGTTAGTGCAGATTTAGAGTATCCTTTACTCTAGGCTTGTTTGGACCTCTAATTAGAGTGACCCTTCTGGGTTTTCTGCTGAATGTCCCTGTGTTCAATGAAGATTCTGATCAGAATTCATATGTCTCCCAATCCTGAATGAGCTCTTAGAAGAATTCTGTTTATAGCTCCCATTATTTTTCTGTCTGGCCTCGAGGAGTTCCATAAGACTCGTTAGCAACTAAATTTTTAGCCACAAACTCAAAGGAATTCTTATGAAGATTTCTGTAGCTCTTTCTCTTTTAGCTTCCTCATCTCTGGTACTGTACCTTGCAAATTACAGCTGTTTTAGCTTTCACAAATTCCAATCTGTTTTCTTCAATTTAGTGAGAGAGCCCTGGTGGTGTAGTGGTTAAGAGCTATGGCAAGCTACAGCTGCTAACCAAAAAGATCAGCAGTTTGAATCCGCCAGCAGCTCCTTGGAAACCCTATGGGGCAGTTGTACTGTGCCCTGCAGGGTCACTATGAGCTGGAATCAACTCGAAGGCAACGGGTTTGGTTTGGCCGTCTTCTTGGGTCTCCTCTCCCTGTAACACGGTCTAGAACGTGCCTTCAGGCAGAAATTTGGGGCTATCTTTAGGGGTCATTTTATTTCCTTTCTCTCAGGGATCACGGTTATGTCCAGTGTCTGAAAATAGTTGTTTCATGTAATTCGTCAGTAGGAAATAGATTTCAAATTGTAGTCCTCATACCAAACTGAGTGTCAGAACCACCGGAATCAGTGAGGAGTAAATCAGTCAGTACGCAGCCAATGCTCACCTTGCTCAGATGTGCCTGGGCACTGACTTTGTCCACCCCCTCTGACCTGCTCCTTAAAATGTGGTTTGCTGATGACTTGGTTTGACTCAAGAACAAGGTGCTCCCTGATGTCTGTAAATACTTCTTATTAAGAGCAACGTCTTTGTGAGTTCTTCCTAATAGGAACAAGCTGTAAGCATAGCGTATCTGTAAAGAACCAGGAAATAACGTTTCCAACAGTTGCAGCCTGTGTTTTGCTGTTGAGATAAGCTACTTCTGCTTTTGCTTTGTGGCGCCATCTTGCTTCCAGTATGTTCCTAAGTTCTTGGCCAAACAAATCAGGAACCTAATCCAAACTTAATCACTGTGTGGGTGGGTGTATGTGTTCTTTCCATCAACAGTAACCTGCCTGAGAAACTACTAATATATACCATATCCCAATTTTTAAATCTTATATATGTGTATTTACACAAACCAGAAAAAATGTAAGTATACACATCAAACTGTAAACATCAATTTTTTTAAGAAATAGATTGAGTGAGGAGAAGAGAGCACTTGTTTTTTACTTTATATTTCTTATATTGTTGAGTACATAAATGTTTAGAATTGTCATATCTTCCTGGTAAATCATTTCTTTGATCATATATAATGACCATGTTTATCCTTAATTTTTTTCCTAATATATATTTTGCTTTCCATTTTAGCAATTTTCTTTAGCTTTGTCTGTTTGCTATTTAATCAATCCATTGAGTTTTTTATTTCAATTATTACAT
>NW_004443961.1:16647501-16657734 GCF_000243295.1 Trichechus manatus latirostris
GGCAACAGGTATGAGTTAGATATATTATTTGGTTCTTTTTCTTATCTGTCTACTGTTGTTTCATAAGCTCCTGTTCTTTTTTATGTATGTTTATCACCTCTTCATCTTTTTTTTAACATTTCAGAATTCTTAAATTTTAAAACACTTCTTGAATTGTTCTATTATTTTTATTTCCTTCTGTGAGTTTTCCCATTTTGGGTGGAGTGATATATCGGCTGTCATTCCTGGCCTTGAACTTACTCATATATTTAATAATTCTTATCTACAAACTTGAGTTCTTTGAGAATTATTGTCTGTGGTAGTTTTTCTCCTGTGTATTCTCTCAGTTGTGGAAGCTTCCCTGTAGGGGATAATTATATCTGCCTGGACACTCCAGTATATACTAGCCACAAACCAGTTTTTATATTACTGTTGATTCTTCAAGTGTGTGCAAATGTATATGACTCAACTTTAAACCCAATATTGTAGGCTTAGGATTCCTATCCCATGTGCTTGATTCTGCCTTGCCCTCAGACTCAGGCCTCTTTTTTAGTGGAACTCCAAACAGATAAACTCAATGTTCAGGTTTCCATTCTGCAGTTATTTGGCTTACAACAGCCTGCAACTAACCCAGTTTTGTCTCTCAGCCATGTAGGGCCTAGGGCCTAAATTTCCATTCTTACCCAGGTTTCAAAGTTTGAGGCCCCTTCGTGCAATATTTGATCCAGATCTCTCACCATGGTAACTCAATTCCAGTTTAATGCTAAGGGTTTCTTCTCTTTCTTTGGCATCTAGCGATCTACCATCTTTGCTTTCAATAGTATTATTAACATTTTGAAACACTTTTTTTTTTTACCTAGCATAACAGTGTCTTAGAAGTGGTCAGGCAACTTAATACATGACTTTTTTTTTTTTTCACAGTATAGGCTATGTTTTAAGGGTTTAGTCCATTTATTAAGATAAAGTTAACAAAAATCACTTACTCAAAACATTTTATTTTCCAGATATTCATTAAAAGTCACATTAAAATTACAATTTTTAGGATTTGTTAATATATTTTTACCTTTTTTAACTCTCAGTTTTATGTATTTTAAATGCCTTTTCTGTCTTTATTTGAATACTACATTATTCCTTACCCATTTTAAATAATCATTTATTGTTTTAATTTTCCTAGAATGAATCTTCAAGAAGAATTGGATAAACTTAAAGTGCATGTATCTATTGATAAGGCAACAATACAAGAATTAAATGCATGTATGGAAGAGGAAAGAGAAGGTAAATTATTTGTGAAAAATAAATACCTAAATACAGGTATTTTTTTTTTTTTTATTATTATTAAGCTCTTGATTTCTTAGTTTCAGTTTCTTCTAAGAATCTCACTCTTGTTTCTCTCTCTTTCCAATACTTTACTCATTGGCTAACTCCTTAACACTTTACCTATCATGAGAAAATCAAACGAATAGAGCAAATACCTAGAAGTCAGACTTAAAATTTATTAACTCTAAAGTGATGCTTGAAAAGGAAAAAACATACTATTTTTATTATTTAGTAATGAAGTTTTCCTAGTTTATAGATGTTCACAGTTTTAAGGATAATACAGTTACTGTACTCAATATCAATTATTCATTTAGATTTTCATTTGACAATACTTTTTCTTAAAATCATTTAGTTCTTATCTATTCTAGAATAAAAAACTTAGAAGGAAACTTAGAGATCTTTGAATTTGCAATCTCTCTGACTATTAGAATGAAAGAAAGTTGAGGAATAGAGAACATGTTTCTGTTCCAATTGCAAGAAGATTATTCTTTTGTTAAAATCAAGATAACTATATTTACAACTTCAGTTAGTACTTCATTACCTCATTAGGAAAAAAATACGGTTGATATTTCATAATTTCTTATTTAACCTTTAGCTGTCGTTGCCATTCAGTAGGCTCCGACTCATGACAACCTTATGTATAACAGAAGGAAATATTTCCTTATCCTGTGCCATCTTCATGATCTTTGTTACGTTTGAACTCATTGTTGAGGCTATTTTATCATTCCATATCACTGAGGGTTTCCCTCATTTTCGCTAACCTACTTTACCAAACATGATGTACTGCAGCCTAATTATTATCACTGCATTTTTTAGGTATTGACAATTCATACTTAATTATTAGTTTTCATGTACCCCTCATCTGGATTTTGTTCCTGTTACCGTTGTTGTTCCAGTTGCTCTTGTAGTAATGTAGTATTGTGAAGACCAATATCTTAATTCTTCTATTTTATACCATTGATTCTCTCCATATTTCAAGCTTGCTCCTTCATTAGCTTCTTAAACACTGGTTTTCCCCCATCTTACCTCCTGCATCTCTTACCTGAAACTTCTTGTCTCTTCCACAAGAATGTCTTTCCATTTACCACTTAACTATTAGAGTTCTTCAAGACTTTGCCCTTGGTTTATTTATTTTATTATGGTAAATATATAGGTAACAAAACACATGCCATTTCAATAGTCTTCACATGTACAGTTCAGCAACATTATGTTCATCATGTTGTTCAACTGCCACCATTAACCATTCCCGAATTTTTCCGTCACCCTTGACAGAAGCTCAGTGTCCCCTAATAATTGTGTCTTCTTTCCTCCTGCTTCCCGCTTGCCTCTGGTAACCACTAATAAACATTGATCTCTATACGCTTGGGCCTATTGTAGCTGTCTAGATCACACAGTATTTGTCCTTTTGACTTATTTCACTCAGCTTAATGTCTTCTAAGGTACATCCATGTTGTAGCATGTTATTTTTAGAAAAATTATACATGTAAGCATTCAAGTTATAAGGCAGAATAAAACTGAAAAACCAAATTGAGGACCCTTGATTAAAGGTATTTTATTTTTAAGGCAAAGAAGCCTATTAACTGTATGTAGTCAACAATGAAGAGAATGGAAAAAAACCCTACTCATTCTCTTACCCTCCTATCTCTCTTCCTAGAAAAAAATACTTTCATTTTCCTCACGTTGTCCTTTTCATAAAAAGATACTTTCTTCCACATTCACATTTTTAAAATAGTTATGGCTGGCAACAAAAATTGCCTTCTTCTCTTTCAACTTTAACTCATTACATAGATTCCTAACTTATAGTTACTTCTCAGAGGAGATGGGTTTTAATTATTGTTGCCTGATCAACTTCTAACTTGTCTAAGGAGACAACATTTAATTAATGGAAAAACCAAAATTTTTGATGGCTAGTACATATGATCAGTACATATTTATACCTATTTCATTTATACAAAATACCTTCTAAACTAAAATCTACTAGTTTGACCTTTGTTTACTGTCCCTCACAGTGAAATAAAATTAACAGTATTCTTTAGGAAATTGTCCATGTACAAATCGATAACCTATTTCCCTTTCTGTATCTCCCAAGGTGATACAACCACAAACAGAATTTTAAGAAATTTTGTGTAGGAAACATTATACAAACTTCAGGAAAAAATAATCATTAGAAAAGTTTAAAAAATTATTAAGATGGCTAAAATAGATACTCTAAAAGGAGGAAACAATGTAAAAAGTCACAAAAGTTTAGATTAATTTTTTAAATTTAAGCCAAGGGCATTAAGAGAAAAGGGAAAGTATAGAAGATATAGAGTAAGACAAATTTAAACAGCTGTGAATAAACAAAGCTATCAGGTTAAAAAGAAAAAGAAAAAAATGGACAGAGAAGAAACTCTTGATGAAGAACATAAATTGAAATGAATGTTTATAGTAGTAAAATAAAAGTAAAGCTTCAAAAATTAAAATCTTAAAAATGAATCTCCAGTAAGGTGAAGCACATGCCCACATATCCACCATAGGAAAAATTATTTCTTACTAGGTCCTCCTGGTTCATTTCCCAAATCCTGAGATCACTGAAGGGGAAGAAGATTGTGGGGCAAAGAGTTGGGTCCCTGTTCTCCCTCCATGCCTAGGCCTAGGTGCTCCACTATTTTTTATAAAACCTGTGAAGGTGAGCAACAAACTTCCCCACATGCAACCACAAGTGAACACTGTCAGCCAGGCCACCAATGGGCCTTGCATACACCCAGGAGCAAAGCAGCAGCAGTCAAATTCATTTCTAAATCTATCTTCAGCATTTATCATATTGCAGTTACTTTAGCTATTGTGAGCACTCTGTGCTCTTTGAATATAGCACTATCGTCTTCTTATTTTGAAGACAGTAAATATTTTACTCGGAACTATAGCAGATATTCAAATGACTAGACTAGATGAATTATATTTGCATATTATCTCTATGTTGCTGAAAGAGTGTTGTAAATGAATTCAGCACCATGGTGTTAGGGGACTAGAAAAAGAAACTTGGGAACTGATAGATTATCATCAAGGTAAAGGTACATATTCCCCAGGTGGGGAATTTACCTATTCTAGCTTTTATTATCATTTGGATAATGTTCTATTTATTTCATGAGTTCGGAAGTTTTAATTGAGTATGTCATGTTCCAAAGACAAAAGAAATGCCTAATTCACTCTAACAAACTTGTTAGTCACTGTTTATACCAAGAGGATTTCTACTCTACAGAGAATAATATTGTTTTCTTTTTCCTTTGTTGATAAATCAAAGTTTTACACTTACCTACAGCAGCCAACTATTCCTTAAAGCAAAATCATCTCAGGCAAACATAGCTAGCTATCCTTTTAGCTTAGTGCATTCTATTTTACCCTGTTTTTATTCTTTGAGAAATATTGCATCTAAAAAACAGTTCAGTAAGAAAATATTAATTAAATTTATCACAATAATTTATCTGGTAAGAAAAAAATATTTATCGACTTGTGGTTTATTTCAATATGGTTATTTTTTTTTCCTTTAAAGTTGATGTGTTGCCTGTTTTCTGTTTGATTGAAAAGGTTTTAATAGTTGTCAAATACATTGCCATTGTAGGAATGATTTGTAGAAACAAGTTCATCTTTTTACCTGGGAGCCTATTTGTTATGAAGTCACACTTGTTTTTTCTGGAAAAGTGATTTCGTGATTTACCCTGCCCAGTACATGATCTTTCACTTAAAAAAGCGGGGCCAGGGGCTATTAAAGTTTCAGTGCACCTTAATTCTGTTACTGTTTGCTTTGTTCAGCAATCACTCAGATCCTCCTGGCAGGGAACATGATCCAGAGAACAAAACTAGTAGTGACTGTGTAGATAAAAAGGCAATGAATTCTGCTTTTAAGGCAAAGGGGGAAGAGTCTACAAAAGAATGAAAATAGGAATGAAAGTATAGCATCGTTAACCTGCAGATCTATTGTACCTTTGAAAATCTTACACTGCAGGAAAAAAAAGTGTGACACTACGAAGACACAGAATTGTGTGACTAAGAAAATCTTGAAAGAGGTCACCATTCAGATACTGACCAAATACTTGACAAGAAAATATACTGCATTATTCATAGATAAGAAACCATAGAACCTTATTTTTAAAATGACAGGATAGTGGTTCAGCAGAATGTGAGGTGCCATAATATATTATTTATTCTCTAACAGAACAACTTTTTAGATACGGTGAAGATGATGGGGTCAAGAAGAGTACTCCAGAGAAGAATGGGAAAGAAATGTCAGAACAGACATTACAGAAGGTAGTCTAATCTTTAAGATATTGAGCTGAGCAAGTTAAATCTGAATTTTAACATAAAGGATTATATTTTAAAATGAGGGCTCATGAATTTAAACCTTGTGTGAATGCTTAATTTAAATTCATAATTCAAAATCATTGGCTTGCCAAAATGGGTTAAAAAAAAAAAATCAATGTTTGTGAAGTAAATGTGGAAGCACTTGTGCTTCTGTTGACATATATTGAAAATGTTTTCAAAGACAAAATGAAGAGAATGAAAGCAATAGAAATTATCAAAATTTAGACTGTATGTGCTTGTTAGTTATAACTTAGTGGTTTAAGTTTAAAATAATTCATTGACAAGAGTCGCTGTGCTACACTTCACCAAGCATGCAGATCTACAATCGCAGAACTAAAAAAAAAGACATATAGTTTTGAGTCCTACATAGTAAAATGGTAATATGCTTATAATTTTAAATTTAAAGTTGAAAATACATGTGTCTCATCTCATTTTAGATAAAAATCAATCAAACCTAATCTATAGCTTTCCATATGTTAATCAGAACACCCATATAAACCCTGTAGTCATTATGCAGCATGCTTAGTACAATATTGGTAAAAAATCTTAACATTTATCTTAACAATTTTATACTTAATTCATATTTTTGTATATAAATACATTATCAAATTCAATTAAGTGGGCTCCATTGTATTTTACCACCTTCTGTTATTGTTTAAATTAAATGCTTTTTAAATAGGTGTATTCTTCTACTTGATTGTCATTTGGTTATACTTGGATTAGTTTGCTTCTAACAAATTTGTAATACTTAGATCAAGCTGGAAATAAGCAAATATGTAAACAAAAATATTAACGGAGCTACTTATGTGTCTTGCACCTGTGAATTGATTTGTAGGAAATGTAGTGATTTACAGCAGATGATGTGATTCCTCGTACTTCTAACACTTGCCATATGGTCAGATAACGAAGGCTGTCATCTCATTATTACTGAATGACACATATCAGGTTAACATAATAACACAGAGAATAAGGAATGCTCATGTTCATTTATCTTAAGGTAAAGTGAGTAATTTAAAATAATCTATGCACCGCCAGCTAGAATGTCATGCAGTTTGTACTAGCTTATCTTTGTTTAAGAACAATATTTTTGTTTGCCAGGTTTTATTTAATTTGTATTTCTCCAGATATATAATGCTAGGTTACTACTTACTGCCTTAGGGTAGAAACTCTAAAGAAATCCTTTATTTAGTTCTAAATGCCATAAATGTCTACGACCTTACTGGATGCAGAAATACATTTTAATAACCAACAGGAATTCCTTTCATTGGACCATATGTCAAATTAGCATGTAATTCATCACTGTTTTTATATGAACCTAATGCAATTGTAAGGAGCCCCCGTGGCTGAATGGTTAAGTACTCAGCCACTAACCAAAAGACCAGTGGTTCGAATCCACCAGCCATTCCATGGAAGAAAAGACCTGGCAATCTGCTCCTGTAAAGATTACAGCCTAGGAAACCCTATTGGGCAGTTGTATTCTGCCCTATAGGGTAGCTATGAATGAAAATCAACTCGACGGCACACAACAACAACAACAACAATGCAATTGGAAGACAATTAAGCTTTCTTATTTCAAAAGAATGTTTATGAAACTCCGTCAAGATGGGTTGAAAAGATAGTAACAAGATAAAAACTATTGAACATAGTAGAAATGAAACACATAAGATTATTTTCTAAATAATGTATTAATATTTCACACTTCACAATGCCAAGGGTTTTATTTTCATTTTAAATAGAGCCATCTCTTTGGTAAATTATTTTAAATGTTCAAGACTGGAGGAAAAGTGTATATGTGTTTGAGTTGATTTACTGCACTCAAACCGGATGACTTTAACAATTCCCCAGACTTCCAGTCTCAGATACACACTGAAATTTTCCTTTCTTTTTTTATAAGTTTAAAATCAGTCTAACAATAATTTGTGAAAGGGTACCTTGAATAACAGTTTAATAGGTGCTATGAACTTTTTCTTCACAGCCTTTAGAAGTAGTGTCTGTGTTTTGATATTTGTCTTCCCTTTAAAATCTTATTAAAGACAAATAATTTTGACCATTTTTATGAATAAACATGGATTTACATTGGGCATTTAACAGACTTTAAAACCACAAACATCGTCAATTGTATTTAAAATTTCCATGAGTTGTGTCTAAACTTCAGTGGATTTTAGTCAAAGGTAGAAAAGGTGCTAACTTCTGTAATTCAAATCTCAAATTTAAGATGTTACATTTGTTCATAACACGTTTTATTTTAAGTCAAAAGTATGAGTTGATTTAATGGCTAGTTTAGCTCAAGTAATTATATTTTAACTTAAGTAATTTCATTAAGTAGTCATTATGATTAATAATAATATGAACAACAACAATAATAAACAATATCATCTCCAAAAAAATGGTGATGATAATAAATTGTTTAGTACTTACTGTCTGCTACAAATTGTGGTGTGTTGTCACATTTAAGGTAACTGAAGGTAAAATAGATGGATTATTTTGCCAGATAAAGCAACAAGAATTGGAAGTGAGATTCAGATCTGCCTCAAAAGACTATTTTCCCTAGACCACCCTGTTCCTTATTAATATTTTTATATCACCACTGTCAAAATTATTTTTTAAATATTATAATTGGTTATTTGCACAAGATACATTGAAAACATACAGTCTATCCTGTCCACTTCATTCTAGAAACTAACATGCTAACATTTTAAAATCTATTTATGAAAAGTATGCTGTTTTGAGTGATGATTAAAGACTCAACTGACGCAAACCGAAGAGAGTATAACAAGGTGATATTCCTTATTGTTTGTAGGATTTTTTATTAAATGGAGAATAAAATTTGGAGATAGAGTGATTGGGAAGAAGTAAAATGGATTCAGCCATAGTTCATGTTTTCTTGAACAGTGTATTTTTGTCACAATAACTAGCCTTCCGATAATTTCTGCATTCGGTTGGATCACCGTTCCTGGGAATAGGCATAAATATGGATCTCTTCTAGTTGGTTGGCCAGGTAGCTGTCTTCCAGATTTCTTGGCATAGACGAGTGAGCACTTCAAGTGCTGCATCCATTTGTTGAAACATCTCAATTGATATTCTGTCAATTCCTGGAACCTTGTTTTTTGCCAATGCTTTCAGTGCAGCTTGGACTTCTTCCTTCAGTACTATCGGTTCCTGATCATATGCTACCTCTTGAAATGGTTGAACGTCGACCAGTTCTTTTTTGGTATAATGACTCTGTGTATTCCTTCTGTCTTCTTTTGATGCTTCCTGTGTTGTTTAATATTTTCCCCATAGAATCCTTCACTATTGCAACTCAAGACTTGAATTTTTTCTTCAGTTCTTTCAGCCTGAGAAATGCTGAGCATGTTCTTCCCTTTTGGTTTTCTATTTCCAGCTCTTTGCACGTCATTATAATACTTCTTTGTCTTCTTCAGCTGCCCTTTGAAGTCTTCTGTTCAGTTCTTTTACTTCATCATTTCTTCCTTTTGCTGTAGCTACTTGAGGTTCAAGAACAAGTTTCAGAGTCTCTTCTGACATCCATTTTGGTCTTTTCTTTCTTTCCTGTCTTTTTAATGACCTTTTGCTTTCTTCATGTATGATGTCCTTGATGTCATTCCACAACTTGTCTGGTCTTCGGTCATTAGTGTTCAACGCGTCAAATCTGTTCTTGCGATTGTCTCTAAATTCAGAGGGGATATATTCAAGGTCGTACTTTGGCTCTCATGAACTTGTCCATGTGGAAGGCAACACCATTCCTCTTCAAGTTGTCATTCCCAGCATAGTAGACCATATGAGCGTCTGATTCAAAATGGCCAGTACCAGTCCATTTCAACTCACTAATACCTAGGATATCGATGTTTATGTGTTCCATTTCATTTTTGACAATTTCCAAGATTCATACTTTGTACATTCCACATTCCGATTATTAATGGATGTTTGCAGCTGTTTCTTCTCATTTTGAGTCATACAACATTAGCAAATGAAAGTCCTGAAAGCTCTACTCCATCATCGTCATTAAGGTTGACTTTACTTTGAGGAGGCAGCTCTACCCCAGTCGTCTTTTGAGTGCCTTCCAACCTGGGGGGCTCATCTTCTGGCACTGTATCAGACAATGTTCTGCTGCTATTCATAAGGTTTTCACTGGCTAATTCTTTTCAGAAGTAGACTGCTGGGTCCTTCTTCCTAGTCTGTCTTAGTCTGGAAGCTCTGCTGAAACCTGTCCGCCATGGGTGACCCTGCTGGTATCTGAAAACTGGTGGCATAGCTTCCAGCATCACAGCAACACGCAAGCCCCCACAGTACAACAAACCGACACACATAGGGGAATGTGAAAATTATCGAACAATATCATTAATATTACATGCAAGTAAAATTTTGCTGAAGATCATTCAAAAGCGGCTGCAGCAGTATATTGAAAGGAACTGCCAGAAATTCAGGCCCGATTCAGAAGAGGATGTGGAACCAGGGATATCATTGCTAATGTCAGATGGATCTTGGCTGAAAGCAGAGAATCCCAGAAAGATGTTTACCTGTGTTTTATTGACTATGCAAAGGCATTTGACTGTGTGGATCATAACAAATTATGGATAACATTATGAAGAATGGGAATTC
>NW_004443961.1:16659918-16668918 GCF_000243295.1 Trichechus manatus latirostris
TGGTTTGTTTATCCATTCATCTGTTGATGGGCATCCAGGTTGTTTCCATCGTTTTGCTATTGTGAACAATGCTGCCGTAAACATAGGTGTGCATATGTCTATTCGAGTGATGACTCTTATTTCTCTAGGAATATATTCCTAGGAGTGGGATTGCTGGATCGAATGGTATGTCTATTTCTAGCTTTCTGAGGAAGCGCCGTATCATTTTCCAGGGACTGCAATACTCTGGTACAAACTTTTTAATATACCTCTACTCTAGTCTAAGAGTAGGCCATTTGAGAACATAGCTCCAATCCAAACCCAACCAAACCTGTTGCCGTCGAGTCGATTCCGACTCATAGCGACCCTATAGGACAGAGTAGAACTGCCCCATAGGGTTTCCAAGGACGGCTGCTGGATTCAAACAGCTGACCTTATGGTTAGCAGCCATAGCTTTTAACCACTGCACCACCAGAGCTCCATGGGTTCGATTGTAGATGAGTATATCATACTGTAAGATAGAAGTGATTGAAATTAGGTGCAGTTCTTCATAGTGTGTTGGGGGAATATCCCTGTCCCCAGGACAGGACAGCCAATCAGTAAATAACTGTTGAATTAAATGAAGGGCTTGGACTCACAAGAAGAGTAGGCGAGATGGTTAGGTAAATCAGAGTTGACTTAAATTTAAATTTTGGAAACAACTTGCATCTTCGTCATCATAAATAATCCTCTCTGTAATCTGGAAGGTGTTAAGAATATGCAGAAGTTTTATCTTATATATTTCTGCACTGCTTTGGTTTTATATCATTGGTTGTCAATACTTCAAAAGTGTTTCCTTCTTTAAAGAATTTTGTTTTAAAAGTAAATATTTTAACACATATAGTTTTTCAGTCCTTTACAGGTAGATACATTAGAACTATTTTTTATTCCTCTTGTTATGTATAAATTTTAATTCTTCTGAAAATATTTTGATAAATGCATTTCTCTTGATAGTTTATTTCAGGTTATACTTGACTTTTATTGGGGGAGCTCAAAATTACATGTAAAGATGAAGCTACTTTTGCTGTTACTTTATATACATATATTTGTAAATCCATTGCAAACCAGTAAAACAAAAAAAATTCCCTTATTTCACAATAATTGAACATTCTTTGTATTTTCTTTCTTGACCCAGTTCTTTATTCATGTTCTGTGTATATCTGGATAAATCTTCTTCCTCAAATGGCCTGTGGAATAGTGGGAGGGGCACAAAATTCTGAATTTGAATCCCAGCTCAAACCAGGAAAGGTTTAAATCTATGTGGTATTTAAGTTTTCAGAGCATCCATTTCCGCTTCTGGCGAGATAATTATTGGCTGTACTTACTACACAGGTTTTTAAGGTGATTAAAAAAGATCATCTTTATGGAACTATTTTGTAAATGCGAAGATATACTTTACAAACAGTAGTTGTAGTTGTTGTTGTTGAAGGCCTGAATCAAATGTCAAGTCCTCCATGAAACTTTTGTACTTCTGGTGTTAGAATTAATTCCCCTTTCCTTGGTGCTCAGACTTATGGTACTTAGAGCATATCCTTTACTAGATTTATTTATGCAGATGTATGTCCTTCCAAATAATTTCTGAAATTCCTTAATGTCAAGTATTGTATGTTACCATTTCTATGACCTGTACACGGACATTGTTTATTGAATTAAATTAAACATGTTAATGTATAGGAAACCTTGAAATTGTTGTAATTAGAAATTGCTAAACCTTTTTGTTTTTTTGGTAAAAAGTTCCTTTATTGTTTAAACTAAGAACCACATGGTTACTAAAATTACATTTTTCTAATTTAGAAAAAAGCAGCCTCAATAGATTGTATATATCAGTTTTTCATATGATTATTGAATATTGAAGAAAATTTATTTTATTAATATAGTTTCTTTAGGTATCTATTTTTAGACATTTTGTGTAAATTGTTGTTCTCTGAAAATATTTTTTCACAATGAATAGAGTATATAGCCAAAACAGTTATGATCCCAGAAAACTCTGCAGAGTTTATTAGCATACTTAGAGTTCTGTGTTGCTTTGTGTATAATTTTAATTCATTTACCATCTTTCCTTTATTCAATAGATGTATTATTGCATTTTATAATGTATTCATCTGCACCATCTTGGAATTATTTAGAAATTAAGTATTTTCAGTTTTTGTCCTTGTGGTAAATGTAATTTTATTTTCATAAGCTAGAAAAATAATAAATAAAAATACAACAGATTAAGGCTTTGGATTTTTAAAGTAATAAATTCAACTCCTTTATTTAGGTAATTGAATTGGAAAATCGGCTAAAATCTTTTGAGAAAAGCTCGAGAAAATTAAAAGAACGGAATAAAAAATTAATGAAAGAAAATGATTTCCTGAAATCCCTCTTAAAACAGCACCAAGAAGATGCAGAAACCAGACAAAAAAAGCTAGAACAGATACTGAAGGGGAGTAAAGAGGTAGAAAAAGAGAAAACAGAACTTCAAGTGAAAATCAGTGAGCTGGAGAGAGAAGTCACTTCCCTAAGGAGACAAGTGGCAGAAGCTAATGAGTTGAGAAATGAAAACGAAGAGGTGAATTCAATGGAAAAATCGCAACATTCAGCAGAGAAAGCCAACTCTGAGATGGCCACGACAGAGGTGAGATCTGGACAGTACGGTTATAAGACCACCACTACCAAGGTTAAATTTAAAGCCGCCAAGAAAAAGTGCTCTGTGGGTCGCCACCACACTGTTCTCAATCACTCCGTCAAGGTTATGAGCAACGTGTTTGAGAACCTCAGTAAGGACGGCTGGGAGGATGTGAGTGAAAGCAGGTAAGGCTCTCATTAACTTAGCTCTGTGGTGGGGACACTGTGCGTATGTAAAGCACTGGCAAATGGAGATTGAATTTCAACTACTGTCGATTTGGTATTCAGAAAAAATACTGTCAGATCCTTTGAAATACCTTGGGAGGTCTTGTTCTGAGCTTATTGACTGAAATTTGCATGCAAAATTAGCCACAACTGCATGAGTATTTGAATAGGTGCCAGGAAACCCAAAAGAAGGCAATGCTTGATTTCTTCCAGTGATGCTATTTTCATGCAGTCATGAGGCTTGAAATTGACAGTTTGGCAGGTTGATTTAATTTGCTGGCCCTTTGCATATTCACCACTGACAGCTAAGGATTCCCAGGCAAGCTTACTAAGTCGGTTTAGTTATCTTGTGACATGCCGACCTGGGAGGAGAAACATTTTTCCCCCTTAATTTAGTTAGATAAATTTTGAATGACCCGTTTCAGCTTGTTACCAGATGTCTACAAGCTGTTTAACATCCTTTAAATTAAGAACCATCTTCCCTAATTATTTCATGTATGTATTATGCAAAGTCATTGTACTAACTTTAATTGAATGGTGGTTAAAATTAGTTCTTTAAAGTTATAGCTCTACAGATTCCCGGTCTGAAGTTATATAACCCCTAGTGAAGAGCAACAGGAGAATACTAAAAATCTCTATTTCTTTCCCTTACACCTGGCTGTACATTCATATACACACTTGAAGCACATCAGTGAAACCACAAAGGCAAATGGAAGATAGAACACCTCTTTTTAAACCTAGACAACCAGGAAGTTCAGTGTTGCCAGAATTGATAAAACAAATTGTCCAATTTGCCATAATTTTAAAAATTCTGTCTTGTTTTATTATACTGGCATGTATTTCATTGTATTTACTCTGGGTTTGTTTGTTTTTAATCCCCAATAATGGTTCTGTTTTACATTTGGGATGTCTCTAAGTAGTTTTCTTAATCACATAGAACTGAAAATCATCTTAAAATATGATTCTCAAACTTATCTGCTATTAGAATCACTTTGTGATTTTATAGAGGAGCCCTGGTGGCGCACTGGGTAAGTCTCAGCTGCTAAGTGATAGGTCGGCGCTTCAAACCCAACAGCCATTCCTTGAGAGAAGGATGTAGCAATCTGTCTCTGTAAAGATTTACAGCCTTGGAAACCCTGTGGAGCAGTTCTACTCTGTCCTCTGGGGTCACTATGAGTCATAATTGACTCGACAGCAATGGGTTTTTTTGGGGGGGGTTTGATTTTATAAAAATTACAGAGCCCAGGCCACACCCCAGACCAATTAAATCACTATCTCTGGAGGTAGGATACAAGCTTCAGGAGTTTTTGGCGTTCCCTAGCTGATTCCAGTGTGCAGCCAAGTTTGGGAACCACTGTCTTGATCATGGAGTCAGGCCCCTTGTCCTCAGGCTGGTTAAGAAACTCAAAAGACAAATTTATGAAGGTAAGGAAGAAGAAACAAATCTATATTCCTATCTCTCTGTTACCTCTTCCCAGGTTCCTTTTCCTGCCCTTAAAAGCTTCGGAGATAAAATCTTTTTTCATTTAAAACTTATTATGCATTTCTTTATATCTTTAAGGAAATTCTAGTTTCAGCCACTTGGTAATACCACACTTTAATTCTGTAACATAACGGTGCAGTTTACACTGTACGAGTGCGTATGTTTGAATTAAGTACATGAAAGGTAATCTACTCAGTTCTGATTTCATCATATTAGTGCATATGCACAAGTTTACACGTTTTGGGAGATGTATCACACAATATTTCCTAAAATATAGGAATGTCATTCAATTTATTTAGGAGTGAAACTCGATTTTACACTGTGAGGATTAAGTGTTACATTTCCTGCCTGACAGAACACTCTTAGGAATCATTCAACTGCAAAGAATTCTCAAACAGTTAGAAATCCCAGAGTGGAGCTTCAGGGATATCAGAACATCCTGTTTCTTTTAGCTTTTCATAGTCTGAAATATAAGAAAGTTACATAGATACTGGGAAACATGGAACCCAGTCCTATATAGAATATGGTATTATGTAATTATTATCTTGATATTTATTCCCCATATTTGAATGATATTAAAAAGAATATGCTTATCCAGTAAGGGGTAATAATCAGAAAAAGTTGTTTATACTTTATAGAAGAAAAAAAGAATTCCAGTATCCCTAACAAATTTAAAGAAAACATGAAATTTATAGGGCAAAGCACATAAGTTGGGATTTATTTATTAAGTAGATTATAATTTCTCCTTCTGTCTCCTTTCATCATTAAATTTTTTTTAAGTGCCTGGTCACTTTCCCCAAACACATCATAAACATTTATTATTCTATGTCTTTAATTCCAATGGACTTAGGAAATCTTTCTCTTTCTCCCTACAAGTGCGTTTATTCTCATTCCAAATTTCATGTAATTTTAAGAGAGTGATGCACCTTAACCTTCCCTCTAATTTTTGCTTCAGGAATATCGTGCCATTTTGACCTTTTTAAAGTTTGCAGCCTTAGCCCTGACGCCTTTTCCATCTTTCTTCCATTTTCACTTAGAAAGGAATATATTCACTTACATTACCACCTTTTGTAAACAACTGGTTCCAACTCTGTTATTATTTAGAGTACATTGTAGGGGCTAGGGACATGGAATTTTCACCTAGACTGCCTTTGTTCAAATCCTGCCTCTAACATTTTCTAGCTGTGTGACCATAGGCATGTTATTTGACCTGTCTATGCCTCAATTTCCTCATTTTTTGTATTGTGATATTTTAACTGTGGTTACTATTTTTATATTTATCATTTTTGACATATTCAACGTATTGCTACTTCTTGAGTCAATTTTGGTCCTTTGTTTTTCTGGGATATTACCTATTTCTTTTATATTGATAAGTCAATTTTTATTTCGCTTCAATATTCCACTAAGGAAAATTAATTCACATTTACAAAGTTTTAGACAAACAGGAAGGGGGAATAGAATGCGAAGACAGATAAACAATGGTAATAGAACAACTAAGCAAGTAGATTCTAGTATTCTGATCCAGACAAATTGAATTCCAGGATATCGAAATAACTTGTGGATTTGATCAATTGCTACTGATTTTTGAAGGAGAACCTAAGTCGTACAAGAATATGGGAGACAGATAATGAAGTTCCGATATTTAAAAGTAGGAAGGAGAGTAATTCTATAATTGGGGATTTTGTTTTGTTTATTAATTTTAGTTTGGTAAAATACAGGTAATAAAAAGATTGCCATTTTAACCATTTTTAAGTGTTCAATTCAGTGGCATTAATTACATTCATCATGTTGTGCTGCCATTATCACTATTCATTTCCAAAAGTTTTACATCACCCTAAATAGAAACTCAATACCCATTCAGCAATAACTACATTCCCTCCTCCTCTCAGCCCCTGGTAACCACTAATAAACTTTTCTCTCTATGCATTTTCTTCTTCTAGATATTTTATATAAATCGGATCATATAATATTTGTTATTTTCTGTTTGACATTTCACTGAGAATGCCATTTTCAAGGTTCACTCATGCCATAGCATTTGTTTATGGCTGAATAGTATTTCATTTTATGTATATACAGGTAGTCCCCGGGTCATGAAAGAGATCTGTTCCTAAGTGTGTCTTTAACTCGAATTTGTAGGTAAGTCAGAACAGGTGCATATGGTTCTTATTTAGCCTAAACAGGAAGAAAAGAAAGGCTTCCAGTCTTTTCTGATTTAAAAGCTGGACTTGCAGCAATGAATGTGATTGTGATGAAGAATTTGTTGCCGAGTAGGGGTTGGATTCAATTCATTTCAAAGTGGGGGCAAATTTACATAACATTAAAGGGCAAGTACAAGTTGTAAGTTGGATGTTTGTAACCCGGGACTTACTGTACTACTCTCTGTGTATCTGTTGATGGTATAGTTGGTGATTTTAAAATCAATTCTTAGTAAGATTCTAGGACATTATAAAGCAACAGTTTGTGAACATTTATTAAAGGAAGCAGTGATTTCTCAAAGCCAGCATGAGTTCTTCAAGGGAAATTCACATCAGACTAATCTATTTCTTTTTTGGACGTGATTACACTAAATACAGTACATCTGAATTTCAGCAGAGTATGTTTATCAAATTTGTGGATAATGTGATGTTGAAAGGAATGGAAAATACTTTATAAAACAAAATCAAGATCCCCCAAAATCTCAGTAGACTAGGCAGATACAGTTTTGCAGATGACTACAGAGTTTTTTACTTGACTGTAAAATGTCAACTGTTCAACTGTAGAATGGGAGAAATATGTGGCTTTGCAGTGATGTATGTACAAACATTTTAGGAGGTTAGTTAAATTCTGTATGAGTCTACAACACAATGTATATGTCAGAAAAGCTCACACAATTTTACTCTGCATCTACCAGGAGTTCTACTAAGTATTTGTCATAATACACTTGGACTATGAAATTCAGTTCTGGACATGACACGCTAAGAAGTAACCAAGATAAGCTGGAGCAAGGATTACCACGATGGTGAAGCATCTTAAAAGCATACATATTGGGACATTAAAAAAATCTAGGGATGTTTTTTCTTAAAGAAGTCTTGAGGAGAATATTGAAAGATTATCCGTTTGGAAGAGGAATTAGACTGACTCATATGTTCCCAAAGAACCACTGCTGCGAGTTGATTCCAACTCATAGTGACCCTGTAGGACAGAGTAGAACTGTCCCATAGGGTTTCCAAGGCTGTAAATCTTTACTGAAGCAGACTGCCTCATCTTTCTCCTATGGAGCAGCTGTTGGGTTTGAACTGCCAACCTTTCATGTAGCAGCCAAGTGCCTAACCAGTGTGCCACCAGGGCTCCTTTTGTATGTTCCACTAAACGTAAACACTTCTCCCTTCCTTGCTTTAGTTTTTCTCTATTAACATGCTATATGTTTTACTCATTCTTATTTATTACCTATCTCCCTTCACCACTAGAATGGCAGAAATTTTCATCCCCTTTATTCATTTACTGTTTTTTGTCTCTAGTGCTCAGAACAATGCCTGGTATCTAGGTGGTGTTTAATAAGTATTTTATTGAATAACAAATAGCCAAAAAGGATAGAACTGGAATCAGTGGGTCAAAGTATCAGTGGGTCAAAGCCTTAGAAATTCAGTTTTTGTTGTAGACTAAGGGAATACTTTCTGTTAAAAATGTTAGACTTTTTCTGCCTGGCTCAGGAAGTAGCGAGTGCCCCAACCCTAGAAATGTTCAAGCATGTATTTCCTGAGTTAACACTGGGTGCGAGTGCTATAGCAGTGATACTAGTGGGCATTTGATACTAAATAACATATATGGTCTCTTGACGGGGTTCTGTAATTTTGGAAAATATATTTAAACTAAATTTTCTTCTTAATATTGAGAACCTGTAAATGCTCTAGTTAAACTTACAGCTTTATCTACAATATGTGCTATAATATTATTTAGTCTTGAACTTAAAAGAGGCATATTTAACAACTTATATTCTTGGATTTTATGTCCTTCCCTTTTTTCCTAAACTAGTGATTCTGAAACACATACTTCTGAAAATTTGGGAACAATTATTGTAGAAACATCCCAGAAAATAAGTCCTACAGAGGAAGGAAGAGACCAGAAACAAATTGATCAAGCAGAAGACAACGAAACACAAGGGGAAGAAATAATACAAATATATTCAAATATAAGTGGCAAGACACCAAAGGTATATGATACAGTTTTGCTTAATTGTAATCTATATTCTTAAATTTATCTTATGCTTTATAACTTAATAAATAATGCCAGTGATTTAATCTAAATCCTTAAAAATTAAGTCTTGTTAAAATGTACAGGATGAAAATAAATATTCACTTTTTAATTACTTTCAATACCAATTTGTTGTAATTTTTCACACAAATGAAAATGGAAACAGATGTTATACAAATACATATAAATCTTAAGGTGTTTGAATCTCAGCAAAAAAAAAGTGGCAATAAGCTCATTATTGTTTTCAGGTATATGAAATACACAAAGGGAAGAAACTTCTGTTTTTATTAGTCTTTTTCATGATAAAGTTATTTAGTCTAAAAACTTTAAATTACTGTTTTCTACCTGATGCTTCAGTGTATTTAATAATTTGAAAATGTGATATTCCAGTGTGACTTATTCAATTCTTCTTATCACTGATACATCAAGTCACTAAA
>NW_004443961.1:16673973-16675182 GCF_000243295.1 Trichechus manatus latirostris
TTCTTCAATTAATTTTCTTCAGAACAAGGGATAAAATTTGATACACACAGAATCCCATGAGTTAATTTGGAGGGAATTATTACCCCATTTTTGTATGCAAACAGAGATAGTATGGTTAAGTGACTTACCTAAGGCTCATGGTTAGTAAGTGGTAGGTTAAATCTTGAGCCCTGAATTGTGACTATAGAGTCATCTCTCTCTCTAATCATTCTGTACACATTTTTAGGAAATTTTAAAATACTGACATATTTTATATTCTACCACTTCGAAATATAGTAGAATTTTTTTTCCAAATTAAATTTAAGATATGATAATTTGACTTCAAAAGTTTTAGATTCATATATAGTTATGGTTATCCAAGAAGATAAATTTTAATGTTCCTTACCAATTTCATTTGAATGGCTATTTATTTTAATATTTGGCAGACATGTTCAACTTCAGCACATGGCATCTGTTATTTTCATAGCCAAACATTGTACACACACATTTTGAAAATATAGCATATTGTATTTGAATTGACCATTTAGATGTCTGAATAGAGTTTGAATTTGTTGACATCAGTACTTGTATATTTAATCTCTATTCTCTAGTCTTGAACTATAGCTTTTAAATATACCTAATACAAAAGAAATGATCTCTTTTCATTCAGTTTGTGGTTTTATATATCTTCTTCTAATATACTCCATAGACTCTTTTCAATAGTGATATTCTTAGTCCAGTCTGGGTTACCATAACTGCTCTTAAATAGCTCTTTTCAACTGTTAACTCTCAGTAGTTAATATCACTACTATTACCTATCTTAGCTAATCATCTTACTTATCTGAAATCCCTTTTGTATTCTGTAACATTCTTTATTCAGCCATTCTTCAAACTTTATTGAGCTGTCAGTTATTAGAGCTAGAAATACTGTATTAACCATTAGAAAATTAGGTTTTATACCCGGATTTAATCATTTACTAGTTATAAGACTTCAAGGAAGTCACAAGTTTTCTAAGCCATGAATTCCTAATCTTTAAAAAGATTGAAGATCAAATAAAAATACTTCACATGAAAACTATAAAACATTTATTGAATCCCTTCTGTGCACATTAAGGTACACTTATAATTTCTCTGCAAAACTATCTCCCTTCCTCCAACTGTGTAAATAGTAGAATTGCTGTGTTTTTATTTTGCATATTGTTCTGATTAGTTTGAAGGCAAAGGGATTCC
>NW_004443961.1:16676594-16678114 GCF_000243295.1 Trichechus manatus latirostris
GATTTCTTCTTTCATTTCTTTTTCTCCCCTGCTTACATTGAGTTGATTTTGCTTTCCTTTTTCTAGTTTCTTGAGGTAAGAACTTAGATTACTGATTTGAGACTTAATCCTCTTTTCTAATATAAGCATTTAGTGCTATAAATTGGTATTTCACCACTGCTTTATCCACATTACACATATTTTGGTATGTTGTATTTTTGTTTTCATTCAGTTCAGTTATTTTTAAAATTTCCTTAAGACTTCTTCCTTGACCCATGAATTACTTAGAAGTGTGTTGTTTAATTTCCAAGTGTATGGAGATTTTCCTGTTGTTTTTCTCTTACTGATTTTGATTTGATTACATCAGAGAATATACTTTGTATGATTTCACTTGTTTTAATTTTGTTGAGATTTGTTTTATGGCCCACAATACAGTCTATTTTGGTGAATATCCCATGGGTACTTGAAAAAATGGTATTCTGCTGTTGTTAGATGGAATTCTGTATGTGTCAGTTAGATCTGTTGTGTGATTGTGTTCAGATTTTTCGTACTCTTGCTGATTTTGTGTCTAGTAATTCTATCAATAGCTGAGAGTGGGGTGTTGACTCTAGGTATTATGATATACATGTATGACTTATCACAGTTTACTGGTATTGACATTTTACCACTTCAAGTGAAGTATAGAAATTTACTTCCATTTTAGGTCCCATACCTCCTCCAGCTGTTAAATATAATTGCTTATGTATTGAGCACCATATCAGAAGGTGTTATAATTTTTGCTTCAACATGAAATATGATTTAAGAAACTCATGGGAAGTATAATAGTCTATTATATTGACTCCTATTTTTATACATTCCAATGTTCTTTTCTTTCTGAAGTTTGAAGCCATATTGTATTTTCCTTTCTGTTTAGAACTTATTTTAGACATTCTTTAGGGTGGCAACAAATTCTCTTAGCTTTCCTCTGTTTAAGAATGTGTTTATTTCCCTTCATTCCTGAAGGATATAGAATTTGTGGTTGAAGATCCTTTTCTTTTGATAGTTATAAAATGTTGTGCCACTTCTTTTGGCCTCCATGGTTTCAGATGAGAAATATATTGTCACTTAAATCGACATACCCTTATAAGTAAGGCATCATTTCTCTCTGGCTCCTCTCAAGTTTTTTCTTGGCCTTTAGTTTTCAAAAGTTTAATTATGATATGTCTTATCTTGGATTTCTTTGAATGTCTTCTTTTTGGGTTAGCTCAGATTCATGAACCTAGAAGTTTATGCCTTTTGCCCTACTTGGGAAGTTTTTAGCCATTTTTCCTTTAAATACTTTCAGTCCTACTCTCTGTCCTTTCCTTCTGTAACTCCAATGATACAAATTTTAACTTTTGTTATTGTTTCACATGTCTCTGAGACTCTGCTTTTTTTTTTTTTTTTTGGTCTGTTGTCTCTGTTTTGTTCAGATTGGGTTAATTATATTGACCAGTCCATTAGGAGTCCCTGGGTAGCGCAAACGTTTAAGCACTAGACTACCAGCTGAAAAGTTGACGGTT
>NW_004443961.1:16680437-16681798 GCF_000243295.1 Trichechus manatus latirostris
TGCTATTGCTCCCTAATAGCCTTTGATCTGCCTCTACCTTAACTCCTCAACTGGAGCATGCCTAAGTGATCCCAGAACTTAAATAAAATCTTTAAACTTGTATGTCATAAATATACACTGCTGTGTATACACCTGATAATACACCTCATTATCCTCTCTGACTTCTTGATGAGTAATTCTTGATTTTCCTGCCTCTGAGTCAGATATGGCCAAATTCTAGAAACACAGATTTTTCTCTCAAACATTTTGGCAGCAGCTGTCTTAAACAAAGCATGTTCATTTTCAGTATTTGAGTTTTCAAGTTTGCTTCCTCTGTTGTCCAGTTACATTAACCCACTGGTCTTAAATTAGTTGACTCAAGCCCCAAATAAAGGACTTTTGCCAAGTGTCAGAATCTGGAATTAAAAAGAACAGAGCATAACCCGTTCGACAAATGTCTTGGGTTTTTAGGTTAATCTAGCATGTAAACGTTGAACATACAAACTAATAAATCTGAAGAGTCTTTTAGCAAACGCTTTAATTCTTGAAGGGCCATTTTTTTATGGATCTGCATAAAACATTATCATGCACACAGATTTTATATGATTGTTATTGTATCCTAAACTTACATTTGTCTTTGGTTTATATTTATTTACATAACTGTTATTCAAAAGATTGAAGGTGTTAAATAGTACTAAAGCCATTTTTTTTTTCTGTCAGGAACTGTAGAATTTTAAATAGGCTTATTTCCATTATTCAGTAGCTAGTGTGTGATCTGTGTTCACACCTCTAGTAATAATGAAGTAGAAAACTACTCCTTTATTGTACTTCATTGCTAATCTCCAGAGTTTTCTTTTACCTTATCCCAATAGCTTGTGTAGTAGACATTCCTTGTAGGGTATTCAGTTTATATATGTCAGATTCTCTAGGGCCATGGCTTTTGCCAGATGAAGCACTTTTGATTTTGAGGCTGATGAAACACAGTGCTATTATTGATCTGTGCATGGCATAGCCTGTCTCTCTCCTAGCAGAGTATAGCAACATTTATCCAGGAATTTGTGAAATGTCACTCGGATCATGTTCTCAAGGTAAACTGTGCAAAAACCAGGATCTGCGCTGAGAATCCATGTGGAATTGGACGTGACTGTCTTATTCCTACGTCCTATCTTTTAGATGAACCAAGTGATATTTGTTAACAGAACGTCTGTGTCTTATATTAGACTTTGTAAGGTACTATTATTATCACTTAGAACGCTATGTTCTATAAAATCATACTACTTATAATCTGTTTTTAAATTCACTTGTGATCTTACCACAGTAAATATTAAGATGACCTGAACAGCATTACTTAGAAATTTCTTTTGTTTATAATGAACCAGTGT
>NW_004443961.1:16683772-16685241 GCF_000243295.1 Trichechus manatus latirostris
AAAAGCCTTGCTCTAAATATCTAATGAAAATTATCACAAAACAATTCTCCACAAATTTCAAAGAATTTGTATCATATAAATCATATTGTCTAACACAAGTGAAGGTAAATAAGAATAAATTTAAAAGTTGACTTAAAAATTAATGAAAATTAATGAAGACATTTCTAAATAAACAATAGGTAAAAGAACAGAACAAAATGAAAATGAGAAAAATAATGCAAATTTAATACATATCAAAACTTGTATGCAGCTAAGGTGATATTCAGATGGAAATTTATATCCTAAAATGCTTACATAAAGACTAGAAAAACAGTAAAAATTAGTGAGCGAAGCATTCAATTTATGAGAAATTGAATAAAGCCAAGGAAAATAGAAAGAAGGATATATGAAGATAAAGGCAAAAGTTATTATTGTAGAAAGCAAAGGTACAATAGACACGATCAATAAAACCAAAAACAGGATCATTGAGACTAGTAAATTGACAAACAATGGCAAGAGTTAGTGAGGATATGGAGAAATTGGAACTTTCATAAATTGCTGGTGGGATGTGTAAAATGGTACAGCTACTTTGGAAACATTTTGGCAGTTTTTCCAAATGTTAAACATACAGTTACCATATGACACAGCAATTCCAATCCTAAGTAAACATCCAAGACAAAAACATAAGTTCACACAAAAATGTGTACATGTGTATTCAAAGCATTATTCTTAATAGCCAAAAAGTGGAAATAATCCAAATGCCCATCAGCTGATGAATGGATAAATAAAATACAGTATGTATATACATTGGAATACCATTCAGCAATAAAATGGAATGAAGTCCTGGTACATGCTATGTAGCATGGATGAATCTCTAAAATATCATGCTAAATGAATGAATCCAGTAACAGAAGATCATTTACACTGTGATCCCATTTATATGAAATATCCAGAAATGCAGAATCATTTTTGGGTGATGGAAATGTGCTAAAATTAGACTGTTGTGATAAATGCACAACTCTGTAAATATACTAAAGTCATTCAACCATACCCTTAAAACAAGTGAATTTCATGGTATATAAGTTGTATCTCAATAAGGCTGTTAATTTAAAAAGGTAAGACTATATTATGAACAGTTATGCAAATTGAAATTTGAGTTTTACATTAAGTTCTACCAGGCTTACACACTCTACCAAAGAATAGAAAAAGAAGAAGTACATCCCTCTCTTAACTATAATAAATAATAGATTTCAGCAAGGTTGCTGGATAGAAAATCAATATATGCTAAAAGTATGGGATTCATATTCACCAGCAATAAATAAAATATATAATTTTATAAAAGATGCTATTTAAGTTATAGAAGGAATTATAAGATATCTAGGAATAGAAGATGCATCCCAATTTCAGAGAAGTTGGAATGTGAAAAAGAGATATCTTAAAATCGCTACGTTTTTAGAAACACACACACATACACACACACATACATATAT
>NW_004443961.1:16687476-16688647 GCF_000243295.1 Trichechus manatus latirostris
CACATTTCCAAAAGACATATCTGGGCAGTGCTTACTCTGAGAACCATGGACCTAGGAGAACAGCACAGAAACCAGCTGGATTAATAAAAATGAAAAGAATTCCCAGACTACCCTCTTCCTAAAGATCTACATGAGTCAATACCTTACATAGCACAGCTGACTGAGAGTCAGATAATTTGTGGCATAACTACTCTGTGTTAGGGCACTTCTTACTACTTGAAAAAATACGACAAATAGAAGATAATACTAAATAAAAAATGAAGTGAATGGTGATAGAAGAAGTTCCTGTATGAAATTTTATCATGGTGGAAAAAAAAAGAGCTTTTCAATGACAATTTATGAGAAATATTTTGAATAATATAGTAGAACTTTAAGCTTCGTAAATCTCTTCTTTTTCCTCCTAGAAAATAAATTTCTTTGGTGATTTTCACATACTTTAATTTTTAACATAAACATTTCCTTTTAAGTGGTATTAGTAAATCGTTATTTGACTGAATCCAAAGACTATAAAAACTGTTTTTAAAAAAGATGTTACTTTTTTATTCTTTTAAATCTTAGAAACTTATACAGGAAATAGAGAAAAACATTATTGTTTCCCTTGAGAATTTTAGTAACATAATCAAAATCATATGAATACTTAGTATTACTGCTCTTAAATTTGTAATGAGTTGTAGGGTTTTTGAAATTTCCCAACTGGCTTTAATCCAAGTATTTTACTTACAGAGCTTATATGTAGTGCAACCAAGGAACAGATAGATGGCTAATGCTATTGACTCTATCATCAAAATATTTTAATTTCAGAGTATTAAAATGCTATTCATATTTGGTACATATTTGGGAAGTGTATGTTATTTCACTGCTGGAATATATAAAATCAGAGCTACAAGTGATTAGTCTTAGCTTTTGGGTTTATTACCCAAAAAGTTGGTAACACTTAATTGAGATTGTGTGATAATGCACTATTCCTATAAATTGATTCAAATATAATTTAAATAAATTTAGTATTTGTGTGCATGTTTTTTTAGAAGCTTATTAATAAAAACCCTTTATCTTGTAAAATTAATTTTAGAAATATATTATGGTTTATTATAAATTTTTTAGAAGTAAAAACTTTAAGGAATATTAATTCTTTTCTTTGAAATATATGTAAAAACCAAACCAAACCCATTGC
>NW_004443961.1:16689302-16692638 GCF_000243295.1 Trichechus manatus latirostris
AAAAAATTTTTTTGAAATAAAATCCTGGCTATTCTTAAATTAGATACAGACTTAGTATCAACTTTACCCTGATAAGGCATCTATTATTTTTGGTGATTTGGCTTTTTCTTTTTCCCCTTGGTTGTTTGGGGAGTTTAATTAGGGTGAGTTCTTTTCCTCCTGCCCTCACACAACTTAAGTAACTGAAAAAAATATTGAAAAAAGGAGTGGGGGAATAATAGAATTAAAGAGAGTGTGTGTATATAGTATGGGTGGTGCAAATGGTTTGTGCTCAGCTACTAACCTAAAAAAGGTTGACGGTTCGAACCTACTCATCAGCACTGTGGAAAAAAGTCCTGGTGACCTATTTCTGGAAAGATTACAGCCAAGAAAACCTTATGGAGCAGTTCTACTCTGCAACACATGGGGTTGCCATGAGTCAGAATCGACTTTATGGTAACTGGTAACCGGTGTGTATAGTACATATGAGGAATGGCTTTTCTAAGTTGAATTAGCTAAGCTTTAAGCAGCAGAAAGCAGGGTGAGAGTGAAAATGAGTCTGGAAAATAGTCAGTTTCTTCTTTGGGACATCAGATGACACTGCCATTCTGTCATTTCTGTTGGGAAGGCGAGGCAGAATGGGAATGCATTGCAACCTCATGGTCATTGTAAAAATAGGCCTTGTGTAGGTTAAGTGTCTGTCTCCTGGAGGGCTGGTACTGAACGTATAATATTACCATGTGAACATTGAGAAAATCTTTTGGTAGTGATGATGATGAATTATTCCGGGTATACTTTTGGTCCCAACTTTCAGTCTCTATTTAGTATTTGGAAATTAGGTTTCAAGGGGGCTTTTCTTCTGGAAAGTGGAATAGAAGACTTGAAATAACAACAGACTTACAGGTAAACTCTTCTTGCTATGAATGAACCAAATATTGATTTTTTTCCCACAAATACTTGAAAGTCAATTGTATTAGTTAATTTTCCAAATCTCACGTATTTTTTTTACTATTGATGATTTTTCCATAGTTATGAGAACAGAAGTTTAAGTGATGTGACTTAACTTTAACCTAGATAAAGTTCATTGGTTTAGTTATTTAGATTATTTTGAAACACAATATGTTGCTATTATCACATAGATTAAAATTTACTATAAATGCCTATAATGTCAGAAATATTAATACAAATTAAGATACGTGTAAAGTGGTTTCAGTACTTTGGGCTGTTTTGAGAATTGAAAGAATTAGCAAACCATTGTAGGAAATTTGACATTTGAAATAATAATGTTGATTTTCATTTTGAAAAATCATATTCAAACATTTTCACTAAATAATTTTTTAATTGGACATTAAGTAGAACTTACATTATAAAGTGTAAGGGACATTGAATTAATTTTATTCCTTATGAATGTTACTGAGGGTAGCATATCTGTTATCCATATGCAAATATCCATATTTCCCTAATAGAATCTAATTTGAACACATCAAGATGGATTGGCATTTCCAGTACCATAAAAAACTGCCTTGTTAATTGCAAACCATATTTAGTATGACCTTCTAATAAAGTAGCACCTCAAGTGTCTTGCTTTGTCTTTAATGTGCACATTGGAGCTGGGTTCATCTGTACAAGACAACTGCACTTCACAAAAAGGAATTTTTTTCTTGATAGGCAATTAGCAGTAATTAGGAAGATTCACCTCAATAAGATGTCAACATGAGATTGTTTAAAAAAAGTTGAATGTCAGTGACTTAGAAAGAAAGTTCTTCTGACACATAGGTATGGCATATGAAACATGAAATGTTAATTTAACTTTTCTGCTTATTATTCATGCACAATATTATTTTGTCATTCAGACAGTACACTGACAGAGTGTAAAGGGTGTTAAAATAGTGCTGCTAGAATAAAAAGAGGATTAATCTACCATTGGCCAATTAGCCAAAGGGTACTTAATGGTCTCTAAAGGCTACTGAAGTCTAACTACTAGCAAAAGCATTGGTAAAAAGTCCTCTATATTACCTTCATTTGCTTGACATTTTGTGAAACATACTGTAGGCTTTTAATAACTGCACGTGTCAGAAAATAGTTTATAAATGAGTGATGTAGTAACTGTGGATTTTTCATAAGAAATTATGTTACATAAATAATTCCATCTCTGCCTAAGATCTTTGTTCTTTTTTAGGGGGAAGGGTTGTTGGTTTTTAATGTGTAATTCTTTTTCTTGAAGGTTTCAAGTATTATAACAAAGGAAAACTCATGTTTTAAATTGAAAACTTATGTTACTAAACTTACCTGAATGATTTATCTTTGTAAGTAAATACTTGTATAGAAAATATATGTTAGTGCCAGAAATCTATCTAATTTTATTTGTAACTCATATATTTTTATTAAGTGACCGTGTTTTTAGTCTTATACATGGACAATATGCAGAATTTTATTTCTTTCAGTTTTATTCCATGTAACTTATTAAAGATTGTTTATTGTATTCATAAAAGGAAGAATATCTTTAGGATCACAGTGACTTTCTAGGGGGTTCTGGCCTGCAAAATTTATGTATGTATTGTTCAACTAGAATTTTTTATCCAGTCTCTTTTACTTTAAATCCAGTAACACAATTATTATTATTTTTGAAAACCACAACAATAGTATTTTTGAATTGTTGCCTTCACTCAAGTATATCTAGGCTAGAGCATTAAATATACCTATCTTCTAGGACATATTTGACAAAGCAAATCAGGGGGATTCATGGAAGGAAACTGGCTGTACCCAGCATTTACCAGAAAGGATTTGAAGGCAGCAGCAATTCCCATAACTCCCTGTCCTGTTTCTTCATAGTATTTAATGCAGTTATCATTATATATTTCTAGGATATAGGCTGGTAGGTTCCCAAAGGCAAGGATCATAACTCTTTTGTTACAGTTGAATACACAGAGCTAGTATAGTGCCTAAAACATACTGTGTGTGAAATGAATGAAGGATAGATATTGAGTTAGGTTCTGAATCTAGATACTTCCTATCCAAATACTTCAGATAATGTTGTTGCCACCCAGAACAAAAGTGATTTGTGGATGAAGTCCTATATCAGAGAACAAGGGAGAGTGGGGCAGAGACTTATTTACCCTGTTCATAGGATTCCACCACCATTGTGTAGGGCAGCAAAAGCAAGCTTCTGGCCAGTGGCTTTTAACTGGTGAATAAGCTACAAAATGCAGATCTAGTCAAGGCAATTAATATTTTAGCATAGAAAATGTAACAATTTTTTTTATTAAAGCAGTTGAAGAAGTCAAATTAATATAAAATTATGGATAAAAACCAAAAAAACCCTAAACCCATTGCTGTCAAGTCAGTTCTGACTCATCG
>NW_004443961.1:16694628-16696462 GCF_000243295.1 Trichechus manatus latirostris
AAGGACATCGTGCTTGGTAAAGTACAGGGTCAGTGAAAAAGAAGACAACCCTCAGCAAGATGGATTGGCACAGTGGCTGCAATAATGGGCTCAAGCGTAACAACCATTGTGAGGATGGCGCAGGACTGTGCCGTGTTTCGTTCTGTTGTACCTAAGGTTGCTATGAGTCAGAACTGACTTGACTGCACCTAACAACAACAGTGAGTCATTGGAAGTCATCTTCAAATTCTGCCTACCATAGGACTCATCAGTAAAAAGTGCTCCAATGTATTCTTTCTTGTTCCTTCTTAAAGTCTTAGAGGGTTCTTAGCTTTTCAGAGTCTTATGTTCCTTCAGTGTTATATTTAAATAAATAATGACTATTACCTTTTAAACTTTCACAGTGTTCTATTTTATAACGTTTGGTTTAGAGTAATTGACTACACATAAAGTAATACAAATCTCAGTACTTATTCTCATTGAGGTCAGTTTCCAAATTGAAATAGACTTTTAGAAGATTGTGGAGGGATTGCACTGCTGGGATACAAAGAGTCAGGAACAAATCTGCTTCCATTGAGCTTGTAGCCTAGTTGAGACTCTAAATTCAGATCAAATAACTATGACTTAAGACAAAGTAAAGTTTATGACATGGGAGAAATTATAATAGCATTATATGTACATATTAAGCAAAGCTTTTTCTTAATCTAGTACCTCAGCCTTTAAGGCAATTCTCAGACTCTATAAGGCAGCATTTACCACAGGTAATGTTGTCCCACACTTAAAATTTACCAAGTGTGTCACAGTGCTTTTTAAAAATTCTGTCCCCAGAATGACCTCTGTTAGGTAGGCAAGAATCATTCTTATTTTAAAACGAGGAAACAAAGGGTGTGTACTTGCTCCAGGTCATTCAACTGGTAAGCAGCAGACCCAGAACTAGACTCCAGATATGATGAATTTTCTTCCATGTGTGTTTATCATTATTTCTGTTTGTAATATAACATGGCATAAATAACTTCAGATATTTGATTAGAGATGAAAAGGTAATAATATAAAAATAGGAATCATTGATGTTAAAAAAGGAGAAATAACAATTTTTATTTATTGGTAGATTTTACAGCACAATCTCTTTCTCCCAAGGATACCCACAAAAATAGTATCTCAGACCAGAGAGGAAGCAGAAGAAAATCATTTACCCTTCTTGTCTTGTCTATATAACATTTCTCAAATAAGAAATAGAATTCTTAAACTAGGGAAATTAGTAACAGAGCCTTAATTATTTGTTCAAAACGCTGAGGGATAACCAAAGTAGCTACTGATGGAATATATATCATGACAAGCATTTAGGAATGAATATATCTTGGCAAGCATATAGGCAATATTGATTTCCATATTTCCTCTATTTCAAAAACAGGTGTTCTATAGCATTTCTATACATACATAGTTAATATTAGAAATGTTTTAAAGATTGTAGATTTTAAATATTATTTCATCAAAGTATTTTAGTACAGTACAAGTCATTTTGTTTATCATCTCCATAACTTCAGTGTTTTCTTCACTTAATAAATTTTTATATTGTTATACTGAAATTGAAATTTACATATATATGTCTTTTAGAGAAATATATTTACTGACTTGTTCTGTCCTCAGTGAAAGACACATTTATAGTGTCAGGATCTGCCAATATGGAATGAATAGAAAGGAATCCGTGGCATACAAGGTTAACAGAAAAAGCCACCCAGGGTTATTCACAGAAAGAAAAGTGCCTCATCAAAGTTTAGCCTTCTGTGATGCCTGAGATTCCACCTAGAATTTTAGTCATGAGTTGTTTTACCAAATTCAAATTTCAGAAAGCATC
>NW_004443961.1:16696857-16699358 GCF_000243295.1 Trichechus manatus latirostris
GGCATTGTTTTATATGCTATGGAGAATATGTGAACAAGGCACAGTCCTGTCTTAAGGATTTAAAATTTACTAGGGTTCATGGTTGAAGAGCAGGCACGGTGCTGTGGGAGCTAAGAGAATGGAGAAGATACTTTGATGAAGAAAAGGGGAAGAACAGAGGAGGCTTTACGAAGGAGGAAATATTAAGCTGCCCTTCAAGGATAAGAAAGTTCAGCCTAAGGGACTGCCGTGTAGAATCATCGGTGTAGAAACGTCAGGCAGGTTTGGGAAATGGTAGGCAAACTTGACTTCAGGTGAAGTCTGACCAAAATACAAGCTGAAGCTAAATCTCAAAGAGAGAGCCTTATCATTCACAACATCTGAGTTCTGTTCTGTTGGAATGAGGAAATCCTGAAGGGTTTTGAATAAAGGGATTAAAGAACAACCTTGTTTTAAGAAGTGTGAAAGATAGTCTAAAGGTAGGCAAATGCTAAGGGTAGGGGGAGAGCTATTGCAAGTATATTAGTGGGATGAGTGCCTATATTAAGAGGGTGGCAGAAAGGGATGAATATGAAAACCATTACATAATTTATAGAACTTGACAATTGTTTGGAGATAGAGAATTAATAAACAGGGAAGGAGATGGACTCTGCTCAGATAACCAGGAAGACTGTCAGGTTTAAGGAAATTATGAATTTAGTTTTAGGTATTTATTATGAAGTGCCTTTGGGACACTTCATGAATGAATATTTCTGAAAATTTGTAGAATCACACTATTAAATCATAAGCTAAAATATAGCCAGGGAATTTTTTTTTTTTCACAAAAACAATTTTTTATTTCACCAAAGTATAGTTTAATCTCAAATATGTCAAGTCCGAGTTTTAAATCTATTATCTGAAATACTTATATGTAGTAATATTTGTACATATTGCTCCCTAGAGGCTAGGATGGTGAGACTTTGTCTCAAGTACTTTGGACATGTTATTAGGAGGGACCAGTCCTTGAAGAAGGACATCATGCTTGGTAAAGTAGAGTGTCAGAGAAAAAGAGGAAGACCCTCAGTGAGACAGACTGACACAGTGGCTACAACAGTGGGCTTAAACATAACAATTGTGAGGATGGTGCAGGACCGGGCAGTGTTTCGTTCTGTTGTACATGGGGTCGCTATGAGTCAGAACCGACTCGACAGCACCTAACAACAACAATGATATGTACATGCCACAAATATAATGTAGTTATGGATTTGCTGGTAAAGTTTTTAGAAGTTGTGCTTAAATATAACATTAAAACTTATGTGCCATGTTTATATTACAGTACACTTTAGCCACATCTTCTGCTGCTTCTAATTGGAATTCGTAACAATGAAAGATTTTTTTCCCCTCTGAGAGATTTCAGTACCATTTTGTCTAATTGTTCCTTATGTTAAACTACCATATTATAAGCTGCTTTGGAATAATAAAATAGTAGTGCAGTTACCCTCTTAAGGGGCTCTGAGTTGTTATGCCATTATAGCTTGGTGGCATTCTGCTGTCTACAGATTGGTGAATGAGAAGAGCTAACGTAAAGATTGTTTATTTTACATTCTTTCATAAAAATACTACCAGTACGTCATTTAGTAAAATATTTATGTTATTAAAAAGTCAAACGTAAGGAGTTTAGTGTGACTCTGCCTCTATGTTACAAACAGGACTTGTCAACTATCAATCAAGTGCCTAAGACTGAGTGAGTTTGTTTGCAGGCTATTTGAACTAAATCCCTAACAAGCCTCGTCGGCTAATTGGACTTAACATTTATGTTGCTAAATGAGAAGCATTTTGGCTGCTATGTAGGGTGATAAGACCTACCCAGTGGAATAAAAAACTAACATCTGTTATCCTGTCCTGCTCCAGCTTTGCTTTACCAGTTAAGTACATCAGCCCTCAAGTCAAGGTTATCAAATATGTGAGTCTCTGGCTCACCCATGTATATGTGAAGGCAAAGAAATAGAACATCATGAGTAAAGACTAGCCAAACGAAAGCTATTGAGTACAGCTGGTCAATTTTGTTTTAACCTCTACAAGCCCAACAACCTTAAGCAATAGCCAGTAGAGGTTATAGTGTTTTGTAATGACTATAATGTTTTTTTCTTTAGCATTTTCCTACCTTTAAAATTTTATTTTGATGTGTAGGATCATTAGTTTCCTTTGTGGTTACCTTAATATTTACCCCTATTTTTCTAAGTTTAAACCAGTCTTTTATTTCTTTATATTGCCTCGACTTCCTCTCCATATGAAAAATCTATGACTACATTTTTTAATCCCTCTTTTTTGCTTTAATGTTGTCATTTCACATAGTGACATCTCTGTTTTCCTATTTTCAGTGTTTTAGCTTTGAATTATTTTTGTGACTTCACTATCTGGGTTGAATCTGGTTACTCTGTCCTGGGTTCTAGTCTTGGGTTGTTATCTGATGTTACTGATTTTCTAACCAGAGGACTCCCTTTAGTATTTCTTGTAGTTTTGGATTAGTTTTTGCAAATTCC
>NW_004443961.1:16701826-16702971 GCF_000243295.1 Trichechus manatus latirostris
ATAGATTTGGAAATGAAGCAACTGCAGTGTAAACTAAAGGTGACTATAGAGTTTATTAAGCATGAAAGCATATATTAAGTTACTAAATTTTCAAGGACATGTTTATAATAGAATTAAATTAGAATTGATATAAAGATAAGTTATGATATAAATAATCCAAAAATTATAAATACTTCATTCAGCTGCCTCATTTCAGTTTTAACCTAGTAGATTCATATCTGGTAAATCATACCCCGTTCTCTGAAAAAAATGGCAAGACCCCATGACATCCTAACTTAGGAGCTGATGGAATCTGGCCATTATCATTCTGCTCCACAGTTCACCTTCTCTCTACTCCCCATTCCTCCCTCCACTTAACAGAATTCCTTTCAAACATGTAATATACGGACATAAACAGATCGCTTTCCTCTACAAACTTGCTACTATTTTAATTTTGTTGGTGGTAGTTGGAGGTGAGTGGAAGGGGGAACTTGGAGAAGGGTGAGAAGAAGCAGAGAGCAAAGGTAGATTGGTTAAAAAGCTTTCAGCAAGTTAAACCATTCTTCTTGTTTATAAAGAATTATATCTAAGTCCAAGTGATACTTTCAACCACTTAAAAGTATGGCTTTAGTTTAAACAGAATTATCTTATAAGAAACAGGATTTGTGAGTTTTAATTAGAAAGTTCATCTTCATGCTGTTTAAAACAAACTCATTTATTCCTGACATACTTATTTTTTTTCAGTGGGGATTGCTAGTTGGAAGCTAAAAGACCATGTATGCGGGACCATAACTATAGTGAGAGTCACTAGAAGGAAGCCTCTGGTTATAAATGCACAGAGTACATCAGGAATGGAATAACCATGACTGTTAAGAGGGGTTTGGAATATTTAATTGTCAAATAGACTTTTTTTTTAAATCTAAAATTTGATGTGTACTCTCTCCAGTAATATCTTTTAGTGAAGGATTACAAATTGTATAAAATTTAAAGTAAATTAGTGTATCAGAACTTGAAAATACTTTGCTTTATTAATAGTCAAATATACAAACTGGCATTGATTGGAATTCTCCTTGAATACCATCTTTTTCAGGAAGTTTTGATGTGGGGAATCTGCCTAAACCACAAAATTTTCTAAGTTCAAATACCTTAGATAATGTGAGAAATGT
>NW_004443961.1:16703924-16705621 GCF_000243295.1 Trichechus manatus latirostris
TGCTTCCTTCCTCAAGGTAGCCAACTTCATGTAGATACATAACAAAATATGTAGAGATGTATAAATTACTTCCAGTAAATGATATATACATCAGTTGTTTATGTTTAGTTTATTTCTAGTTCTTTATACAATCTGAATAGTACTTAAATTATATTTGTGATTCTTTGCTCTTAAGCAGAGAGTCATTCCTTTCAGTGTATACCATATTCTCTGCCAGTTTTTCAGTACGTTAATAATAATGAAGATAGTAGTTTTTGACTACTGTTCCTTATATGTAATATATTGCCAGGCCGGTTCTAAGTGCTTTACAAATATTAACTCATTGAATCCTCATTTCAACTCTGTGAGGTAGGTTCCATTATTATTGCTATTCTATAGTTGAGGAAAACCGAGACACAGAGAATATGTTACTTGCCCAAGGTCACACAGCTACAAAGTGGTACAGCTGAGAGTAGACCTCAAGCCATCTTGCTCCAGGGTCCATGCTCTTAATCATTACCCTATGCAACTTAAAAAAAGAAAAGAAATTCATTAAACTTTGTATAGGTAAATTCTAACCAGGATGGATTCTTCTCAGTTTGACACTTTTGAAATATGTAGTTTACACCAGATTATAAGTCTCGCTGCAGATAAGTATTCTGTGGTAGGGCATGGAAAACGTCAAAAGATCTGGGTTTTGGTTAACTTCTCAGCCACTAACTTCTTGTGGGACCTGAGAGAAGAAACACTCACCTCTCCAGATAGATATCTAAAATGGAGATAATACCTTTCTATCAAGCTCATGGAATTTTTTAGGAACAAATGAAATAAATAATAGTTCTAAAGATATTTGAAAAGTATTGAATGACATTAATTAGGCTGTTAGATATAATGATTATAGCAAAAATATATATTAAGCTGGCATTGTTTTATTCTAATTCACCAATTCCTCAATTATCCAGAAGTCAGAGTTACAGCGTTTCTAGTGACCTAAAATGTAGCCTTAAGTCTAAACCCAGAAGGGCCCAAACCACTACCTTAAAATCCATCTAATCTATTCCATTGGAGATACTGTCATGCTCCATTCACCACCTGCTCTCCTTTACTTTAAACACAGATCTAATAAGTATTTAACTTCTCAGCAGAAAACATCTTAAAAGCAACAAATTAGAAGTATGCAAATTAATGGGCAGGATGATTGTTTTTAGGTAGGAATATTGACAGAAGCAAGAAATTACAACCAAGAGACTGACAGTGAGGAAAGAAACAAAAATGTTAAGGTAAATACAAAATTAGAGAAATACAGCAATCTGGGACCATTTAGAGTAGGGGTAAGTAGTCACTTATATCACAATAGTCCCTACAGGCAACACTATATTTTAGTAATAATATAATATGTATATTAATACAACATATATACTTAATATAGTGATAATGTTATGTAATATAATGTCACTCAATTAAAGTATTTGCAATGAATAAGTCGTTGGTCTTCCAAAATTCTATCATGCAATCTCTGGCATCCTTTCTAACAGCAAGGCAATATTTTCTAACTACTGGTCCTTCTTTGTTTCCAACTTTCTCATTCCAAACACCAGTAAGTATCAATGCATCTTGGATCAATATCAGACTGCAGAAGTTGGTAAAAAAAATCTTCAATTTCTTCATCTTTGGCCTTAGTGGTTGGTGCGTAAATTTGAATAATAGTCGTATTTTTT
>NW_004443961.1:16707388-16708584 GCF_000243295.1 Trichechus manatus latirostris
AAGCCATGATATTTTTCGTTGCCTCACATGCATGTGAAATCTGGACAACGAATAAGGAAGACCGAAAAAAATTTGATGCCTTTGAATTATGGTTTTGGCAAATATTGAATGCCAGGAGAATGAACAAATCTGTCTTGAAAGAAGTACAGCCAAAATGTTCCTTAGAAGCAAGGATGGCAAGACTTCATCTCATGTACATTGAGCATATTATCAGGAGGGACTAATCCCTGGAGAAGGACATCATGCTTGGTAAAGTAGAGGGTCAGTGAAAAAGAGGAAGACCATCAACAAGATGGATTGACACATTGGCTGCAACAGTGGACTCAAACATAGCAATGATTGTGAGGATGGCACAGGACTGGGCACTGTTTCATTGTGTTGCACATAGGGTCACTGTGAGTCAAAGCCGACTTGGCAGCACCTAACAGCAACAAGAACAAATTGAAGTATCTTTATTTCATAATCTTGGGTATTCATATTTTTAACTGAATAAACAATAGAAAGTAAATTATGTTTAGAATACCCTGTTGAAGAAAATGTATAAATATATAATCATGTAATATATTTAACATTTACATGGTAAGAAATGTTTTGTTACCATTTATGTATCACTACAGAATAATTTAATGTTAATGATTAAAGCAAAGGCTTCAATTATCTGGTATAAATTCATTAGTGTGGAACATCTTATTCTGGCAGTGCTAGAAAATAGACACTTGTAAATTTCAACTATATTTTGCATGTTTGGATTGATGTACATTATATTACATGCACATTTGATCAAAACTAATGATATTCAATACAGTTACTGTGCCTTGGACTTTTAAGAAAATTTACATTTCATGTAAAAATTAAAATGATTTTAAGCTTTTTATTTACATATGCTATGAGATATTTAAGGAGCCCTGGTTGCACAGTGATTAAGTGCTTGGCTGCTAACTGAAAGACTGGCAATTCTAACCCACCAGCTGCTCTGTGGGAGAAAGACCGGTAAAGATTACAACTTTGGAAACCCTGTGGGGCAGTTCTACTCTGTTCCATAGGGCTACTATGAGTTGCAATCGATTCGACAGCAATGGGTTTGGTTTTTTTAGTTATGAGATATTTAAAGTCTATCTAGTGAATTTGACTCACATTTATGTTGTGTGATTAATGGTTTGATCTCTGATTTTTTTTTAGCATAAAAGTCAAACAGT
>NW_004443961.1:16708924-16709653 GCF_000243295.1 Trichechus manatus latirostris
ATTATCTTTTACTGTCAACAAACCATCTCAAAATGTAGTAGCTTAAAACAGCAGCAGTTTATTTTTTCTCATGATTCAGTGGGTTGACTGGGAAGGTCTTTTGCTGGTCTCTTCTGTTCTTTCTCATGTGCCTACATTCTTCTAAACCGAAGATTTACCCGGGCTCACAAGCCTGGTAGTTGGTCTGCTGGCTGTCAGCTGGTGAGGTACCTTGGTACTCTTCCACATGGTCCCTCATTGGTCTTGCAAGGCCACCCTAAGATAACATTCCAAGAAGGTGAAAAGTACAAGGCCCTAAAGCCCAGGATCTGAAAATTACAGTGTCCTTTCTACTGTATTCTGTTGGTCAAAGCAAATCACAGGCCAGACCAGATTCAAAGGGTGGGGAAATGGATTCTACCTCTTGATGGGAGGAGCTGCAAAGCACTTGTGACTATATTTAATCTGTTACAGGTTGTTATTAAATCCACCATTAGTTTTAAGTGATCTTATTAAACCATCAAAATAATTAACCACATACACATGTACATTTTACATAGAAAATTCATACTTGGCTCATAAATGCATTTTAGGTTAGTATCCTTTGCAGTTCTTATATGATTGTGTTCCTCTTTGGTGTTTTGGTATGTTACGTAAAAATTTTAGTATTCTATCTCTATTAGAGCATTGAAAAGAAAACATTTGAAAATATGAAAATTCACTTTAATTATAACCATAATTATTGTTCTT
>NW_004443961.1:16710804-16712754 GCF_000243295.1 Trichechus manatus latirostris
ATGGTCTGCCTCTTTATGTGATTTCACATTGACTGTTGTCTCCGAGCCATCAATAAGTTATTATATTTATTTTATATTTGCTTACTGTGTCCTAGCTTCTTGTTTTGTTTTGTTTTGATATGCCCAAATAGGCTGCTCATGTGAACTAGTTTGATTATTGGCACCTTTGAAGCTGTAACATCCTGTCACCAGGTAGTTAGATCTGTTACTAGGTATGTCAGCCCAGGAGTGTGTTTACTTTTCTTGTATGGATTCAGCTCAGGTGTCCAGGCAGTCGGTCACCAATTGTGTGGTGCAGGCTCTCACCTGCAGTCCTAGACAGGTAGGGGTGATTGGTGTAGGCACAGGTTATCTGGCTGCAGTAGGCAGTCACACACTGAACAAGGCAGGGGGCTGATGGCTGCCCCTGAGTGTCTGGGAGGAAAGCGTGTCCCTAGAGTGCGTAGGTGGGTAGGTTTTGCAGCTGGACTATGGGCACCCAGTGCTGTTGGCTGTAAGGATTGGGAGGCACCACTTATTCTTGGATCCCTGTTGCGTGTGGCTAGGTGGCATGGGTGAAGCCACCAATCCTCAGGCCCCTGATGGTGGTCAGTGAAGACCCTGCTTAATGGGCAGAGTGGTGTCAAATTTCATGAACCTGCCACTGCACTGTATAGCTGATACAGTTGATGTTAGGCTTCAGGTAATATACCTGTACTATGCTAATGAGGGCCTACGCTGTTGAAATTGGCCCACACAGGTCTATGCAGGGGTGAAAGGCATTCAAAGTCCATGGACCCCTTATGCCTGTGCCTAGACAAAGAAGCTGTGCCTACCTTGAGTTCCCAGCTTAGAGGAGCTGGCAGCTTATTTTTTCCTGTTTGTTAATTTGTTCCCTCTCCAAGGCCAGGAGAATGGCTTAGGGCACGTTATGGGTTCTACTTCTGGCCCAGGGGACGTGGCAGTGGCTGAAGCCAGCTGGGACCTGGTGCAGAGCAAGGAGGGGGCAAGTATATGGGAGAGAGGTTTTTCCCAAAGAGTTTGTGCCATAGGTTAGACACATGTACTTATCTTTTGCCAATTGAGCGCCGCTTTTCACTGGTTCTGTAGGCTTGAGTAGACTTTCCGCCTCTGGGTCTCTCCTGATGTGGAAAACACGTCCCAAGCACCACTGCTTGCCTCACCATGCACGCCAGCCAGTCTGGCCTGCAGGATGCCAATTCCCGCCAAGTCAGGTCTGGCAACTCCTCACTGCTTCTGAACCATCTCTCCCTCCTCCTGCTGCTCAGGGCTCCTAGATTGCCATATATAGTCAATTCACTTGATTTTTCAGGTCTTTCTTGTAAGAGGGACCACAGGAAGCATCTGACTACTCCGCCATCTTGGCCCTGCCTCAAGTAAAGATTAACTAAAAGCAATATTAATAAATAAAACTATTAGATAAAAAGATTAGTTTTTTTTTAAACAGAATACCTTGAAGTTTATTTATACATTAAGAGGCAGTGTTGCTTATTGATTAACAGTGAGGGCTCTAGAACAAAACTGAATCCTTGCTCCTCTACCTATCAGCTCTATGCCTCAATTTAATAGTATTAACTCATTAGGTTCTTAGAATCAGATGAGTTAATACATGTAAAAAACAATTATATCAGTTCAATCTCAAATGCTGTTAATAGACAATTTTCTTTACATTATGTTACAAGATTTTACGTTTGTTTATTAAAGTATAGTCTTTATTAAAGACTGTTTATCAGTCTTATACTTTTCAATTGTTTCTAAATATTTAGATTTTTCTTAGCTCTGCATGAATGTAATTTAAGTATAATTTTAAGTTTTCATAAATGTTATTGATCTTATTCTTTTTTCTGATTTAATGTACATATGTAATACCATAAGTCGCAACTAAATTATACATTTTACAGATACTCAAAATATTAATAGATCAATGTTTTAATATACAATATGTTGATA
>NW_004443961.1:16712854-16713786 GCF_000243295.1 Trichechus manatus latirostris
GGATATAACTATGAAAAGACATTTGATAGAGGACTTGAAATTTCGACAGAAAGTACACTTGGAAAGTAATGAGAGTATTAATGAAATGCTAGAAAATCTTGAAAAAAAGGTATGCGTTTTTCTGTTTGCTGACACTAAAAAATGTCAATTCTCACTACTGTTCACTTGCTTAACTTGAATATTCAATCCTTATTAATTTATAGAAAATACTCACATTAGAGAATATATGTACTATTGCATATTACATTATTTGCTTTAAAAGCATATTATTTGTTTTAATCCAAGACTTTAAAATCTGATACACAATGGACACAATACACCCACATTCTTGTATCTGTTTGTAAACATTCCTTGGGAAGATAATCAAGTTTAATTTTTAAAATCTTTATGGAATAAACAATTATGTTATTCACTATTTTGTTTTATTTAAAACTATAATTTATAATGGTATAATCAAGCATATATTTCTAAATGAAAAGAGTAACAACCAATAGCTATTATAAGTTCTTTAATCAGTATACTTTCTGTGTGTGTGTACACTTAATTGTGTACATGCAAAGCAAGTTGTATTTAAAAGAGTTCTATAATACCTAACCCCAAGTTAGAAATCAGCAATTTGCTTACTAAGAGATACATTTTGGGGAAAAAAGGGTGATGTTTACACAACTCATGAAGCACTATGTGCTTTGGCATTTATTAAATGTTGCCCACTACTGTGAGAGCATCTCCCTTACTTCCCTTGTTGGAGATAAAAATGTGTGAGTATCCATTAGCTCAAAAGAATTCAAGAGAAAAAATTTCTAATGAGCAAGGCAAATACATAGGGATTTTCTTTCTCTTTTTTCCTCCATATACCCACATAAAGTATAATTATGTCCTATAGATGTTTTTCAGTATTATCCTTTAAATTTTGCTCATCTTTTAACTTCAAT
>NW_004443961.1:16715681-16759293 GCF_000243295.1 Trichechus manatus latirostris
TAAAGGAATAATACAACCCTTTTCCTCATCTTTACATGCATAACTCTTTCAACTCTGTTTATGAAATATTTTTAATAATTTTTTTTATATGATTACTGACCTTTTGCAGGATCTCAAGCTTACTCTCCTAGTATCGAAAGTAAATGAGACTGAATCTGCAATGGCAGAAATTGAAACGGCAGCGTCTAAGCAGCTTCAAGGATTAGCATTGCAAAGCGAGCAGGTCCTAGAAGGTGCACAGAAGAAATTGCTGGTAGCCAATGAGAAAGTGGAAGAATTCACCATATTTGTGAAGGTTTGAATTATTTGCTGTTTACTAACTAGTACTTCTCTTTAGGCAGAGTAGGCAGTAGCCTACTTCAGATGATTTGAGGAATACTTTGCAGGTTCTTTCTGCTTTCCCAACCCACAAGCACCTTTTCCTTCCTTCCTTGCCACAATGCTTAAAATTTCTCTATAAGAGATCTAGTCTTATAGTTTGCTTTTAAAATTTGCCAGTCTACTGATAATATTCCTTTCTTAATCAAATTGTAGTAATCAAGACAGGTTTTAAGATGAAAGAATTGTCGTTTCCACCCTACCTTTCTTTTGAAAAAGAAACTTGCTCCATGTTGAATGAAGCTAGGAGACATCTGAACCCCAATCCAAAAATTAACGAGACAGAGAAAGGATAGAAGAATGGTAAATGACTTAACAGAACAAAGGGAAGAAAAACCAAAGCATCTGTAGCAGGTGTACCATCTAGAAGGTATCTGACTACTGGAAAGCCCCAGAAAGGTTCAGGGATTGACTGCATACAGAACCAGCAAAACTGAGAATGAGGGGTGAAGGGGCAGATATGGGGCTAAAACAGATAGTTTACTAAATTCCTGAACTGTACTCCTACCCTATACAGTTGGGCAATATTTCTCCCTTACCCCCTCTGGAGAATTTGCAGAGGCAAGGCATTAGATTCAGAGATACCAGATTCTGAGATTCAGAAATTTGGTGACTGGCTCCACCCCTATTAATCTCACTGTGAGTTGACACCATTTTTACTGCTTAATCCATTTTTCTAAGAAAGGGTCATCAGTGAATTAATGCCAAAACAAGCAACATTGGCAAAGACTCAATGTTTCGATGTCAGCAATGCAAGATCTTCATCTGTCTATCCCTTGCATATATGGCCCTATGACTAGATGGGAATGCTCAGGAGCCACTGTCTGTGGCAACATATCATTGGTAACTTCCTAAATCCTACTGCCATTAGATCTAAGCTTCCACTTGGTATTTAACACTTTCCATAACCAAACCCTATTCTGCTTAAATCTAATCTTCTTTCTCGCTGCTTTCCAACTTTCCACCCATACTGTGCTCATTCTTGCCTTTGCTCAAGGTCTCTTTCTCACTTGAAATGCCCTCCTCTCTTTACTCTCTTCTTCAGATTTAGCTCAGTGCCTTTCCCTTTCATGAATCCTTCCTCTAACTCTGAGGTGAAGAGCAGAGAGCCCAACTCTGCCACTTACTAGCTGTGTGATCTCAGGCAAATTACTTAATCTTTCTGTGCCTAAAGAATGAGTATAGAATGATGGAACCTACCTGAGGTGAGGATTTAAAAAAGTCAAAGAGATAAAGCTCAGAACAGTGCCCAGTATACCAGAAGTGCTACCTAAGCGTCAGTTCTTACTGTTAATAGGAGTCGCATGGTGCACGTTTATTCTGTGTGCCACACGAATTCACACAGAATTGTAAACTTGAATTTTTGTTGTTTCAACTATAGATTATAGCCAACTTGAGGATAGGAATATTGTCAAGCATTATCCCCAGAGTAATGGCACACATAATAGGGCTCCTTATATTCTTGAGCAATTGATTTCATATCTGCTTTAAGAAGGGTCGTGGACATGTCACGACTCAGATTGAAAACTCTGTGAAGGCCAGAACTACGCACATTCCTTAACGAGCATAGTTAAAGGAACCATGCATAGTTTCTACATCGAACATTATGATCACCAGGACACATTCTGTGCAGAGCTTATTAGAGTATCATGTACACAAAAGTACTTAATAAATATTATTAGTAGTAATCATGTACACAAAAGTACTTAATAAATATTATTAGTAGTATTAACAGTAATAATGTTTGTTCTGGCCCTATTGTGGAATCTGTGTTCCCTTTAGTCTCTTCATTTATTCATAGGGTACCACCAGATTATAGAAGAGGTGGAGTGGCCATCTGTTCTAGATCTAGTCTTGAATATGGAATTTTGCCCTGGGGTAAAATCAAGTGCTTTGAGCATCTGGACTGGATATACGTGGCAGAGCTGAGGCTTTGAATTCTCCTAATAACTGAATAAATCACACAAGGGAAATTTCTAGAAGTATTTGCTGAGTTTGACTCAGCTCCGATACTGGCTTGTTAATGCGCTTGTATATGAGAGTCATATGCCAAGCTCTATCTTCACAAAGGTTTTTGTTAGCTCTGAAATAAATACCAGCTAAAGGACAACATTTAGCTGAAAGTTTAAATGGTTTCATTATCAGTAGTATTGCTTTGGTAAGATTTAGTAAGATATTTTGAGCCTATAAATTTCTTACTTCTTTAATGAAAACATTTGTGGAGCATTTTAATTTTATTTTCATATATACAGTGAAACCTGTGAAAGCCAGAACCTGTGTAAGGCAGAAGCCTGTCAGAGAAGGAAAACTCAAATATTTTCCACTAAATAGTGATAGAAAAGTGATGACTGCATATAGAAAACATTTACACTAGACCAAGATGAGAAGGCAAGGGGGAACAGGGAGACTAGATTAATGGAAACAGAACAACCAGAAGGAAAATAATGAAAATGCTGATATATTGTGAAAAAGGTAACCATTGTCACTGAACAACATGTATAGAAATTGTTAAATGAAAACCTAATGTCCTGTGTAAACTTTCACCAAAGGCACAATAAAATATTAAAAAAGAAAAAGGAAAATGATGGCTACACCCTGTAAAACTTGCAAGACCTGGAAAAACAAGGCAGTCTTGTCAGTTCCGGCTCTCACAGCTTTCACTGGGTGGGAGAAAGATAGTAAGCTGTTATATGCCAGTTTTACTAGATCAGATTTTCCAATCTTTACCAATGAGTTTTTGTCTGTGTTAGCTAACACTATTGCTAGGTATTTACAATAAACTGGAGATACTGTAATTGAAAAGTAGAGTGACTTTGAGATGTATGTTCAAGTATTCTTATTTTGTGAATGCCCTTAACATTGAGAGAATTCATGCCCAACACTCTAAGAATTGCAAGAAGACAGGCAGATTTCTGGAAATTCAGTTAACATTTGTAGACTGCTCCTTTGCTCCATACAGTATTTTTGCTTACCTTGAAAATAAGGGTTAGCCAAGGACCATTATTCAGCTGATGCAACTAGAGTGCCACTTTCAAAGCTTCTAATATTTTTCAACAGTTTAGTAATTACAGAGTTTTGCCCAGTTTGGGGGCTTTAGGGTTTCTTAGAAAGGAACTGAGCAGATTTTGAACTGTGGAAAGAAGGTAGTTTTGTAATGGATAGTTAAGAGTAGATGAAAGTAGCACCCATAGTTGAAAACAGGATGATTTGTTTTTAAAAAAGATTAAAGTAAACCTGAGTCTCAACACAAGGCAGATGTGATCATATAAAAAACAAAGAGTTAACTTGAATGCTTGGGTGGAAGGTAAAACATTTCAATGAACTGAGTGCAATGGAGGCTCTACTATATAGCTGAAAGGTAATTTGGAAAAGGAGTATTCAAGCATTATGAGATATATTTTAACCAAATAATATAACATTTTCTAATGATAAAGCCATTTAAATGAAAGTATATGGGTACATCATTTAGTAACAATGCTGTTCACTATATAGGCTCCCTAAGGTTGGCTGATTCTACCTCATTTAGGTACCTCTTTTTAATGTGGAGGTAGATCCTGGAATCCCTGTATTATTCACCCCTATTTAGAAATTTCTTTGGGATGCATAAGATGCTGAAATAATTGAAATAGGTTGAAGAGTCCACTAGAAAATATAATCACTCACCCAAATCTATTTGTACCTCATTGTAGAATATTAGTCACAGCTTAGCACCTGGCTCACTGTCTTTCTTTCCAACATAATTTTGTTAGGATTTTTGGTGACTTTATATTGATGTAGACCATTCAATACCTTGGCTTCTTGTCTTAATTCTTTGGCATCTTCAATTTTAATCATTAGTCCCATAACTAATCCGAGTTTCTCCGTAAAGGAAAGTACCAGCAACCTTAGGGAGCATTTAGAAATGTGTATAGGTGCTTTTGGTTGTCACACTGACTGGGAGATGCTACTGGCATTTAATGCCCATGAACCAGGGATGCTAAACATCCTGCATGGTGAGAGACAGTCCCAAGCAGTGAAATACCAAAATGCCCCCATTTAGAAACACCTTATCATTAGCAATAACTCCAAAATCTCTATTTCCAGCATCTTATTCTCTGACCACCATTTCTTCTTTACTCACTCGCCAACAATTCTAGGACCTGATTACATCCTCAAATACACTGGCCTTACTTTTTCATTAACTTTTAACACCACCACCCCCAACCCCAACACTGTCAAGCCCTTGCCTCCGTCCTCATGCAGCATGGAGTCCACGTTCCATTATGGTTGCTTCCTAGCATATAGCTTCAACCTCCTCACCTGCCCCTCAGTCATATTCATATGGAAAAGAAAATCTAGTTGTGTTTTGTCTTTTTGTTTTTTGTTTTTTTTATTTCTGCCTATTTTTCACTTGGACTCAAGCATCTGAATGTGGCTGGAGAAAAACACAACCATGCTGACTGGTCTTAATTTAGATTAAAAACCAAGAACTTCAGGTGGGTCCTCAGGACTATCTGATAAGCCCATTATATCTTCCCAGTACCTTCAGCCTCCCACTTTCCTTAACAGTCCTTCTCCTATCTTCTCAAACCTCCAGTTTCCCTGCCTCTTTAGCTCTTAAATCTCAGCTTCTTATTTCACTGAGAAAACAGAAGCAGTCTGAAGAAAATTTCCTCTTTTCATTATCAAACCTACCAACCCACCTGAATCTGTACCCACATTCTGTCCCTTCCTTCCCATTAAAAAAGATGAACTCTTTGTACTTCTCTGTAAAGCTAATGCCTCAGTTTGCACACTGGATTCCATCCCTTGTATTCTCAAGGACTTTGACTAGGTAGTTCCAACCCTACACTTTGCACCATTTCCCTCTATATTTGATCACTTTCATCAACAAACATCATTTGCCAAAAATAACTTCCTTCGATGCTATATCCCGAACCCCTAGCTCCTGACCCGTTTCTTTCCTCTCTCATATAGCAAGATGCTTTAAGAGTGATGTCTGTTCTCTCTCCACTTCTTTCCCACTTTTTCTTTTGAATCTTCTCCAGTTAAGCTTTTAATCTCATTACTCCACTAAGCAGTTCTTTTCATATTGTCCAATCTTTGCTCAGTTCTCCTTCTGATCTTATTTGAACTCTCAGTAGCATTTGACATTATTGATCACTCTCTCCTCCTTGAAACACCTTTCTAAGGTACCACATTTTCCTATTTTTTCATATACCCAGCTAGTTTGTCTTTCTCTGACTTCTTTGCTGATCCGTCTCTTCCTAACCAATACCTAAATGTTGGTGTTCCTTAGGAGCCAGTCTTCATACCACTCCTCTTCAATACATCTATACTTACTTTCTAGGCAGGATTTTCTAATACCACAGTTTTAATTACCATCTACTGACTTATGATTCCCTAATATATATGTCTACCGCCTGTCTGTCAGTTTGTGGTACTATGGTAGCTTGAATGTTGCTCTGATGCTGGAAACTATGTCACGAGTATTTCAAATACCAGCTGGGTCACCCATGGTTGACAGGTTTCACTGGAGCTTCCAGACTAAGACAGACTAGGAAGAAAGGCTTGGCAATCTACTTCCAGAAATTAGCCAATGAAAACCTTATGGATCACAACAAATTATTGTCCGATATAGTGCTGGAAGATGAGCTTTACAGGTTAGAAGGCACTACACAATAGCCGTAAGGATGGACTCAAACATACCAATGATCATGAAGATGTCACAGGACTGGGCAGTGTTTTGTTCTGTTATACACAAGGTCATCATGAGTCAGAGCCGACCTGATAGCCACTAACAACAATATATGTATAATTTTGACTTCTGCCTGAAATGATGGATTCATATCACCACCTGCCTAATTGTGATCTTCACATGGATGTCTAATAGGCATCTCACACTTAATATGTCTAAAAATTAGAAAAATGATTTTTATTTTCTCAGCCCTACTTCATTTACAATGTTCCCCATCTCAGAAAAATTTTCACCATCATTCAGATGGTTAGGTCCCAAACCTGGAGTTATCCTTGTCTCTTCTGTTTGTCTTACATTGCATTTCTTATCCTTCAGCAAATGCTATTTGCTCTTATTTGAAAATATACCCATATTTCTGTCACCTCTCACCATGGCTACTGTCCTGGTCGTAGTTAGCATCATCTCTTGCTTGTACCTTTGTATTAGTTTCCTAGCTAGTCTCCCTGTTTAACTCTTGCTCTTGAATAATCTTACTCCGCCCATTGGCCAGAATGATCTTTTTAAAGTAGAAAACATACTCTGTCACTCCTTTGCTCAAAACTGTCTCCAGATTCTTCAATCCACAATAAAATAGAATCTTTACTGCTCTACAAGGCTCTCCATGATTAGTCTTATTGTTACTTACATGGCTTTACTTTCTTCTACATTTCAGCTCACTTATTCTACTCTAGCCATACTGACCTTGCTGTTCTTGGACACTACAAGCCCCCCTCCTTCTCATGGTCTTTGCCCTCTTCCTCTATGTATTCAGAAAGGTTGTTCTTTTCACTTTTCAGTTCTCTCTGCAAAAATAGGGCCCTGTCAATCTTTAGAACATATGAATCAATGGAAACAAAGAAGCCAGTATAACTGATACTAAAATCTAAGTAATTACAAACTTTACTGATTATAGTATTAGACATGGAGGGAATGGGTTGGTTAGAACTATTGGGTTTCTTTTTTGGTTTGGCGAAACAACACAGAGGGTGATGAACTCTAGATATTGGTTGAAAATATATTAAATGTATGCTTAAAGATTTCACCACCCAGGGACCTTAAAGGTAAGCACAAGAATAGAACTAGAGTATTTGATTCTCAAAATATTAGAGAAAAAGAAAAAAGCATACAGAAAGCTCCATTAGTCCAACACAAACCATGAAGGAAAGGAGGGGAAGACAGATAGAAGAAAGGACAGAAACAGCAAATAAACATGGTAAATGAAAAACACAGGAGGGTACAGCTGGGATAAATGCAAATATATCAATAATCACAGCATATGTAGTAGAGCTGAAGTCTATTTTTCAAAGAGAGAGGGAGACTCTCAAATTGCGAAAAAAAACATGCCTAAAACATAGTGATCCAAAAGCATAAAAGAATGAAATAAATGGTTCCCTAGAGCAGCTCACCAGACCTGAGTTTGCACATTTCTTCCCAACTCTGTGTTCACACTGGTTGCTTGAAATTGGCCATGGTAGGAATATTTAAGGAGTGGCTGGTGGATTCGAACTGCTGACCATTTGGTTAACAGCCATAGCTCTTAACCACTGTACTGCCAGGGCTCCACAAAAATACACAACATTACAAATCAGGGCTTTTAAAAATGTTTTCAAAGAGCTGCTTTGCCAGCACAGAACTGATTATACACCAGATAAATGCTAACAAAAAGAAGATAGAGCAACATTATTCTGAGACAAAATAGAATTAAAGGCAAAAAATCAGGAAGGACAAAGGCTATTTCATATTGATAAAAATTTATAGTTTGCAAAGAAAATATGTCATGAATCATTATGTACCTGACCACATGTTAACAAAATTTGATAGAAATACAAAAAAAAAAAAAAAAAAAAACTGATGACTCCATAGGTGTATATACTGTCTCATAGTATATTTAATATATAGTATCTTCACAGATCAATAATTCAAGTAGAGTAAATGTGAGTAAGGCTACTTTCGTTTCAAACCCATACATAACATTTGAACCATTCACAAAAACTACTTAAGCCACGAAGTTCAGCTGGTTAAAAAAACAAACAAACCAGGGCTTCAGGTTAGTTCTAACCGTCATGGCTGAGGAAGCAAAACTCGAATGGCCCCGAATCTTTAAAATGTGGGTGAGCCAGAATGATACCCAGAACAGGAAAAATTACACGTCGAAGCCCTGGAATGGGAGACTTGAAAGAGGCATAGTGAGCCCTTTCAGAAGCCTGATGCAGGAGATTGGATTGTTGCCAGGGCTGTGAAAAGTGACACACATTCAAAGCGGTGTGGTCAGCTGCCATCTTTGAGAAGGGCACTGCTATTTTCAACTCTGCTGGTTAAGATACTTGGTTGCGATGTAACATGCACACTGCCCTTGTTTTCTAAGAGGGAGATTAAGCTTTTGTCAGGGCTTTGATCTGTAACTTTTCCCATTCCAGGTATCATTCCAGTTCACTTACATTTAAAAAATTTGGGTCCATTCGGGTTTGGCTTCCTCCCATGACAACCAGGCAGAACCGGTTCAAAGCCCTGGAAAAAAACAAAAAGCATTTATACTATCTGTTCTGACTGTTGTGCGATACAACTATGATTTGACAAAATCGGTAACCAAAAATAAGATTATTTTTAGAATAAGACCAGTTAGAAATTCTAAACCGTTCTATATGATTTTGGGTTAAGGAGGAAATAAATACCGAGTTTATTAGCTATTTCAAAATCAACAACAGTGAGAATATCAAAACCTTTGAAATTCAGCTAAAATTCAGCTTTCAAATCAAAATGCTAGAAAAAGAAAACAAAATAAACTCAAATGAAGTCTTAAAATAATATTAATAAAGAATAAATAAATATAAAATAGCCCTTCTTCCCTCCTCCCCCCCACAAAAAAATAAATCTAGCAATAAAATAGGAAGTTGGATATTTTAAAAGATCGATCAGAAAAGTTAGTGGTAAATCAGATTTTTTAGAAGGAAAAAAGACCCAGTAGTATACAGCATTAGGAACTAAGAGGACATAAAGACTTTTAAAATCATAAGAGAATATTTTTTCTAACCTTATGTCAATAAGTTGCAAAACCCTCAACAAAATGAATGATATGCTAAGGAAATATAAATTACCAAAACCGAGTCAAGACGATGTAAACAAATAACAATGTATAAATTACCAGGTTTCAATGGAAAACAATTTAAGTGCACATCAGTAAGAGTTATGTTTTTATGTGGAATACCATAACAGGAGAAATTTTTAATAGAATACATGTAATGAACATATGTTTAGTGGAATACATGATGAATGAACCAGGACTACATATATATACATGACAAAATCTCTAAAATATGGTGGGTTAAAAAAAAGTTGCAGAATGATGTTTACAGTATGGTACCATTTATATAAAACCATGCTATGCATTGTTTATGGGTATATACATATGTAGTGATAGTTTGCATACAGGCATGGGAATGACGAGCAACCAGTTCCAGACAGTTGGGCAGGCAGGGAAGATAGGAAGAAAAGGAAATGGGCTTAGGGAGAAGCACACAGGAATCTTAAATTCTGCACATAATGCTTTTTCTCTAAAAAAGAGATCTGAAACACAGATGACAAAGTACTTGCATTTGTTAGAACTACATGGTGGAGGAGGAATGTTTATGTTATCCTATGAACTTTGTGTATGTATGGAGTATTAGATAATAAGAAATACATCAATCCCACACAATTTTACCAGTAAGTCCTATAAACCTTCAAGAAACAGATAATTACTATGTTACATAATCTATTTTAAGGCTTTTGAAAATACAGAAAGTTCTTACATAACCTTTCATCAGTTTACATTAACCCTAAAAGCAACGTCACACAAGGATAGCCTGCAAGAGAAGAAAAGCGTAGACTAATCTCTCTAGTGAACATAGAAGCCGAATTCCTAAATTAAACGTCAGCAAATCAAAGTCGCCATCATACTACAAGATTCATGCATTATGAAACAATAAGGTTGATCCCAGGAATGCAGGAATTGCTATATATCTGAAAATCTATTACTCTAGTAAGCAATATTGATAGAGTAAAAAGAGAAAACTTTTTGATCATCTCACCAGATGCAGAAAAAAAATTTTGATTAAGATTCAAGCCTTATTTCTGACACCACAAAGTATAAAAAATACCTTTAACAAACAGTGTGGCATCCTAGCCAGTGAGATGTGAATGGAGTTTCTGAAGGCTCTAGAAAATGCAAATAAGGAGTAGAAGTACATAATTGTGGGAAATCACACAACAAACTGATTATTTGTTAGTCGCATGATTGTGAATGTAGAAAATCAAAGAGAATCAAATTATAAGCTATCAGAACTAATCAGATAATTCTGCAAGGAATTCAAAACAAGCCCGTCATACAAGAATAAATAGCATTTACAAATAATAACATATTTAAAAAATGATATTTTAAAATTTTCTATTTACAAGAATAAAAATATCTACAAAATGCACAGGAGTAAATTTTCAAGAAATAATAATAAAAAAAAAAGCCTATAGAGCCGACTATAAAACATCACTGAAGAACATAAAACAGACATGAATAAATGCAGATAGACACTGTTTTTCCAAATGAAATTAATCAATATTGTAAATATGAGAGTTTATTCCAAAGTTAATCTATATTGTCAGCACAGTCCCAGATCCTAACAAATGATTCCAAAGTGAATTGAAACAGAAAGAGGTATGAAGATGGAAGCAGAAGAAGGAGGACTCATGATGGGTGAGGGGAGAAGAGGATTTTTCACTAACATCAAAACATGCTATAAAGTTGTAGTAAATAAAACAACATGATTAGTACAGAAATGGATGAATAGAGCATTGGAACAGATAGGATTTCAGAAAACAAACTAATGTGGGAATTTAGAGCATAAAGATTGTGTTTTATTTCTAGTAAAAAGACCAGACTTAATGGTTTGACTGAGACTGGAGGGACCTCGGACCCTGGAAGACATGGACCTTGCACTCTCTGTTAGCCCAAAACTAAAACCATTCCCAAGGCCAGCTCTTCAGACAAAGATTAGACTGGACTATGGAACATAAAATGATACTCGTGAAGAATGTGCTTCTTAGCTCAAGTAGATACATGAGACTAAATAGGCAGCTCCTGTCCGGAGGCGAGATGAGAAGGCAGAGAGGGTTAGGAGCTGGTTGAATGGACATGGGAAATCCAGGGTGGAAAGGAGGAGTGTGCTGTCCCAGTATAGGGAGAGCAACTAGAGTCACATAGCAATGTGTGTGTAAATTTTTGTATGAGAAACTAACTTGAATTGTAAACTTTCACTTAAAGCACAATAAAAAAAAAAAGATTGCATTTTGTATGTCAAAAGTAGTGTAAGGGTAAAGTAGTCAATAATATTCTTCATTCAGAAAATAATAGTGTAGTTAGATATATACCTCACACAACCCACACATTAAAACCCAAGAACAAAAAGTAAAATGATTAAAGCATTACAAAATTTTTAAGATCTTGTGATAGAAAAAAATCCATAATCAAAACACAAAACCTAGAATCCGTAAGTACATAACTGGAAACCGTGATTATGTAAAAACATTTAACTGTGGGAAAGATACACTATAAATGAAGTTAAAAGACCAGTGACAGTCTGAGAGAATATTTACACGTATATAACAGATGATATATTATCCAGAATATATCAAGAATTCCTACAAATCAATAGAAGACAAAGAGACCAATAGGAATAGGGGCAAATAATAAAAATAATTCACTAAAGAAGAAATACAAATAACAAACATTGAAAAGATGCTGAACTTCAGTAGCAATCCAGAATATTCAAAATAAATAGTCAATATAATTTGTCTATAGATTATCAGACTGAAAAACTGTAAGAGATGTATAAAGATTTTTGAAATCCAAAATCGACAAGGATCTATGGAAATATTCTCGGACGCTTTTCGTGGGAGTGTAAACTGATCTGGCATTTTGAAGAGCAACATGGCAGTTTCTTTCATAATTTAAAATGCATATGTAATGGTTCTTTGAACAGATCAACCAAATTGATAAGTCCCTAGCTAAACTGATCAATTATCAGTATCAAGAATGAAAGAAGAGATATCACTATAGATCCTACAAACATTTAAAGGACAATAAGAAAATTTTATTACAATTTTATAGCAGTAAATTCAACAATTTAGATGAAGCAGACAAATTCCTTGAAAAGTACATCTCACCTGTCATGTAGGGGTGTCATAGTCATACAGCAGAAGCACCATATAGTGCAGCAATAACATAGTGTTTACTGGGGGAAAGTTGACCTGTAGAGAAGTAGTAGAATGCATACAGTCCCCAGAACTCCCTTGATTCCACAGCAAAGTCTGACTGTGACTATTTGATATGCATCATGGCCAAGTTTCCAGCAGAGAGGGGCCTTCCTGCACCAGCAAGCTGGATGTGTGACTGAGAGCTCTCCAAGAGAGAGAAAGAGACCCATCCCCCACTATCTCTGTATATCAGGGTCCAAGGTTGAGCATTGCCTACCAGAAACACTGCCATCATCTTGTTCTTTCCTCAGACTGTCAGCTCCCTCTAAACTACCAAGAGGAGAAAGGAAATGAGTGTCCAGGATCATCCAGAATTGTCTCTCATCCTTACAAGACATTGACAAAAGATGACATTGAAAATCTGAATTGCTCTATATTACAGAGATTGGATTTTTTTCGTCTAAACCCGTCATACACAAATACACACATTCTCTCCAAGCCCAGATGGTCTCACTGATGAATATCAAACATTTGAGGAAAAAAATTAACACAATCTTATACAGACTTTTCCCAAAAATTGAGGAGGAGAAAACACATCCTAACACATTGTATGAGGCCAGTATAGCACTGAAGCCAAAACCTGACCAATGCGTTATGAAGAAAATTATGGACCATATGTCATCATGAATATACATGCAAATATCTTCAATTACATAACAGTAAATCAAATCCAGCATCATACAAAAAGGATTTTACATCATGGGAAAATTCAGATTATCCTAGGAATGAAAGGTTGATTCATCAAACACGAATGAAAAACTCTTCCTCAAAGATGAGTTCTGAAAAAGCAACCAGCACAATATCTGTACAGATAGAATAAGAAGGGAGGAAAGGGACAGGAAAAGAAGTTTCACTAGAGATAAGCTGCCATAGAGTAGGTGAAAATATTTTACTATGAATGAAAAATATGAATATTAAAATATGAATAAAATAATTCCTTCTAAGAAGCAAACATGCAAGGTAGAAATAAATGTAAAGATTTAGGGAAGAGATGGTGCGACAATAGGAACAGATGAAACAAAGAAATAAAAGAAAGTAAATAAAATTAGAAAGAGCACAAAGAAATATCAACTCTAAAGAGAAAAAGAATGCAAATAAGATATATGAGTTCAGTGAAATGGAAATAAAAATTTTTAAAGTATATATGTTGAGATGGTTTCACAGGTGTCTGTTCATGCATGATGTACATGTGAAAAACTAAAGCAAAAGTTATTAGGAGCAACATGAAAAAGGGATAATAAAAAGGAGATAGCCCTACTAGATATTAAAATGTATTATAAAAGCCTCACTAGTTGAAATATATTATAAAGCTTCACTTATAAAAAGAGAGAGGATAGAATAGAAAGTCCAGAAATTGACGTAAACACATGAGATCAGTGGGGAAAATATGGACTATTTAAATAAGTGGTATTGGGACAACTATGATTTTATGTAATCTCTAAATGATTACAAATGGATCAAAATTTAAAAGTGAAAAATAAAAAAAAGTATTAGAAGAAATCATGGTTCGAAAATGACTATATGTGGAAAATTTTTTTTTTTAAGTATCACACTAAGTTCAAAAGTTGGAAAGGAAAAAGATTGATTAATTTGAGTACACACACACAAAACTGTTTTTGGCTTGGCATAAAACTCTATTAATTACCTTCAAAAGAAAAGTTATAAAAAAAATTGATAAGTAGATCATAGATAAGTATTTTCCTAAAATATAAAGAACTTCTATACATCACTAAGAAAAATAGACAAATACAAATATCTCTTAAAATTGATGCTCAACTTCATTTACAATAAGAGAAATAAAACTTAAAAATATACTAAAAAATAACTACACTGAAATAACACATTAGTGTTTTTCTAACGGTGTAGAGAAACAGGTACATTCTTTGTGGAGACATAAGTTGATACTATCTTGGAGAAGGGAGTAGAATTAAGCAACAGCTATCAAAATTACAGTTATGCACACCCTTTGATCCAGCAATTCCACTTCTAGGGATCTATCTTAGAGATGCAAAATTGACATATGAGAACCATTATACATTATTTATTGCAACACTGCTTGAACTAGCAAAAGATTGAAAACAGCCCACACATCTATCTAGACTGCTCTCAGCTCATAAAGCCATGCACCCAGGCACAGAACTCTGTCCACCCAGAGCAAGGAGCGTTTTTTTTTTTTTTAATGCACACACAGACGTAGTATAGGCTAGCATTTATTGTTTTCTCAAAAGTGAGAACTTAAAGACACTTGTGAAGTAATCTAGGTTTTTTACGATTTTTTAAATCTTTTATAGTTATCTTGTCCATGCATGACTTAACTGCATTTTTACCCAACTTTTCTTTATTGAGTCCTTCCAAAGCATTTCTAGCTCAGTTTTAATAAAAATGAGTTCTGCACTCGTATTTCATCAGTTTATGTAATAATTAAATAAATCATGTAACTGTTAAAACTAATATATAAATGTTGAGGAATAAATAGAACTGACTCTTGGCATCAGCCCAGCTTGTGGGAGTAGGTGTGTTATGGCATGAATGAAGAGAGTAGCCTGCCTGCTGCAGGCATTCATTATGCCTAAGATAACAGCTGTTATACCTGGAAGAGGAAGTGGAGAGCTCTGGTTAATCCAGCAAGTTGCCTAAATGAAGGTCGTTTAAGAGAGCATCTATTGTATACTGACAAAAAGCACAGGGCAATCCATTAGGTACTGAAGTAAATAAATTTTAATAAAAAATGATTTGCTAGTATCTTCACATTTTTATGCTATGATTGCCTTGTCTTTATTTATGACTTCCGTATGAGCCCATGTTCTTTCCATTATATTACAGGCTTTGGTCAAAGAGTTACAAAATGATGTCCAGATGATAAGGCAACAAATCAGAGAGCTTAAAAAAATGCAGAAAAACAGAGTTGCTGCTAAAACCTCAACCCATAAAGCCCAGACCTTGGCAGCTTCTATCCTGAACATTTCACAATCAGATCTAGAGGAAATATTGGATACAGAAGATGAAGTGGTAAGACCATTTTTTATTAATGAAGGGTTTTTTACATATTGAATTAAAGCACATGTTTTTATTATGCAATTCTCAGAATTTCATCTTTAGGATAAAATTAATGAAGATAAGATTATTAATGTGCCAATGAAAGGTATACAATCAAGAGTATTAGCCCTCTCAAAAAACCTTTAGTCTTTTAGCTGTATAATAGAAAAATAAGCCAGTACTTAACAACCTTTAGAACTGCTTGTTATTCAAGTCAGTTATCCTTTTTTTTGTTTTCTCCATTTTCTTTAATTTAGTTAATCATATTATATATCTTGTAAGCTAGTATTTTTAATTAAGTTAGTTTGAATGAAGTTAGTTAAGCTGAGTCACCATTGACTTCAGAATTTTTTCTTCTACGCCAGATTTTAAAAAGTAGTAAATCTATTGGCTTTCTTAGCTAAATTCAAAATTATTGTTGATCAAGTTAAAGAAAAACATATTTATTACTTTAAATTGGATAAAATACATTATACTGCCTAAGTGACTTTATGGGTATGTTTTCAATGGCATTTCAGCACCTCCTAGGGAGGGCACTGCATTTGGACATAGTTTTCTGTTTTATGAACAGCAGCTTCTTAGCTTATGCACAGTCTTTTGAGAAACCTGAGGGGTTAGTCAATCCTGTTTTACTTATAAACCTCTGAACTTTGATACACAGATAATTTTTTTTAAATTTGGAACGATTAAAAGGATTAAAGAATAAATAGATATTTATTTTCAATAAATATTTGCCAAATGAATAAATAAAATTATAAAATTATCCTCCAGCCCCTTCAGCTTCTCAGGGAAGTTCTGGAGTAGAGGAGATCCGTAATTTGCAATGAATAATCTTCAGGAATCCTGCAGAGATTATTTTCATCCCATAGTAGAGAACTATCAGTTTTCTATTTTCAGAACCAGTGCCACAATGTCTGTGACTCTTTAGCAAATTCTGGATTTTGAAGTACAAGAGTATTAAACATATGACATCAAATATACATATTAAATTATATAATTATAATAAATCATAATAAATGTATAAAATTATGTCAAATATATGACACACAGGAGATAATAGTACCTCTGGAAAAGGTGTTCGCTGTAGATTACAGACAATTAAAATTTGTTAATTTGTAATAAGAAACCTAACAAAAAATTAAGATTGGAAGCCTCCCCTGTTGCCCGAGTTTTTAAACAAGTGTTGTTGTTAGTTACCCTCGAGTTGATTCCCCATGTGTGTGGAGTAGAATTGTTCCATAGTTTTCAAGGCTATGACCTTTCAGAAGCAGATAGCCAGGCCTGTCTTCTGAGGCACTCTGGATGGGCTCGGACTGCCAGCCTTTCAGCTAATAGTCAAGCGCTTAACCATTTCTGTCACCCGGGTCACCCTTTTAAAACAAGTAGATTTAGCCAGAACCCTTGTGTGTTTGTGTGCATGTGCAAATACTTACACACACAAACATATTCCAAACAACGCAGGGCCACTGCCTTTGTGCAGTTTCTAAAAAGATGTCCTCTCACAATAGAACGTCCCAGATGGAATGCAAGAAAAATGTAGAAAACACAAATTCCTAAAAAAGCCCAGACCTACTGGACCAATAGAGACGAGAGGAACCCCTGAGACTATTGCCCTAAGATACCCCATGAATTTGGAATTGAAGCTATTCCTGCAGGTCACCTTTCAGCTAGATAGTAGATTGGCTTATAAAATAAACAATATTACTCGTGAGTAATTTGCTCCATTAAACAGTTAACTATATGAAACCAGATGGTCAACAGTTACCACAAAGCAAAGATGAGAATTTTTTTTTTGAAAGAACTGAAACAAAAATTCAAGCCTCAAGTTACAATATTGAAGAATTCTATGGGGAAAATATTAAATGATGCAGGAAACATCAAAAGAAGATGGAAGAATACACAGAGTTACTGTACCAAAAATAATTGGTCAACATTCAACCATTTCAGGAGGTAGCATATATGATCAAGAACCAGTGGTACTGATGGAAGAGGTCCATACTGCACTGAAGGCATTGGTGAAAAACAAGGCTCCAGAAATTGATGGAATACCAGTTGAGATGTTTCAGCAAATGGATGCAGCACTGGAAGTGCTCACTCGTCTATGCCAAGAAATTTGGAAGATAGTTACCTAGCCAACCGACTGGAAGAGATCCATATTTGTACCCATTACAAAGAAAAGTGATCCAACAGAATATAGAAACTATCAAAAAATATCATTAATATCACACACAAGTAAAATTTTTTGAAGATCATTCAAAAGCAGTTGCAGCAGTACATCGACTGGGAGCTGTCAGAAAGTCAAGCCAGATTCGGAAGAGGACATAGTTACCTCCGAGGTTCACGGTTCAGCCTGGGAGTGGACAGCCCCGTAAAACCAAATGAGACTAACGAGGTACAGGAGTCCAGTGACAAGGGCCAGAAAGCAGAAGGGGACAAGGAAGCTGGTGATAGGGAACCCAAGGTTGAGTAAGGATATTGTTGATGTGTTGTGAGATTGTTAACCATTGTCATAGGGCAACATTTGTAATAACTGTTAAGTGAGAAACTATTTTATTCTGTAAGACTTCATCTTAAGTGAGAATAACAGCACCATTGGAAAAGCGTAGTCAATGTCACTGAACTGTGCATGTAGAAATTTTTGAAATGGTGTATCTTTGGCTATGTGTATTTTCACCAAAAAAAAAAAAAAAAGAGGTTGAGGAGTTAGAGGGTTGATATGTTGTGGGGTTGTTAACCAATGTTATAAAACAAAATGTGTACTTCTGTTTCATGAGAAATTATTTGTTCTGTAAGCCTTCACCTGAAGTACAATAAAAAAAATAAAAAAAAAAAAAAAGAGGACGTAGAACAAGGGATATCATTGCTGATGTAAGATGGATTATGACTGAAAGCAGAGAATACCAGAAAGATGTTTACCTGTGTTTTATTGACTATGCAAAGGCATTCGACTGTGTGGATCATAATTATGGATAACATTGTGAAGAATGGGAATTCCAGAACACTTAATTGTGCTCATGAGTAACCTGTACTTAGACCAAGAGGCAGTTATTTGAACAGAGCAAGCAGATTCTGTGTGGTTTAAAGTCAAGAAAGGTGTGCATCAGGGTTGTATCCTTTCACCATACTTATTCACTCTGTATGCTGAGCAAACAATCCGAGATACTGGATTATATGAAGAAGAACGGGGCATGAGGATTGGAGGAAGACTCATTAACAACCTGCAATATGCAGATGACAAAACCACGCTTGCTGAAAGTGAAGAGGACTTGAAGCACTTACTGATGAAGATAAAAGACCACAGCCTTCACTATGGGTTACACCTCAACATAAAGAAAACAAAAATTCTCAAAACTGGACCAATAAGCAACATCATGATAAACTGAGAAAACATTGAAGTTGGCAAGGATTTCATTTTACTTGGATCCACAATCAACACCCATGGAAACAGCAGTCAAGAAATCAAATGATGCATTGCATTGGGCCAATCTGCTGCAAAAGACTCTTTTAAAGAGTTAAAAAGCAAAGAAGTGACCTTGAAGACTAAGGTGCGCTTGACCCAAGCCATGGTGTTTTCAATCGCCTCATATGCACGTGAAAGCTGGACAGTGAATAAGGAAGACCGAAGTAGAATTGATGCCTTTGAATTATGGTGTTGAGGAAGAATATTGAATATACCATGGACTGCCAGAAGAACCAACAAATCTGTCTTGGAAGAAGTACAGCCAGAAAGCTCCTTAGAAGCAAGGATGGAAGAGCTCATCTCACATGCTTTGGACATGTGATCAGGAGGGACCAATCCCTGGAGAAGACATGATGTTTGGTAGAGGGCCAGGGAAAAAGAGGAAGACAGTCAACGAGATGAATTGACACAGTAGCTTCAACAATGGGCTCAAGCGTAACAATGATTGTGAGGATGGTGCAGGACTGGGCAGTGTTTCATTCTGTTGTACATGGGGTCGTTATGAGTCAGAAGCAACTCGAGGGCACCTAACAACAACAACAACAAAGACGAGAAAGCAAGGAGGGAAAGGGAAGCTAGATCAATTGAAACAGAACAAACAGAATGGAATCAATGGCACAGAATAATTTATAAAAATTGTTAAAGGGGAACCTAATTTGCTATGTAAACTTTCATCTAAAACACAATAAAATACTATTTAAAAAATAAATAAATAAAAATAAAGGTCTTCTCTGGACTGACAAATTAGAAAAAAGCACCCCCTGTAATTGGGAAAATTAGAAAGTTGAGTCCCTATGGGTGTATATGGGTTAGAAAAGGATCTCCCTTTATAGTCCCAAGGAGGCCCTGGGTGGTGCAGTTAATGCTCTCATATGTTAACCAAAAGGCTAGAGGTTTGAGTCCACCCAGAGGCTTCTCAGCAGAGAGGGCTGACAATCTACTTATAAAAAACCAGTCATTGACAAGCCTATTGAGTTCAGTTCTACTCTGACACACATTCGGTTGCCATGATTTGGAGTAGATTCAACGGCAACTGGTTTTTTTGTAGTCCCCAAGAGTGAATGGCTATTTTTGTGAAGAAACGCACCCCTGCCTCTGGACAGATGCAGCCTGGAGCCAGAGTATATGTCGCTGCAGTATACATACCACACAACCTTAAAAAGGGCCCAAGCAAACACGCTGCTCTCAGAAGGCTCAGAGCACCTTGACATAATTACTAGGTTTAATTGTAGACCAGAGCTCATTTAGACTGGTCCCTACATCTTTTAGAGGTCTAAGGAGTTGAGAGACTTGCCCAAGCAGAGTCCAGACCACCTGACTTGCGTTCTTTAAACTACATCAAACTAGTAAATTCATCTCAGAAGCTGAGATACCCTATGTGACATGCTTAGTGTGATGCCTGGCATGCAGTAGCTTTCTACAAATGTTGCTTTACCAAACCCTTTCCTTTTTGAAAAGTATATGTATATTTTTTGTAATTGAATCATGATCTTTAAGTGAATGATCAACTGCAGATATGAATACTTTATAATTTCAGAAATATTTTTACCTTGATAATTGATGAGTTAAAAATGTTCAGTGACTTACAGCACTTGTTGGAGTGTCCCTTAGCCAATCAGTAAACTTTGAATATTTTTAAATAACTAAGCATTTAGATGCACCAGAGTCAAGCCACGTTCTGTCACTGTTTGCAATTGAAACAATTACCCCTGCTTATCTGTTGACAAGTCAGCTTTCAAGTATAAGGCTTTATGTTATCTTACGAGGGTCACTTGGAAATGATTCTTTTAAAGAACTCCATCCTGTTTTTCATTTTCTTTTAATCGCCTTCATCCCCCATACCTCAGTCCCTACCTTTTTAACTCCACTGTGAAGGCAGAAATAAAATATTCCTGAAGTACATTGTGAATTATAGAAATATAGCTTTATCTTTCACGTGTGTATAAATATTTAGAAATTAAATATTAAAAAGTCTGGATTTAAATATGTCTTGAGGGGACAGGCTGCTCTTTGTTGAATCTAGTTCTACCAATATCCGTCTAGATTTACTCAATATCTAATAGTTTGGTCAGGAGCCCTTTTGGTGCAGTGGTTAAGAACTCGGCTGCCAACCTTTCAGTTCAAATCCACCAGCCACTCCTTAGAAGACCCCATGAGGCAGTTCTACTCTGTCTTATAGGGTTGCTATGAATCGGAATCAACTCGATGGCAACGGGTTAATAGTATGGTCAATTTTATAAAAAAAACAGTTAACACAGTGTTTTTATTTTTTTCCCTTAGGAAATTGAAAGAGCAAAGATAGATGCTGAAAATGACAAGGAGTGGCTGTTGTACATTCAGAAACTTCTCGAAGGACAGGTACTTCATTTTTCTACGTCATATATTAAAACTTTGAGATAAAAAGTCCAAGCCTTACAGTTTTACTGTATGTCTAACTTTTTGTAAACACACACTACTTCTGTTAGGTAAAGAAGTATTCCAAGAGGTAGACAGCAAAGTTAACCCTCTATTTGTACTTTTGGGCTTAACAAATGAAACAAACGCCTTGGGAAGGAGCCAACATGGGTCTTAGCAAATGCATTAATTAAATTATCGAGTCAGCCTCTATGCTTGCTAGACGGAAAAGGATCCATTCTCTCAGACCTCTTAGGAAAAGAGATTCTTTATTATGTGTCTTTAAAGTTAGTAGTTGATATGGACACCTGAGGAGTTCATGAGTTTCAGTGACCTTTTACTATGGACCTGTTTCCAGTCAATTCATGTTTTCCTCACAGCCAGACAGCTGTTTATTGCTGTGTCTTCCCACATTCTCTACAATATTTTCTACTGAGACCTCGAGCAGCTTGTTAGTGGGAAGTAAATATTGATTTGGCATCCTGTCAATGCAGAAAGAATGAAAAAATTTCCACCAGAGGCCCCTCAAACATTTTCCTATCGACATTTTCTGGGCTGAGTGGAAAGCTGCATAGAGGATGACAAGGCCAAGACGAGTTGAAATCCCTGAGGGGTCTATTGAGACTGCTGCTGTGACCTGTGTGATACTTTTTCTTCCCTTTCAAGTATTTTTTTTAATACACATATAGTCTGCTGGGATGTGCCCCTCTTGTAAGTGATCAAGGGCAGTTTATTGGCAGGTGAGAGCCCTGCTTTTCTAGTCATAGCCAGCTTTTGTTTTGACATCACTGACAGCATGTAATATATTCTAAAACTTTATCATTCTTTTTGCTCATCCTAATTGTTAATTTTTTTAAATGATCTGGAATAAATAAAAGCTAAACATATTTGTCGCAGAAACAAAAACAATATTATTTGCCTGTGGTGCTTAGAAAGTCATTGTAAATGTTTCTGTGTAAAGATTAAAAGAGAAGCTGATATATACATGTAACTATTTTATGTTTATATTAACCAAGAGAAGTTTCTCTGCTCGTTTGTGAAGCCAAGAATAAGTAACATATAACCTAGTCGTTATTATAAGCTACTCATATTCTTTGTGTCAGTTTTATGTATTTTCAAAACATTGAAACATTCCCAGAGAATCACTTCAATAACAACACACGGTGATTGGCAGTCTTTTTGCTGAAAGTTGTCTAAGTGCAGACGTGCAAGTGCCCAACGAAGCCTTGTGCAGTGACAACTGACTTTTGAAGAAAGGCTGTTTCTTAATCATGTATATGCCCAGCACCCAGCCAGTGCCTGGCACATCATAGGAGCTCAGAGATGATTAAGTTTTGAGTTTTGTTCAGCTTGAAAATGATAAAAATGTTAAGGAATGTCTTATTGTTCAACTTGTACATATAACCTTGTATTTTCATTTCATTAGTAATTTTATCTTCAGTTATGAACATAAGAAATAATAAGTCCATATGCGTAGATAAGAGCCCTGGTGGCTCAGTGGTTAAGAGCTGGGCTGCTAACCAAAAGGCCGGCAGTTCAAATCCACCAGCCGCTCCTTGGAAACCCTATGGGGCAGTTCGACTCTGTCCTGTAGGGTCGCTATGAGTCGGAATCGATTCGATGGCAAAGGGCTTTTTTTTAATGTGTAAATCTTTATTAAATTTTACTAAAGCTACACTGACACTGGAACTGTTATACTGGTAACACAGGAGAGGTACATAATCCATTCTACACTATACAGATATATGCGTGTGCTCTCCAGTTCGTGTAAAAAATCCTGTTGAAAATGGCATCAGATCGCTTAATACTGCAGTTTGATGTAGTGCCTTTTTGTGCCACTGAGCCTGGACTCTGGAATATAATTGCCTGGCAGTATTGATTTAATTGCCCAGGTTTATTTGTGGACTCCTAATTATTGACTGGAGGTAAATTTAATGGAACAGTCTTTATGAACACCGGCAAACTGCTGCTATTGCTGTTATACATAATGAGCTGTGTCATGTGCCTTTAGATCATTTTTCAAGCTAATTTTATTCTGCTGTGACAGTATGATAACATTTAAAAAGTCAAAGACTTTTTATTACTGACATAGGTGGTTTTGCTGATGTCTTTGAATGTTGTGAGAAAAAAATCAGGACTTCATTGGTTGCACTTGAATGTCACTTTATAATTATGCCCAAGAGAAAAATCTATACAATAGAAAACATCTTCTTTTTTTCAGCCTACTTGTCTTCTCTTTCAATTCTAGCAATTATATTTGTCCTGAATCTCAGAAAAGGTTTTCTTTGCCCACCAGTTTTTTGCTTGTTTGTTGTTTTGGTTTGTTTGTTTGAGTCTAAGTTATGCTCACAGGAATTATATGGGCAAAAGTGTAAAAATGTTCATTCATACATTTTGTTTAGTTTATGGCGTACAGCTCCTTGTATCTGAGTTTACATGATCTTTGCATTATCAAACTGTGGAATAATTGAGCTCATTCTCTAAGAGAACATGTTAATTAATTCAATATCGATTTTATTAAAATATTTTTTAAAGATAAAAGTAAATGAATACTTCACCCCTTTGATGTCCACCCTCAGTGTTGAGTGCTGAATGTGATAGAATTGTGAGATTATAGAGGTGAGCCTTGCTCTGTGGTTTTGTCTTTTGTTTAAGGATTGAGCCACAATTGTTTTCTATTAAAGAAAATTTTCTCTGCATTCACTTTGATGAAATTTTATATCAATAAAGTATTTATCACAATATAAAAAGCTGTTCTGCCATGTGGCAGTGTGGAACTACACAATAATATAATACCTGCTGCTGCCGTTAGTCAGAAGAGCATGAGAACTAACAGGTCTTAATTTTTACTTTATATGCTTTTAATACAGAATGCAAATATATGTGGTTTCATGTACTCCAGATGCAATTGGTAATTTTATATGTTTGATATTTATCTGCACCTAATGTTTGTCCCCAAAGATTTCTGTTAATAAGAACCACAGTGATAAAAAATCTTTCTGAGTCTACTTTCATTTTTCTACATCATAGCTGCCTTTTAATTTCTTTGAACATTTTCACTTGTATTAATTCCTCTTTTCACATTAATAACTATTTAAAAACTTATAATTTATGGGAGATACAAACAAGCAAATTATTGATTCTAGTAGGATATGAGAAACCACCTAAATTAGTTTTTCTGTAGTTTAGGGAGCATGAGAAAAAAAGAGAGATAAGAAAACTGAAGAAGTTTTTGAGCAGGAAAGGGATGTGATCAGAGTTGTGCTTTAGAAAGATACTCTGAGGTCAGCATATAAGGATGGACTGGTGGGAGAGGAGACTGGGAGCAAAAACGCAGTCTAGGTGAAGGGCACTGAGAGCCTAGATGTACCCTGGCCATAGGAATAGAGAAAGAAGCAAATCGATGTGATCCACATGATAGTGATTGAATCCGTAACAGTAATGAGATTAGATGAAGCTGGTTCGAAAGCAGAAACCAAAGATGGGCAAGTTTCATACCCTATATGATGAGAAAGATGATGATATCTTTAAGAGTTTTAGGGTAGAGCAGCGTTAGTAGGGAGGATATGTTAAATAGTAATTGAAGCCACAGAAAGTTTAGTAGGTATATTTCATTAACAATATTCAAAGATTTATTTCATTAATTCAGCCCAGCCTTATGTCTGTCTATTCTCAGTGCAATTTAACCATTTAAAATACATTTCAAACTCTTCCAGTTCAACAATAGAAAGACAAAAACTCAATTAAAAATGGGCAAAGGAATAGACATTCATCCAAAAAGATATAAAAATATCTAATAAGCACAAGAAAAGAAAATCAACATCATTATCCATTAGGGAAATGCAATTCAAAACCACAATGAAATATGACTTCACACCTACCAGGATGGCTGTAATCAAAAAGACAGACAATAGCAAGTGTTGACGAGGATATGGAGAAGTCAGAAACCTCATACATTGCTGGTGGGATTGTAAAATGGTGCAACCACTGTGTAACACAGATGGAAGTTCCTCAAAAAATTAAGCATAGATTACTGTAACTAAAAAAAAAACCAAACCCATTGCGATTCCAACCCATAGCGACCCTATAGGACAGAGTAGAACTGCCCCATAGGGTTTCCAAGGAGCAGCTGGTGGATTTAAACTGCCCACCTTTTGGTTAGCAGACATAGCACTTAACCACTGCACCACATGGCACCACAATTCCACCTTTCGGTATATACCAAAGAGAAATCAAAATATACGTACATGCAAAAATAAATGAATGTTCATAGCAGCATTATTCATCATAGCTCAAAAGTGGAAACAATCTAAATGTCCATCAGCTGATGAATACATAAACAAAATATTTATGTGCCTACAGTGGAATATTATTTAGCCATAAAAAGGAAGGAAGTACTGATATGTGCTACAACATGGATGAACCTGAAAATATTGTGCTGAGTGAAAGAAGCCAGCCACAAAAGACCACATATAGTCTGAATCCATTCACATGTGAAATGTCCGGAATAGGCAAATCCAATCCATAGAGACAGAAGCAGATGAATGGTTACCAGGGGCTGGTGGAGTTGGGGGGAGGTACAGATAGTGGGTGACTGCTAGTGAGTACAGGATTTCTTTTGGGGGTGATGAAAATGCTCTGGAGTTGTACAGTGGTGAGTGTTGCACAACTGTGTGAATATACTAAAAACCACAGAATTGCACACTTTAAAATGTGAATTTTATGGTATATGAATTATATCTCAGTTTTAAAATTGAATTCCTTAATACGGGGCATGTTGAAAAAAGAAAAAAAATGCATTTCAAAGTAAACTTAATAAAGTTCTTATATTTCATATGCTGTATTCCCTACCATTACCGTTAAAAGCATTTGAATTTGAATTTCTGTCCACTGTCCACAACCATGAGAAAGTGAAATAAAGTATTGTATTTCATACTTATGTTTCCTTTCAGTTGGCACATAAGGATATGTTCCTCTTTTATATTCTAATTGATCTGACCTGCTAACATATCCAAATAGGAAGGAGTCAGTTTTTTTTACACACTTCTCTGTAGGGGACACTGTTTAATTTGGTCTTCCCATTCTGATCTTAAAAATTATGATTATAATAAAAGTCATCAAGTTGTATTATCAAGCCTTAGTAATACCTGAAACAGTCCTTTGTACTTGGGACTTTATATAAGCAGTGGAAAGAATTAGTTGAAATAAAATTGAACTCATGCTATGGAATTCACTCAAAAAACATGTATTGAGTGCCTACTACATATCAGATACTGTTTCAGATTTGGGGAATACAGCAGTGAACTAAAGAGAGAAAAATCCACTACCTTCATGGGAGTTTATAATTCTAGGGGTAGGGGACAATAAAGAAATAGTTAAAATATATAAACTATGAAATTCATTGAACAGTCAACTTGAACAGAATTATAGGTATTTAAATATATATATACATATATGCATATATACATATATACATACATGTATTTATACACATACATAGATGTGTGTATAAATATATGTGTGCATATATATTAATATGTATACATATATAAGGAGCCCTGGTGGCATAATGGGTAAGAGCTTGACTGCTAACCAAAAGGTCGACAGTTCGAATCCACCAGCTGTTCCTTGGAAACTGTATGCGGCAGTTCTACTCCATCCTATAGGGTCGCTGTGAGTCAGAATCAACTCTATGGCAACGGGTTTTTTATATACGTATAAAACAAATAATATACAATTATAACCACAGCATACTTCTTCACTAGGGTTTATATAAAAACCCTTAGCCAGGAGTGGCTAAAAAATGTTTTGATATTTTTTCGTCATTGCCTTATTCTTTGTTATTTGCTACTCCTTTTATGGGTGTCATTCAGCCCATGTTAGTCCACTTTGTCTAGGTCATTTTCTTGTACTAAGACCATATCAAAAATTCTCTCTCTGCCTTCAGCTGTTCAGAATTTAAAATACAGACTTTAATCAGTGATATTTCTTTAAACATTCCTGTGTCTATTAGTTGCTTCACATCTTGCAAATGGTGGAATTTAAAATATTTCACTTTCCCTAGTGTCCTCTCTGCAAAATATGCTTACCTTCTATAGAATGTCTTGCAGGATGGCAGTGGGAGGGTTTTATAAGTCTCTCTGGCCTTTGTAAATAGAGTAACTTCCAGTCTGAAGGTTAAATGAAAGTGTCTCCTTACAAATTTACTCTGTGGTTGCTTCCTGTGTTGCACTTAACAATAGTGCACATACACAGTACACACACACTCATGCAATGCATACTCACACATTGAGTATCACACTCATAAACCCACACACTCAGTCATCCACAGGCTTATTCATCACATCCTAGCTGAAGTAGCCAGAGTTAAAAAATTCTCCATTCAGAGCCTTGCTAGGATTTTTTAAATTTAACAATTTCAAGCCTACTTGAATGACACCAGACACAAGGCACCAGAGAAGGACCATGTGGTTAAAGCTCAGAGAACCGTTGTTGTTCGTTGCCGTCACGTCAGTTATGACTCATGGCGACCCCATGTGGGCAGAGTAGAACTGCTCCACAGGATTTTCAAGGCTGTGACAGTTCGGAAGCAAATCGCCTGTTTTCCAGGGTGCCTCTGGATGGGTTCAAACCCCCAACCTTTCAGCCAATAGTCAAGCACTTAACCACTTGTGCCACCCAGGGACTCCTACAGAAAATAGTAGGAGTCCCCAAAACCCTAGAGAAATCCTTTACCACAAACACTAAATTCCTTGGTAAACAAACACAAACAAAAATTTAGACTCATCCACTAGGAGAACAGAAGGAAAGAAGAAAAAGCAAAACAGATCAAACAAAAACTGCAGATGACGATTCCAAAGTCAGAATAGTTGCAAGGTTAGGAACTATAGGGTAAATGGGACAACAGATTTATTTACTATAAAACCAAAAAACCCATTGCCATCGAGTTGAGTCAATTCTGTCTCATAGTGACCCTATAGGACAGAGTAGAAATACCCCATAGGTTTTCAAGGCTGAAGTCTTTACAGAAGCAGACTGTCACATCTTTCTCCACAGAGCGACTGGTAGGTTCGAACCACTGACCTTTTGGTTAGCAGCCCAGTGCTTAACCACTGCACCACCAGGACTCTGCCCTTTAAATAAAATAATTTTAATTAAACCTATATTATCAGTTCCTTCTTGTGGCTCTATCCTCTTTTCTTCTCAGTCATTTTTGTATTTTTCTTTTATCTATCTTTGTGCTATAATAAAACAAAGAAGCTTACAGCTAGTATTCTAAAATTAAGTCTCAACCAGATATGAAATAAAAGATTTCTACCTGGAATTTCTTTAGTTGAAATTAGTAATGCTATTCAATTCAACACTTTTATTGAGTACCTATTATGCATGAGTGTTAGTCAACATGGGAGACAAATAGGACAGTTCAGATCCTCAAAGAGCTTACAGTCTAAAGTAGGATATATAGACAGTATATGAGCCCTGGTGGCACAGGGTTAAAGCACACAGCTGCTAACCAAAAGATCAGTGGTTCGAACCCATCAGCCGCTCTGTGGGAGAAAGATGTGGCAGTCTGCTTCCGTAAAGATTACAGCCTTGGAAGTCCCATGGGGCAGTTCTACTCTGTCCTATAGGGTCTCTATGAGTCAGAATTTGACTCGATGGCAATAGGTATGGGTATATATGAGCACCACAGGTAATATTTCTTTCCATTATGATTTAATCGGTTTGATTCACAGAAGGTGAGTTTTATTTCCTTATTTCAAAAACATTGGGAGGCTCTTAATTAGTATAGCCAAATTCTGCCTTCTGGATAGAATACATTCCTTGAGGGCACAACTCAGTAATCCTTATCTTCGATAATATGCTAAGGGAAAGCAAAAAGTCAGTTAATTGTGCCCTAAAATTATGGATTGCCCAGAGGACCAATACAGAATGAATTTATTCCAATTCTTCTACCTTGAAGCCTAGCCTATGTTGTTCGTTCTTTTTTTTTCTTCTTTTTTTTACAATATTCAAGAATAGAAGCAAGAACATTATTCATCTGGATTTTGCCCTGGCCTGCAGACAACAGAATAAGCTATATGAAAGGAAGCACTATGAAGCACTAGAATCAAAGCACAGTATTTACAGTCTTTGCATTGTAAAATATCAAAGTTAGCCACTTCTAGAGCATGAAATCTGCTTCATGGAATTATGGGGAATTCAGTAACTGCTGAAGCCATCCATTTGCAGCTTTGCATGGCTGAGACTCTTCCTCAGTTCTTCCTTATGTTAACCAGAACTCTCTCCCCACAGTACACTTGCAATGGCTTATAATCAAAAAACCTAGGTGTGTGCCCTGTCTCACACTTGCATGTGAAGCTGTTAGCTTAAGCAGGTCACTCAAGTCTCTTTGTTATCTTCGACTATAAAATAGGATTTGGAATGATAAATAAAATGATGCATGTAAAAATGCTTTGTCACCTGTGACAGTGTTCTTGCCCTTAAAAAGGATAATAACAGTTGAGACCAAAAAAAAAAAAAAGTATGGAAAATAATTCAGACTTAGTATTCTGGAGATTTCCTGGATGTATTCATTTTGGCTAATTTCTTTTAAAAGCATATATTTTTGCAAGACTTGGTGCTAACCACCTCAGAAGTTGCCTAGCCCACTCACTGCCTGGCACATAACAGGCATGTAATAAATATTTGTTTCATAAATGAATTAATATAATGTTTTCAATGAGCATGTATAAGCCATTATCTACATTCACCCAGATTCTGGGGTAAATTATATTTAAATCAACACTTTAGTGACATAGTGATAAACAAAACACTGACTAATTCAAACTCTTTTTTGAATCTTTCCAAATAGCTTTATTTTTCCTTCCTTTACCATTATAGTTCTACCTGCTAAATAGCTTATATCAGTTGAACTATTTATTTTTCTGAATTCAGAACTCATATTCATGTGATCCATATTGGTATTTATTCCAAGTCTCTCTGAGCCCCTGAATAATTTTTTTAATGCACACACGAGAAGAGACTCCAGCTTGAAGAGTTCTCTATGTTGTGTATATCACACTTAGTCATGAAGGAACATGACTTAGGTCTGGGGAACAGACCTAACCCCTTAATATATATATACCTACACATCCTGGCATTTTGACAAGAATGTCAATCACATTAGGATAGACTGAATACCAGTATAAAGATGTATTATTTGTCATAATATGTGCTAGCTTTGCCGAGAAGAATGCTTGTTGTTGTTGTTAGGTGCTGTCAAGTCAGTTCTGAGTCACAGCGACCCTACGTACAACAGAGCGAAACACTGCCTGGTCCTGCACCGTCCTCACAATTGTCGTTATGCTTGAGCCCATTGTCGCAGCCACTGTGTCAGTCCATCTTGTTGAAGGTCTTTCTCTTCCTCGCTGACCCTCTACTAGGAACTCAAAAAGGATTTGTAGGGTGGGAGAAGACAAAGGTAGGAATGTATCAGGCCTCGTTGAGAGATTAATGTCCAAGAAAGGTAACAGGAGTCCAAACTGATGCCCAAGAGGATTTGGAGAAATTGGCTCCTTTCTGGACTGGTATCATTGTCTAAGGCATCATCTTTAAGGTGAGGCCACAGCAGTAGTATCTGATCTATGAGAACACTGGTACTCAGGTAATAGTGGCTTGACAGGGTGTGGGAAATGAGGCAGGGGAAGACCACTGCCAGCTGCTGGGGATCCAGTGACAAAGGGTTGGCCCCATCTAGACAAGTTGTCAAGGCAGGAAATTGGAGAGCCGATCAAGAAGCAGGCGAGAAGCCCAAGCACAGGCATGGAGCCTCTGTTGGGTTCAGAGGAAAGTCTACACTCATTTAAATGTTAGAGCAATTTCTCTTGTATCTTGTATCACTAACCACAGCCATAAAGAACTTGCTGGCAGTTAATTTTAGTAAGTACTGAAGTGTCTTATCAAGGGTTGCTCCACCAGGAGGTCTTTATAAATAGGATAGATAATCCATGTGCTCTAAATGTTATAGGGACACTCCTTGAGGCAAATAATGAATAACTTACATTCTTTCAACTTTTTTTTCCTCAATTCCCTTATAACTTCTAGAATAGGGTACAAAATGAAGGGAAAAACATCTGCCTTTACCAGAGTTTGAGAGCAGCAGACATAGCTTTTTCTGTGTGTTACTTTTCAGAATCCCAAGAGATGTATAGATTAGAATAGGTACCAGAAGTATAAACAAAAATACACATTTAGGATATTAAAATATAACTGCTCAAAATTCAGTACTAAATTGAAATTATTAATAAATTGACTATTTCCTCTGATAGCATTCTAGGTTATTTTAACAAGTTCAGTGTTTTAGTTATAATAGAATGGATCCTATTCACCTAAATATGTGTGTGTGCATAGATGTATGTATGCATCTGTGTATGCATATGTGTGTATATTTATACCAAAATTCACACCTTTAAATTTATAATAATCAAACTACATTGGCTTTTTACAAAAGTCTTAAAGCCTTACTGAGTCAGATCCTTTTTAGGAGCAGATATAATACTTAAGATTTAATATCTTCACTTTAAATATGATTCAAGCTAGATAAACTTTTATTTGAAAGGAATATCCTTTTGGTAATTGTCTTCAAACCAAAAAGAAGGATGGAAATGTCTAAACTGTTAATTTTATCCTTTATCCATGTGAATTTTAAAAGTTACCTTTATTTGTTTTTTCCTACCAGCACAAAACTTTTCAATTTTATAATATTAAGAACACATTCCAGTTAGTGCTGATGTAAGTTATCTATATGTTTTGCAGTCATGGGTGTTAGACTTTGTTATTTTTCCCAGCTAGCTCCCAAACATCTGCAACCATCATTCATATCTTACCTTTATACATGGAGCCAGCATTTTTAAGTGTGAATGATAAATTTGAGATTGTGACAGTGGCATGCCAGTTCCTAAAGGCAAACACCTGCAGGTGTTTACGTATGTGAAATCAGGGAAATTCCTCCAGTAGTGGAAATCACCTTTTACAACAGGGACAGCTAGAATGACTAGGAAGATCTGCTTTAAGACTTCAGTATAGATCACACAAAACTCCTTGTTGTTCAGATGTCCCAGCTAAATTTTCATACCAAGAAAACTCACTTGATATCAAATCTTCACCTGTCCATTTTTCTCCTTATGTGGAAGAGTTCAAACTTGTGTTCAGACTGATATAATCAGGAGTATCGTTTCTCCTCTTTATGGAACAGAAATCTTCAGGCTCTCCTGACTTTGTAGTCCCTGGCACACACCTTCTGAGTTAAAACCCAAGGCAGCAAAACTGTTGAGTTTGTTTTTTCAGATGTACGTGATGGGGTCAGTAAGAAAGGATCTTTGCTATTGCCTAGGGGGGTTCCCACTCCCAGAGTAGTTATTCATTCCAACTCCAGAAAAAGGACAGTTGTGCTTTCTATATCTGAGGACCTTCTGGAGAAGGATTCAAGGCTAGCTCCTCCGGGATGTATATAAACCAGTCACCATTGAGTCGATTCCAACTCGTGGCGACCCCATGTGTGCCAGAGTAGAACTGTGCTCCACAGGGTTTTCATTGGCTGATTTTCCACAAGCAGATCGCCAAGACTTTCTTTCAAGGTGCCTTTTGGTAGACTCGAACTGCCAGCCTTTGTTAGCAGCCAAGCATGTGAACCATTTACACCACCCAGGGACTCCATAATGCACATAGAGAGAATTTAATTGACTCCAAACTGCCAGTATGAAGTAAACTTGTACTTAATCTAGACTCCAAAGTGGCAGAAATTCAGGTCTTCTGGTCTTCTTAATGTTTTAAAAATATTTTATGGCTAAAAATATGGCAAATAACCAGATCATATGAATTTTTAAATGTGTGTCGTATTTTAAGTACTAGCTCCACCCAATCTACAGCTATATGCTGTGAGTTGGTGTTCATGTGGTGCTGTAAGATTTTGAAGAGTGTCTTTGAATCACCAAAGATTAAATTATGTTCCATCTAGCCTTCAAGTTAACTACGATTTATGAGACTTAAGAATTAATGGAAATCTGTATGTGATATTAGTGATAACTCTTAATTAACCAAAATAGTCAACTTGAAAATCTCATTCTTAACTGTTATGGATTGAATTGTGTCCGCCAAAAATATGTGTTATAAATCCTAACCTCTGCCTATGGTTATAATCCCATTTGTGAATGGGATGTGTTTGTTATGTTAATGAGGCAGGATTAGGTTATGTCAGTGAGGATTAGGTTATGTTTATTATGTTAAATAAGCAGGATTAGGGTGTATCTTGAGTCAATTTCTTTAGAGATATAAAAGAGATTAAACAAGCAAGCAAGAGAAGCCGAAATGGGGAAAGAGAGATGCCAAGCCCATGAAGATCACCCAGGAGCAGAAGCTCGAAGAGACAAGGACCTTCCTCCAGAGCTGACAGAGAGAGAAAGCCTTTCCCTAGACCCTGAATTCAGACTTCTAGCCTCCTAAACTGTGAGAAAATACATTTCTGTTTGTTAAAGCCACCAACTTGAGGTATTTCTGTTATAGCAGCACTAGATAACTAAGACATCAACCATTTTCAAAAAAGTGTTTTTTGTTAATTCAGCCTAGACTATACACACATTTTTATTTGTACAGTCTATGAAAAGGGTTTACTAAATAATGAACTTGATAAGGGAGGCCATTTTTAAAATGAAGGCTGTTAGTGCATTCATTACTTGCATATGTATTGAGTTTACTCCATAAAGCAGGAACTAGTTCCAAAATAGGAGGGATGTCTACTTAAAATCTTTTGGTTAACAGTTATTGCTTTCAAAGAAATACAATAACATAAAATAAGAGTATTTCAGTAAAGGTTTTGTTAATTCAGACTTTTCCTTAGTCTTCCTGTAAATTCATTTCAGTTATTAACTATTTTGTTATAAGATTATACCAATTTTCTATTATTAAATTACATTAATTATAATTGATCCTTATATATTAAAAAATAGTTTTTGGAAGACTCCTTTGAAAGCTGGATTTACAGTTGCCAGTAAACTACAAGTCATAAACAGCAAGTAGAGTGAGCACTGGGTTTGGGGAAAAAAATGTAGTTTATAAAAAAGGAAAATAAAAAAACTGAATTAAAGAAATTTCAAACTAACTTGTAAGATATGTGAATTCTGGTCTAAAATTATATAAGGAGAGAGAATATTATTTTCCTGGACTATTTATGTACAAAATAGAAGAGCCTGCAGGGATAAATAGATGGACACATGTGGTGCATCTTGATGAAATGATTGCTTTTTAAAAATCCATACTGTCTACCAATCGTCTGTCAGTTTGTCATACTATAGTAATTTGTGTGTTGCTGTGATGCTGGAAGCAATGCCACCAGTATTTCAAATACCATCAAGGTCACCCATGATGGGACAGGTTTCAGTGGAGCTTCCAGACTAAGACAGACTAGGAAGAAGGACATGGTGGTCTACTTCTGAAAAAACCAGCCAGTGAAAACCTTATGAATAGCAGCAGAACGTTGTCTGACATAGTGCCGGAAGATGAGCTCCTCAGGTTGGAAGACACTCAAAATATGACTGGGGAAGATATGCCTCCTCAAAGTAGAGTCGATCTTAATGACATGGATAGAGTAAAGCTTCCAGGACCTTCATTTGCTGAGGTGGCATGACTCAAAATGAGAAGAAGGAGCTGCAAACATCCATTAATAATTGAAATATGGAATGTACGAAGTATGAATCTAGGAAAATTGGAAGTCATCAAAAATGAAATGGAACACATAAAGATCAGTATCCTAGGCATTAGTGAGCTGAAATTGACTAGTATTGGCCATTTTGAATAGAACTGTCATATGGTCTACTACGCTGAGAATTGAAGAAGAATGACGTTGCATTCATCATCAAAAAGAACATTTCAAGATCTATCCTAAAGTACAAGCTATCAGTGATAGAATAATATCCATACACCTACAAGGAAGACCAGTTAATACAACTATTATTCAGATTTACACACCAACCACTAATGCCGAAGATGAAGAAATTGAAGATTTTCACCATCTTCTTCTTCATTCTGAAATTAATCAAACATGCAATCAGGATGCATTGATAATTACTGGTGACTGGAGTGCGAAAGTTGTAAACAAAGAAGGATAAGTAGTTGGAAAATATGGCCTTCATGATAGAAATGACACCAGAGATTGCATGATAGAATTTTGCAAGACCAACAACTTATTCATTGCAGATACCTTTTTTCAACAACATAAAAAGTGGCTACACACGTGGACCTTGCAAATACACAGGAATCAAATCGACTACATCTGTGGAAAGAGATGATGGAGAAGCTCAACATCATCAGTCAGAAGGCAGCCAGGGGCATACTGTGGAACAGACCATCAATTGCTCATATGTATATTCAAGTTGAAGCTGACAAAAATGAAAATAAGTCTACTAGAGCCAAAACATCCCACCTGAATTTAGAGACCATCTGTCATGGATTGAATTGTGTCCCCCAAACATGTGTGTCAACTTGGATAGGCCAGTATTCCCAGTATTGTGTGGTTGTCCTCTGTTTTGTGATTGATACAATTTTCCTATATGTTGTAAATCCTAATCTCTGCCTGTGGTTAATGAGCAAGATTGGATTATGTTGAAGAGCATTAGGGTGGGATGTCACACCCTTGCTCAGGTCACATCCCTGATCCAATGTAAAGGGAGTTTCCCTGAGGTGTGGTTGGCACCTCTTTTTATCTTACAAGAGATCAAAGGAAAGTGAAGTGAGCAGAGAGGGGGACTTCGTACCACGAAGAAAGCAGTGCTGGGAGCAGAGTGTGTCCTTTGGGACCTGAGATTCCTGTGGGGAGAAGCTCCTAGACCAAGGGAAGATTGATGACAAGGACCTTCCTCCAGAGCCGACGGAGAGAGAATGTGTTCCCCTGGAACTGACGCCCTGAATTTGGACTTGTAGCCTACTATACTGTGAGAGAATAAATTTCTCTTCGTTAAAGCCATCCACTTGTGGTATTTCTATTATGGCAGCTCTATATGACTATAAGACACCATCTCAAGAATACATTTGACACACTGAACATTAATGGCCAAAGACGACCAGACATGTTGTGGGATGACTCAGGGACATCATACATGAAGAAAGCAAAAGTTCGTTAAAAAGACAAGAGAGAAAGATAAGACCCAGATTGATGTCAGAAGAGACTCTGAAACTTGCTCTTTAATGTAGAGTAGCTAAAGCAAATGGAAGGAATGGTGAAGTAAAAGAGCTGAACAGAAGTTTTCAAAGGGTGGCTCGAGAAGACATAGTAAAGTATTATAATGAGATGTGCAAAGATCTAGAGTTAGAAAACCCAAAGAGAAAAATAACCTCAGCATTTCTCAAGCTGAAAGAAAAAATTCAAGCTTCGAATTGCAGTATTTAAGGATTCTGTGGGCAAAATATTGAATGTCACAGGAAACATCAAAAGAAGAGGGAAGGAATATTCAGAGTCATTGTACCAAAAAGAATTGGTCAACATTCAACCATTTCAGGAGGTTGCATATGATCAAGAACTGGTGGTATTGAAAGAAGAAGTCCAAGCTGCACTGAAGGCATTGGCGAAAAACAAGGCTCCTGGAATTGACGGAATACCAATTGAGATGTTTCAACAAACAGATGCAGCACTGGAAGTGCTAACTTGTCTATGCCAAGAAATTTGTAAGACAGCTGCCTGGCCAACCAATTGGAAGTGATCGTTAGTTGTGCCCATTCCAAAGAAAGGTGATCCAAAAGAATATGGAAGGCATCAAACAATATCATTAATATCACATTCAAGTAAAATTTTGCTGAAGATCATTCTGCCAGAAATTCAAACTGGATTCCGAAGAGGACATGGAACGAGGATGTCAGATGGATCCTGGCTGAAAGCAGAGAATAGCAGAAAGATGTTCACACATGTTTTATTGACTATGCAAAGGCATTCGACTCTGTGGATCAAAACAAATTATGGATAACATTACAAAGAATGGGAATTCCAGAATACTTAATTGTGCTCATGAGGAACCTGTACATAAACCAAGAGGCAGTCATTTGAACAGAACAAGGGGATACTACATGGTTTAAAATCAGGAAGAGTATGCATCAGAGTTGTATCCTTCTACCATACTTATTCAGTCTGTGTGCTGAGCAAATAATCCAGGAATCTGGAGTATGTGAAGAAGAATGTGGCATCAGGATTGGAGGAAGACTCATTAACAACCTGAGATAGGTAGATGACACAACCTTGCTTGCTGAAAGAGAAGAGGACTTTAGGCACTTGCTGATGAAGATCAAAGACTACAGCCTTCAACAAAGAAAACAAAAATCCTCACAACTGAGCCAACTAGCAACATCATGATAAACTGAGAAAATATTGAAGTTGTCAAGGATTTCATTTTACTTAGTTCCACAATCAACAGCCATGGAAGCAGCAGTCAAGAAATCAAATGACAAATTGCATTGGGCAAATCTAAAGACCTCTTTAAAGCATTCAAAAGCAAACATGTCAGTTAAGGACTAAAGTGTGCCTGATCCAAGCCATGGTATTTTCAATCACTTCATATGTAAGTGAAAGCTGGACAATGAATAAAGAAGACTGAAGAACTGATGCATTTGAATTATGGTGTTGGCAAAGAATACTGAATATACCAGGGACTCTCAGAAGAATGAACAAATCTATCTTGGAAGAAGCACAGCCAGAATGCTCCTAAGAAGCAAGGATGGCAAGACTTGGTCTCACATACTTTGGACATGTTATCAGGAGGGACCATTCCCTAAGAGAAGGACGTCGTGCTTGGTTAAAATAGAGGGTCAGCGAAAGAGAGGAGGTTCCTCAATGAGATGCATTGATACAGTGGCTGCAACAATGGGCTCAAGCATAGCAATGGTTATGAGGATAGCACAGGACCAGGCTGTATTTTATTCTGTTGTACATAGGGGTCACTATGAGTCAGAACTGACTGAAGGTCACTTAAGAAAAACAATGTGTTTGCCTCTATACAAAGCTTAAAATAAGCTTACAAATCCAATAAAATAGGACTGGCAGTTGTGTTTACCTTTGGGCCATTTTGTTTTATTGGGAGCCAGAGGAAGAGAATAAAGGGGGATGTGGGCAATAAGTTAGTAAATTGACCTCTTGGTTCCACTTTGGAGGCTTCCTGGAAGAGAGGTTCTTTCATACAGATTTTCTAAAAGGAAAGGAAAGGAAAAATTGCATAGATCACAAGATAGTAAGAGTAGGTTCAGATTTTAACTTGAAAATGAGATTTGCAGATAAGATGATTACCATCAGTACATTGTGGCATGGTGATATTTATTATATAGGAAATGATATACCAGCATATTCCCCCAAGCATGTTCCACGGACCACTAGTTCCACATGACAGATAGACCATGCGAAAAGGATGGACAAATGAATTTAGAAACATGGGATATTACATTGTCCTCTTGGACACAGTTCCTGTTAGCATCTTAAAGTCTCTAGGAGGTCCTAAAATAAAGGAACTTTGTTTAAGTTTGTTTTGTTTTTCTCCCAAACTTATTTGATCAGGTCTCTATTTCTTTTTCATGGACTACATGGTCTGTTTTTCTCTGCCTCTTTGCCCTGTCCTTTCACTGCCACTTGGCCAGTCTTTTCTCTTTTCCTCAGTCCAATTAAGGAAAGAACCATTCTGATAGGTTTAAGTAATTACAGTCAGCATAGTCCTTTGCCTTAGGCCAACTCATACCTAGGGCGTGGGCTGTTTTTGGTCAGGTGCTGACCAATGATGCCATCAGTGGTCATCCTCACACAAAGAAGGGTCTGATGGCAAAGGGGACTAGGGTGTGACAAGTGTTCTCATTAATAGATTCAGGGCAACAAGAGTCACTTTTTCCTCATTAATCAAGAGGACAAGTCCAAGAAATGACTTAGTTTTTAATTATGATAAACCTCTTATGTGATACTAGATAGCCAGGACATAGGTTAGAAGGAAGGTGAGGTGGTACAAGAGGTGATTAGGGGAAGACTTCAGATTGTCTTCTCCCTACGGCTCCTAACTCTCTTTGCTGAGTGGGAGTTCTACAGGCAACCCAGTGAAGCAGAAGGAATAATAAAACTTTACCAGAAAAGTTATAGAAATTGTGAAATTTAAAAATGTACTCTACATTTCATAAACTCAGCAGTTTGCAATATGTGTATTACACTTTGATATGCCAAACAAACCTTTCTATAACAACTTAATCAATGGGTATACTTTTGCCATTTTTTCCCTCTGAAATTTTACAGTACAACTCTGGAGATATTCAGCTCTAACACAGACAAGTGTATTGATAGTTCTCATTCTTTTATGAGTGATGAACATATAGTACTTCTTCAGTGGGCCTGTGTGCCCTAGAGATGACTGTAACCTGCTATTGATCAGCTGACTGAAGATAAATGGCTTAGCTGCTTGTATTGCAGATTACATCATTAACATGGTCAGTAAACCATGAATTGTTCTATAAGGCGTTTATCTTTTTTCATTGGACTTCTGCTCTCTTATCACTCTTATTATAAAGGACAAAATTACCCACACTAACCAGGAAAATCAGTTGAAAAGAGATCCAGTAGGGTACCATTATGGGTACAAAGTTGCAGATAGCTGAGTTCTAACGGTTTAATGATATTTAGATACGCTTTTGAACTGAAAATATAGCTTTGATAATTTTTTTTTCTGTGTTTTTCTTACAGCTTCCTTTTGCCTCATATTTACTAGAAGCAGTACTGGAGAAAATAAGTGGAAAAAGGAAACTAATTGAAGAGTATTTCACAATTATGAAAGATATTAGATGATATTACAATGAAGAGCTTTTTTCAAATGTGAAAACTTTTATGTCGTGTGATTGGAAAAACATGCATTGTAATCCCAATAGGGTACCTGCTCCAACTATCAATAGTCAGGTTCAATACCAAAAGAAGAAGACTCTGAAACTAATTAATTGCTGAACAAGTGAAACTAATTAAGTGCAGGGCCATTTAAAAGGAAATAGTGTAGCATTTGATTGTTGAATACAAATATTGCCACAAATCAATGCAAACTTAAAAATGATTTTCCTTCCAGTGCGTTAGAAGAAGCTAGAATAAGCTTAGCACACACAAATTGGTCTGAGTCTAAAAAGTGAAAAAGTGTCAACTGAGGATTTAAATGTTTTAAGTTTTACAAAGAAACTAAACTTTTTACATAAAACTGCTATAATTTGCCTTAAATGATCCTACAAGCAACACATTTGTACGGAAGCAAACATAAAATGAAGCATCGCAACTTAAGGATGAGCGTTTAATAAAACAAATTGTGTGGTCCAGTTGTATCTGTTCTCAATGATACAGTGGATTATATAGATGCTGTATTTTCCTACAACTATTTGGCAAAAATAAAAACATTTTCTCTCTTTTTTTAATTCTCAGTACTTTGTGTGGTCATATAAATTAGCAAGGGGCCACAAACCCATGTATAAAATTAAGTTAGAACTAAAAGAACTACTGTGATCAACGAATTAAAGTTAAATTTTATTAGTACAGGCAGTCCCCGGGTTACGAATGTTCAACTTACATACAACCCGTAGTTATGAACCAACCTCTGTAAAGCCTATTATATTAAAAATTCGACGCACATACAATGGTTCATAATAAAAAACAAGCATTACTTTGTGATGCACATCAAAACATTATTATTATTACTGCATGTTAAAGATGTTATAGCGTATCTGGAAGTATTTCTTTAATGTTTTTTATGCTATATACTAAGACATTTGACTAACTGATGTTAGACACGAACCATACCTAACTGTTCTGACTTATGTACAAATTCAACTTAAAGACAGATTTAGGAATGGGAACTCCTTCATAATCCAGGGACTGCCTATAATGTAATACTTATTTAGATTCTTGAACATAATGGTCCATTGAATTTCATACTCCCCACCTCTTCATTATGTTCCTGCCACATCTGCCTTTTTTTGGTCCCTCCAATTCACCAAGCTTATTTCTGCCTCTAGCCTTTGCCCTTTCTAGAATTCTCTTTCTAGAATACTCTGCACTCAACTTTTCTCGCGGCTGGCTATTTCTCATCATTCAGGTTCAGTTTACACATTCCCTAAGAGACACATTTCCCTCACCATCTTACTATTTTATTTCCTTTATAAAACAAAACTATCTAGTTTATTTTTCTGTTCACTTATTTACTTGTTTATTGTCTCCTCTTCCTCCCACCCTTAGAATGTAAGTCCATGAGATTAAGACAAACCAAAAAAAAAAAAAAAAACAAAAAACAAACCCATTGCTGTCAATTTGATTCTGACTCATAGACACCTGTTTGTGTATGGCCCACAGCTAAGAATGGTTTTTACATTATTAAATGGTTGAAAACATTCAAAAGAAGAATAATATCTTGTAACATGTGAAAATCAAATCTCAATGTCCATAAACAAAATTTTATTGGAACGCGGCCATGCCCATTCATATACATATTGTTCATGGTTCATGCTACAGTGGCTGACTTGAGTCATTGCAACAGAGACCGTATGTGGTGCTCTCATTGCTTTGCTGTACTGCTTGGCACACTGCAAATTACGCAGGCAAAGTTATAAGCTAACAGCATTTTGAGTGCCACAAATATTTCTGTACTACAGTTTAAAAAAAAAGAAACAATGCATACCTATCACATCAAAACAAGAAAAGAGGAAAAGAGTTGTCAAATGTCACACTTTTAAGGCTAGGGCAGTGTGGATTATTTGGTTACTGAATTAGTTGGCAAAGCATTGTGTTTATGCTGCAATGACACTCCACCTGTGCTAGAAGAATACCGTATATGTCAACACTACCCGACTAAAAGTCATCGTAATATTCCCAACTCACAGGAAAGTAACAGGAAAAATTACAAAATTTAAACTGGAATATCTTACCACAGCAGAACTGCATTACAAAGATAAAAATGAGACTACACTGTATTACACTGATAAGCACAAGGACGGAACAAAAAAGAACGTGTGGTAGGTTGAATGATGACCCATCCCCCACCAAGATGTCCATGCCCTGATCCCTGGAACCTGTGAATATGTTACCTTATATGGCAAAAGGGACTTTGCAAGTGTGATTAAGTCAAAGATATTGGGATGGGGAGATGACACTGAATTATCAGGATAGGCCCTATGTAATCAGAATGGTTCATATAAGAGGGATACAGGAGGAGTCAGACAGAAAGTGATGTGATAACAAGCAGAGGGACATACACAGAGATTGAAGATGCTACCGTGCATGATATCCTGCAGTGACTGATCCCTCCTGATGACCTGTCCAAAGCAAGCCAGTCAGACAGGGTTCTGTTGTGATCCATAGGTTTTCACTGGCTAATTTTCAGAAGTAGATAACCAGGCCTTTCTTCCTAGTCTGTCTTAGTCTGGAAGCTCTACTGAAACCTGTCCACCATGGGTGACCCTACTGATATTTGAAACACAGGTGACATAGCTTCTGGCATCACAGCAACACACAAGCCACCACATTATGACAAACTGACAAATGAGTGGTGGTTTATACTAATTAATCCTCGATAATTATGCAAGAGTCTGACCAGTAGCACAAATGATTCTTGGATTTAAAGTGTCCAAATGTGATGATTATTATAAAGAAATTCATAGCCACAATAGGAAAGCCTTTCTGAGTTCCCTCATATAACTGTAAAACCCACGGAAGAGATGAGTAACAGAAAACATTTTGAGAGAGCCCTTTAACTGGCCTAGATGTCAAATTCAGAAGGGTTAATGAGATGAGCAGACAGAAGAGTTTCTATTTTAAATTCCTACATTTCTGTGCACATAACTGCCTTTGGTATTAGCACAACATTTGCATGAGAGATTTACTATGACATAATAGAATACAAATGAGTTATTTTCTTGCCTGTGACATGAAAGTTTTCATCAAACATACGGTTTAAAAAAAAAGTCTGTTGGCTTAGCTTTTAATTTTTAAGTATACAAACATGTATTTGATTTTTAAGTGTTTATTTTTTCTATTTGCTAGGTGTCTTAGGCTGGGTTCTCTAGAGAAGCAAAACCAGGAAAGTGTATAAATATATATATATAGAGAGAGAGAGATTATATCAAGGAAACAGCTCACATGATTGTAGAGGCTAGAACATCCCAAGTCCGTGGATCAGGGTAGAGGCTCTCCCAAGTCACACAGCTGCAGAAGCTGGCAAGCCCAAGATCGGCAGGTCGGAGAGCAGGGCTCCCGCTCATAGGCTGTGCAGATCGACCAATCCCAGGTTTGGCAGATAAGCTGACAGCTCAAGTCCCAAGAACGGGAGATGAGA
>NW_004443961.1:16763028-16777567 GCF_000243295.1 Trichechus manatus latirostris
CCAGTTGCTAAGTATATCTATTCCAATTATGCACTCTGGAACTGGGGAAATCACTACAGGATAGTTCGGGGACCCACTGGACCTACTGTGGGATGGACATGAGCCAAGACTCCATTAATAACCTGACCTCCATATGCCCGCACTCTGACTGGTGGGCCATACTGACATTTTGGGTCTCCTGGAATTAGTGTCAGCTCAGAGCCAGTATCCAGTAATCCCTGAAAAGTCCAATTATTTCCTTTTCCCCAGTGAACAGTCACTCTCGTAAAAGGCCGTAGGTCCCTTTGGGGAAGGCTGGGAGAAAGATTAACAGTAAAAGTTTTTGGCAGTGTACTGGAGTACTTCCTCAAGGGGACCCGGCCTCCCCTTCATTCAAGGGGTTGTGGGTCTTTAAACTCGCTCAAATCTGGGAATTGATTGAGGGACCGTGACTCTCTATTCTGGCAATTCGAGTTAGACTGCTGTTCACCTGACCTAGAATTCATCCGTTTGTATAGCTCAAGTAAATATTTAGTAGATTTCCTATCTATTTCACTCTTAGGGACACCATGACTAAGTAGCCAATGCCATAAGTCCATAGGAGTCAAACTATCCTGATTACTGCTTTGACTCCTCTGTCCATTACTGTAACCACGCCCACCTTGTCTTTGTCGATTGAGTGCAGCCACTTGGCCCCTACTACCACGAGGTCCAATCAGCCCCATTGTAGTTAGGTGTCTTAATTCAGTTAGGGTAGTTCCCACTGTCAGATCTGACTTACATAAAATAGCAATCACAGCAGTCTTCAAGGATGCTGGAGCTCCCTTCACAAATTTGTTCCTCACAGTTGTGGTAAAAGGTGTGCCCTCTGGACACTCCACATGTGGGTCTGTGGGTGTAACTTGATAAATCCACTCTAGCATGCCAATTTCCCTAAGCCTTTGGATACCTTCTTCTACAGTATACCAAGGCAGGTCCGGTACTTCAACTTGATTTAGTGTCGGCCACCTCATAATCCATGTTTCAGCAACCCAACCAAATAAACTATTAGATCCTTTCCTAACTTCTCTAGCTGAAACATTGAATGAACAGTCTGTGCTTAGTGGACCCATATCAATGAACTCAGACTGATCCATCTTTATGTTCCTTGCACCATTATCCCACACCCTTAATAGCCATTCCCACACATTCCCCAGATTTCTGTTTGTACATATTAGAAAACTCAAGTAGTTCTTTTGGAGTCTAGCGTACCTCCTCCTGGGTCACACTATGTACTTCACCTTTTGGGGCTCGCTGGGACTTAAGCCTAGTTATAGGTCTAGAAGCCAGAATCAGTAGTGTGGAATTGTTCTGAGAACATTCAGCATTATCTTGTAAAGCATCTGCCTCAGGCGATGCTCCAGGCAATGACTCAGGCAAGTGCTCTTTAGGGGCAGCTGGGCTAGGGCTAATATCCTCAGATGGGAGTGGAGGGGCTAATGGTTTTTATGGGCAGGGTGGTTTAGCAGACAAACATGAAGTAATCCCTTCAGATGGAACTGGTTCTGCTGGCAGGAGTGATTTAATGGAATTTACAGGCTCAGTGTCCCCAGCTTCCTGATTATCTGCCCATATGTCCCCATCCCAAGTCTCAGGATCCCATCGCTTCCCAATCAATGCCCTTACTTTAACTTCAGACACCTCTCAAGTTTTGCAATTGAGCTGGCGTTGTAATTCAGCCATTCTTACAATAAGACTCTGGGTTTGGTTTTCAGCAATTTCAGCACTGTTACTACAAGAAATAAGGCTTTCTTTCAAGGCACAAGTGGAAGCCTTGAGGTCATGTATGCGGCACTTGAGCCTTGACTCTGAAGCCGAGTGCATCTCTTTCCTTCATCAGTTCGTCTAGTGAAAGTAGGACAAACCAACCAGCTTCCTTATACTTCTCGTTCTGACAAAGCTGTAGAAAGATATCACACATGTGTTCACCCTGAGCCTCACCTTTCACCAATACCTGATCTACCAGTGGTGATCTTTTGCGTATTTGTACCGCCACCTGGCTCCATGGACTAGCAGTGAACTCTTTACTGCTGGAAGCAGAGTCATCAATTTCTTTATGACTAACTAGACTTGTGAACCAATTTAGAAAACTCATCCTTATAGTTTTGTTTCCCTAGAACCACTCCCGGTACCAAATGTCTTAGGTTGGGTTCTCTAGAGAAGCAAAACCAGGAAAGTGTATAAATATATACATAGAGTGAAAGATTATATTAAGGAAACAGCTCACATGATTGTAGAGGCTAGAACATCCCAAGTCCGTGGATCAGGGTAGAGGCTCTCCCAAGTCACACAGCTGCAGAAGCTGGCAAGCCCAAGATCGGCAGGTCGGAGAGCAGGGCTCCTGCTCATAGGCTGTGCAGATCGACTTATCCCAGGTTTGGCAGATAAGCTGACAGCTCAAGTCCCAAGAACGGGAGATGAGATGACAGGAAGCAGCCACAGGATCCAGAGAGAGCAAAAAGCCAGAACGTCTGCTTATATACAGATGCGGGCCACAACCCCAAGGAGACTCCCTTTCATCTGATTGGCTACTCACAGTATATTCAATCATGGGAGTGATTACATGAAAACACGGAGAATCATGGCCCAGCCAAGTTGACACACAATCTCAAACATCACACGAGGGAATGGTGGGCACTGCAAAGATTCCCCTTCCACAGCCTAGTTCTCAATCTCCATCTCTCTTCTTAAACAACACAAGGCACATGGTCCACAAAGCCACAATCTTGACATCTGCTCCTCAAACATTGTTGCCACATTCTATTTTTCTTACTCCTAGGATATCATCATTGAGAATTAAAAAGAAGGTTGTGCCCCCTGCCTTCTGTATTCAAGGTTTATAAGAGAAAACAATTTTACTCTTTCTTAGACCCTGGCATGAGAAACCCAGAGATACTATTAAAGGAGTATTAGACTTCCCTTGGCTTGTGTTCTGCCCCACTCAGAATGTAGAAAAATTGTAGTAGGAATCTTTAGATTTTGGAGACAGCATATGCCTTACTTGGGAATACTTCTCTGGCCCTTTTATTGGGTAACTCTGAAGACTCAGAACAAGAAAAGGCTCTGCAACAGGTTCAGACTGTGGTATAAGTAGGTCTCCCACCTGAATCAATAATCCAATGTATCCCATAGGACTAGAGGTAGTGGTTATTAGTTGCCATCAAGTTGACTCCAACTCATGGTGACCTTGCGTGTAACAGAACGAAACATTGTCCAGTCCGGTGCTACCTTCATGATCGTTGGTATATCGTGTCCACTGCTTTGGTTATTGTGTCAATCCACCCCATTTGGGTTTTCCCTCGTTTTTGCTGACCCTCTACTTTACCAAACATGATATCCTTTTCTAGCAACTGGTCTTTCCTGATGATGTCTCCAAACCAAGTGAGCTGAAGTCTCACTGTCTTCCCTTCTAAGGAACATTCTGGTTGTATTTCTTCTAAGACTGATTTGTTCTTTTGGTAGTCCACTGTATATTCATTATTCTTTGCCAACAATTTGAATGCCATCAATTCTTCTGTCTTCCTTTTTCACTGTCCAACTTTCTTGTATCCATAGTAAATACGGATGCTGTGAGGATCCTCTGACAAGCCCTAATAGGAGAGTCACTGTGCAGACCTCTAGGCTTCTGGAGCAAGGCTATGCTGTCTATGGCAGAAAACTATTCCCCATTCAAAAGGCTACCGAGTGCCTGACCATGGGACCAGAATAGAGCGACCCATCTCGAGCTGGGTGTTGTCAGACCCACCAAGTTAAATGTCAGGGTAGTATCCTCTTTTACAAAAGATCTGCATGTTTATGAAGGCAAATTAATCAGTTCACCTGAGCAGTTTGATTGTTTTCTATTTATCACAAAAGAGCAACTTAACTGCCAATGGAGTTTTACAAACTAGGGTCCTATGATGTTTACTTCACTAAACAGAAATTGTTTAATATACTAATTGTATGCAAACAATTCCTTGAACATAATTTGCCCATTTTCTGTTCACTTTTATCTTTCTCTGAAACCTTCTCTTTACATTAAAATTATATTTTAAAAAATCCTATGTTCTGTCTGGTACTGGTTATACGGCTTTTTCTTTACGTGTTGATTTTAATCCATCTTGAATTTATTTTATGTGTAGTGTGACTTAGCAATCTATTATTTTTCCAAATTAATTTTTCCATGCATTAGCTTTTCCTTTCTCCAATGATATGATATATTGCCCTAATATTCTAATTTCTCAAATATACATATACCTACTTATGGATTCTCTATTATGAGCCATTGACTCTGCCAATCTTTCAGTTAGCAGCTAAGCACTTAATCACTGCGCCACCAGGGCTGTTTGCCTGGCACATAGTAGGAGCTAAAGGAATATGCATTGAATAAAGGAATTTTTGTATCTCAAGAACAGAGTCTAAAATACAGTGGGAACCACAAAAATATCACATTCTTAGAATTATGGAATCAAAGGGTGAGAAGAATTAAGCATTTGAGGGTGATTAACCTGTCCAGTTAAGTGCCAGAATTGGAACTGATATCTCCTGATTCCTCAATTCAGTATACTTTCCACTAGACCAGTTCCTATTTTTCAACTTTAATCTCAATACTGCTTTCCCTAGAGAACTTCTTTCACTGATCACTCCCCACAATGACATTTTTAATATCACAGATATACAGCATATCTGTTTTTGTACTATGCTCTGTGGAGGGTCACAGACCATTGCAATAGCTAAGATTTTTGCCCCCAAGAACCAGTTTCATTTCCTGAGGGCAATGTTGCCCCCACTGATAACGCATGTACTAGACTACAATGGAATCTGATAGTGTCAATCAATGAAACATTTATTTTTCTGTAATCTGAAAAGAACTTTTGTCATGGCTCATACATATGTACTACAATTCTGCCTCTGGCCTATGGTAGGATTATACTTCTCCACTTCCTTTGAATTAAACAAGGCCATGTGACTTTCTTTAATCAAAGACATATGAACGGCATGCCATAGGTCGAAGCTTTAGGAGCCAGGCATGATTCTCCACTTTCTCTTCCTCCTGCTCCTGTGGTTACGGCAGCTCAAGGTGAGATGGAGCCTCCAATAGCCAGGATCCCTGAGTGACAGTGATGAGTGGCTGTGAGCCGAGAGGCAATGAAAAGTCACTGAGACTTGGGGGTTGATTTGTTACCACAGAAAAACCTAGCCCATCCTGACTGATACAGTTATCACCTGGGGAAAAAACTGGGGTGCATAAAATTATTTCTTCTGCCTATTTTAACAAAGTTCTCATGAGGAGGAGAAAAAAAAAATCCCAATGTTTTAAAATTTAACTTCTCTGAACTTATTCTTTAAAATTTAACTTTTTACTAGCATTATTTATTAAATTTAAAAACAGATATAAAACAAGGGTTCACTACTTTAGATCTCTAAGCTAGAACTTCAATTCAACTACAGAATGGCATGTAGATAAATATATGGAATGGAGGGAGACATTGCCTGGAATTTCAGAAGGCCCCATGCCTTCTCACACTTCCTTTGCAAGGTAGACGGTACTAGATCATGGGCTTCATCAACAATGGAAAAAAATGTATGTGTTTATTGAATTCGTGTGACTCTTTCCTCCAACAATCTCAAGGCACATCCATTCCTTATGTAATTTTAACCTGCAGAGAGGACGAGAAGGTCAGACAATTATAAGAAGTCTACTAGGTTATGTCAGTGGGATGCATTAGGCATCAGTGAAGTTTCTATCTCAGATATTAACAAATAGGACAGAAAGCTCCAGTATGGGTGGGATGAGGCAAGAGGCATGCTGGGAACATGCTAAGTAGCCCTGAGGAATTAGGGGTGCAGGCAGCCTTCTCAGAGAGGAGAGGAAAGGTAGCAGCAAAGGGCAGCGTTTTCAAAAGGAAAAACCAGGCTTTTTATTAGTCTAGATGCTTACCACAGGCTCCTCACCAGCATTCAAGTATTTATTTTTCTTGTGTGAGTTCAGCCATCAGATTTGTAAAGGTAGAAAATTCACCCTTTGCTCTGCTAATTACTATTGTTTGCCTTCTTTTACCGGACAAACTTTAATAAAACATTGTGAAATGTTTTCTTTGTCTTACCTTCTAAAATAGCCACTAGTTCAATTTTTGGACAGGAGCCCTGGCAATGTAACGGTTAAGCACTCAACTGCTAACCAAAAGGTTGGTGGTTCAAACCTACTGAGCAGCTCCACAGGAGAAAGAACTGGCAATCGACTCCTTTAAAGATTACAGCCTAGAAAACCCTATGGGGCAGTTCTACTCTATTATATGGGTTCTCTATGAGATCAACAAACCACAAACAACAGCAACCACAAACAATGGCTACCACAAATGACAGCAACGACATAGTTTGTGGTACGGGAAGTGGGTTCAGTCTGAGCCACTGCAAGTATTATGGAGTTTATACCAATGTGGGAGGGGCTGAGCAAGGGAAAGACTGGAAGGCTGCAGCCAGAGGATCAGAGAAGCAATCCATGGAAGACTTCAGCCTGAAGAACTAGAGCAGGTAGGGAAGCTGGAGTTAGCACAAAGGCTTAGAAGCCATAGTGTTTGGCCACCATTACCTCCTGAGATTAATGGTTTAGCTTTCCAAATCCCACACAAGTTCTTTTCATTGGCAAAAATCAAATCCTGAACCATAGAGGGTCATTCTGGGAAAACTGGCATTATGGATTGAATTGTATTCCCCAAAATATGTGTTAAAATCCTAACCCCTATACTTGTGGAATAGGGCTTTTGTTACGTTAATGAGGTCATATCCGTGTAGGGTGTGTCTTAAACCTAATTACTTTTGAGATTACTCCTTTAAAAAGAGCAAATTAGACACCGTCTTAGTCATCTAGTGCTGCTCCAACAGAAATACAAGTGGATGGATTTAGCAAAGAGAAGCTTATTCTCTCACAGTCCAGTAGGCTACAAGTCCAAATTCAGGGTGTCAGTTCCAAGGGAAAACTTTCTCTGTCGGCTCTGGAGGAAAGTCCATGTCATCAATCTTCCCTTAGTCTGGGAGCTTCTCTGTGCAGGAACCTCAGGTCCAAAAGACGCGCTTTGCTCCCAGCACTGCTTTCTTGGTGGTATGAAGTTCTCATGTGTCTCTGCTCGCTTTTATCTTTTATATCTCAAAAGAGATTGTGTTAAGACACTATCTAATCCTGTCAAACTCATCAGTATAACCTCATCACAGTGATAGAATTTACAACACATAAGGAGATCACATATAATCTCATCATAGTGATAGAATTTACAACACATAAGGAAATCACAGCAGATTACATAATCATACAATACTGGGAATCATGACCTAGCCAAGTTGCTACACACATTTTTTGGGGGACACAATTCAATCCATGACAAAGACGAGCATGGACAAACAGGGGAAGATAGATACTGTACAAAGGTTGCCAAGGAATGGAAGCTGGAAGAAACAAAGATATTTCCCTAGACATCTAGGTCAATTGGCAGAACATAGTTCATAAAGATAACGTTCTACATCCTACAATAGTGAGAAGCATCTGGGGTCTTAAAGGCTTTCGATCAGCCATCTAAGATACAACTATTGGTCTCTTCCCATCTGGAGCAAAGGAGAGTGAAGAAAACCAAAGACTCAAAGAAGCAGTTAGTCCGAAGAACTAATGGCTCACATAAACCATAGCCTCCACTAGACTGAGACCAGAAGAACTAGATGGTGCCTGGCTACCACTACTGACTGATCTGACCAGGAACACAATAGAAGGTCCTGGTTAGAATAAGGGAAAAATGTAAAACAAAATCCAAATTCATGAAAAAGACCAGACTTACTGTTCTGATAGAGACCAGAGGAACCACTGAGACTATGGCCCTAAGACACCGTTTTAACGTGGCATTGAAGCCATTCCCAGACACTACCTTTCACCCAAAAAAAAAATAACACCTGTGAGGAAGGTGCTCCTTAGAACAACCAACTATATGAGACCCAAAAGGCCCATATTTGCCCAAAAGCATAGATGAGAAGGCAGGAATGGCAGGGAAATTGGACAAACAGAAATGGGGAACCCAGGGTAGAAATCAGGAGAGTTCCGACACATTGAGGGGAATGCAATCCGTATCATGGAACAATTTGAATATGAATTATTGAATGGGAAACTAGTTTCCATGTAAACATTCACCTAAAGCACGATAACATGTTTAAAAAAAAAAAAAAAAATACCCCAGAGCCGACAGAAGAGAGCTTTCTTCTAGAATTGGTGCCCGGATTTCATACTTCTAGCCTCCTAAACCGTGAGAAAACAAAATTCTGTTCATCAAAGACATTCACTTGTGGTATTTCTGTTAAAGCAGCACTAAGAAAATAAGAATATGGTTTCCAGCCTTTGAAGAGAGAGGTAGCACTGCCAAGATGACCACAGACAGGCCAGCATAGTCAGTTCCACAATGAAAAGGAAACTCTGTTTATTGAAAATGAGTCTGTTTATTTTAACCTAATTGTTGATGTGCAGGCTAGTGGTAGGGTAAAATCAGGAATTCTTTTTAGCTACAGTTTGCTTTTATTAAGAACAAAATATCAGCTGATGAATTTTCTAAAATTATTTCCTTAGAATTTTAGACATGTGTTTGCAAGGAAGACAGCTCTGCTTTTAATGCTCACGGCAGCCCTCTATGCCTTAATGTCTTGGTGATCATAGTCAGACAGTGGCCAATTTTTTGAATAATCTGTTGCATCTTCATAAAGAAACTAAAGCTGCTCCCTGTTTCTGATTCTAAAACATAAGTCTGGTCTGAAGGATTAAAAATCCAGTGGACTGTTGTTTGCACTAGGATTGAAAATTGGCTTGTAATACAAGTTTATAAAATAAATGAGTCTTTAAACTGTTTATCTGAAAATAATCTAGCTAGAGAGGGCCCAAGATAATTGTCAAATAGAAGTAAAAAAAAGAAGAAACAAAACTTTTGATTAAAGATTCTGCGGTTGTTTGGCATTTGATGGTTCCCTGAAGACAGAAAAGAGGCCCCTTGTGGTTTAGCAAAGCCTTAGAGAACAGGAAAAGGAAGAGAGAGGAGAGACATGGACATGAAGAATGCCAGGAAAAGGTATTGTGGTCAGGAAGATCCTGCAGAGACTTTGAGCAATCTAGGCTGTAATACGAGCAATCGAAGCTCTAAGCGAGCTATGAAAGTAACCCTATGACCAAGGTCCATAACAGCAGAACACAAATGTGATTAAGCTGGTTCAAGGAATGAAGAAAAAGGAGCCCTGCTGGCACAGTGGGTAAGCGCTCAGCTGCTAACCAAAAGGTCAGTGATTCAAAACCCCCCAGCTGCTCTGTGGGAGAAAGATGTGGCAAGCTGCTTACATGAAAGTCAGAGCCTTAGAAACCCCATGGGGTAGTTCTACTCTGTCCTGTAGGGTCACTGGGAGTCAAAATCAACTTGACAGCAAAGAAGGAATGAAGACTAGCTAGAGACTTGTTCAATTGCCTAATTCCTTTTCCTCTTTTAAGTCACTCTTGAGTATGTCTGTGTCTGTAATACCTATTTATTTAATAACCTAGCTTTTAAACCATTTTTTAAATAGAGAAATCTATTCCTTGAACTGTAACCAACTAGCATTTTTGTGCTTATTTCATTTAGGAGCACCCTCTCCTCTTGGATGACATGGAACTCTACTATCACCAGGTGGCAACTCACAACTTTGCAGGTGAGAGAAATAGAAGGAAACTTTTCCTTTCAAGCACCAAACAGCACTGCAATAATAACAGTCTTTGACGTTACAAGCTACAACTTCCAGGACAAAACGTGTCTCAGAGATTGGACTGGAAGTCCTGAAAAATTAATTACTGATACTTTCTTCAATTTAGTTGCTCTAAAATATTTGCAAGTGTTGATTCACTTATACCTATATAATTTCATAGGTTTTATTTTCGCCTTTAAAATTCCTGTAACTAGTGAGAAATTTGACTATAACTCTGTCCACTGTAACCTGTTAGCTGAAAGAGGAATTAGCAACCATCAGTTTCCAATGAGACTTCCCAAGCCCACCCAATCCAGTGCACTTTCTGGTGAGCAGCTGTAGCGCTTAACCATTATGCCACTAGGGCTTCTGCCACATAATAGATGACTTATAAATGTCAGTTGCCTTCCCTCCATTCATACTATTTAGATGATAGTAATGGTGATAGAGTTCCTAGATAGTGCAAATGGTTAACACGCTCAGTGTTAACTGAAAGGTTGGTAGTTTGAGTCTACCCGGGGGTGCTTTGCAAGAAAGCCCTGAAGATCTACTTCTGAAAAATCAGCCATTGAAAACCTTATGGAGCACAGTTCTTCTCTGACACACATGGGGTCTCCATGAGTTGGCACTGGCTTGATGGCAACTGGTTTTGATTTCTGGTAATCATGATGGTTATCATTTGTTGAGCTACGTACCAGACGTTGTACTAACTGATTTCATTTCTAAAACAGCCCTATAAAGAAAATGAGGCTCAGATACTAACTTGCCCACGATATCACAGCCACTATGTGGCTGAGCTGGAGATTCAACATAGACCCAAGACCTTCAAATCCTTTACTAGTATTCTATCCTGAACTTGATTCTTTAACCCAAGTATGAAATTCCATCCTACCTCATGCAGCCTTTGAGTCATTTGGAGAGCTGAATTCCTACGGGAGATTCTTGTGGTTCTGACACATTTTAGTTTTTAAAACTAACAACATTGCCAAGACCTAGAGCTTGAAATTGAGAAGCAGTTTCGGCTGGCACACAACTGGAAGTGGGCCTGCCTCTGTCCTAAGATATAGGGATATTCAGGCATCTAGCCTTTTGTAAGGCACACACGAGAATAAACAAAAAGAAATGTTTAAAAAATTACTCTTATTCTAAGACAATGGACAAATTCATATTCAGCTAGCCCTTCTTCATCTTGATTTTCCTTTCATCTGTGTGGCTCCTACTACAAAATCCTCTTGTTTCCTGTTCATTTCCCCAGGTACCATTAAATTCCAGTCTTACCTTCCATGTCCTACCTCTTCTAAACATTTTCTCCTAATTTTCCTGCCTCCCCCCACCCCCACCAAAGAAGGTAAATTTTATTTTCAGCTTTCGAAATCATCAAGATACTAATGCACCCCTGGATACATAGATGAGTTGGAAATCTTTAGAATACAGAAGCCTAGAATCTGCTAAGGGGGCCCCAACACAGCCACTGCCAAGAACACCCTTGTGATTAATATATAAATTCTAATGTCTGAGGGCCGCTTCATCTGAAGGACTTTGTAACCATAAGATTAGTCCTAGAACTTGAAGAGGTTTTAGGTGACTCGTGATGGATTTCTTTACCTTAATAAGTCAAGACCATTTTACATATATTCCTACCTTGATTTTTCACAGTAGAAAACACATTTAATAAAGATTACCTCATGGTGTTTTTGTTTTTTGCTTTGTTTTCTTGAGACTTCAAATACTTTACATTTCTATCCCAGGGATTAGAATATTTGGTGTTTTTGTAATCTCTTAAGAGGGATCCCATAAATAAGCTTGGACCTATAACAGTTAGAGGAATCAATTAAAGCTTGCATTAAGGAGCACTTATCAGTTGAATATACCTCTCCATTACAGGCTTGACCCCTGTGGATCTGTAGACATTTCTATGGTCAGAGAGCATTAAGAAAGTTTTACTAATAAATTATTTGCTTTTCCTCTTGAAAATATTCCTTTACTCTTACTTCAAGTGTAGGGAATGTTTCCTTAAGTAGGAAAAGTTCAAGAGGTGATTTCTTATTTGTAAATGAACTTTTTGAATATGACTCACACCAGCTAATAGCAGCTTGCTAATTCCATTACTGATAACATTTATTTAAGATTAAACTTTTGTTCTCAGTTTTTATTAAGGCATATAAAAACACAGCTATTTGTTAGAAAATTAAGAACCCTGCTGTTTGTTAATTATGATTGAGTAATTCTATCAAAACACCCTCAGAACATACTTTGGGCACATTCTTAAGAATAAAACCTGGCTAGTAAAAAATATATATATTTCCAGGTTTGGGTTCTAGACATTTACAAAGAAAGAGAAAAGTAGTCCCTGAGGTTTGGGAGCTGACTTGGTACTACAATTAGGCCTTGCGGTTGCTGGGACCTGGCCTTGGTATTCTCCTATTAAACAAACAATTTCACAGAATATCAGAATCAGATAAGACCACACTCGGAGATCCTGCTGAATCAAGACAAAAACAAGCCCACTCTGTAATCATATCTGAACACAAACAAAAATGTAAACATTGTCAAAACCATAAAAATAATCAAACATCCCCATCCTGGCTAATACAAGTGACTACAGGTTCTTACCAATTACAGCTTTAGCCTTCCTCTAGTCTTCCCTTTTTCTAGATAAGATGTAGAAAGATAATCATAGAACGATGCCTGTTTTCTCAGAGCATTCGATGAAAAGCAAAACCCTGCTTTCTTAAACCTTCCCCAAATTCTGTAATAAGTCCTTTCTGACTTCTCTGACCGAGACACCCCATGGTTTCCCATGGTATGTGTTCTTCCTCGCTACAATGACTAATAATACAACTTGTTCAACAACAGATGTATTCCTGGTGGTCTTTGGTTAGAGGGCATTGATAAAAATGGATGTTTGTTGAGATTCAGCAGAAGCCCTCACAGCCTTGGACCAGGACCCATTGAGACTTCTTCCTTCTCTACCTGTTTGAGGTGCTACCTGCCCTTGGTTGAGAGAGAAATTCACACCGGACTGAGCCCTGATATTTCATTAAAACTTCTATTCCCAGGAATAAGGTCCCTTGGGAATTTTTGGTTACTTGATTGGATTTGTATTGTTTCTTGGTGCGACTGTTTTCTAATCTTGTAACACCTGATCTTATGGTCTGTCTACCTGTCTAGTGTGACTACTGTTTGTTTACAAGAGAAAAAGTCCACAAAGAGAGAATGGACGTTAGTCCAGTAACTCAATGCTTGAGCCAACCCTGGGAAATTAGGAGTCCAGAATATCTCCTAAGATTCATGTGTTTTAGACAAGCATTGTCTTGAGTCACCAATTCCAAACCTTATATAGACTTCTTCCTCAGTCTTGTCTTGGTGCTCCTAAGAACTGCCTTGTTTGTTTCATCTGCTTAGAGTCAGAGGGCTTTGTCTGGCTCCTGACTCATGTCTGTAGCTTTTGGCCAGGCTCCTGAGACATCCTTATAAACTAGCTTTTATGGAATCTTCTCAATCTAAAACAGCACTTCTTCTAGGCTCACACCTGCTTCCTTCAACATGTTTTCTCACCATGACACTAACTTGCGCACTTTAACTGGCACAACCGTACCAGGGACAATTTTAAATTGCAGTGGCCACTTTGGGGAGCTTTTGAAATTAACAAGAATTTTCACTGGAGAGGTACCTTCAAATAAAAAAGCGAAAAAACCTTCATGAAGAAATTGCCTTGTTTGTCTAAAAGATCATTTTATTTAACATAGGAGTCTTCCTCTTCATTTACAGTCGTCCATCTGTATCTGCGGGGGATTGGTTCCAGGACCCTCACTGAAACCAAAATCTGTGGATGCTCAAGTCCCTTATACAAAATGGTGTAGTATTTGCATATAATCTACCCACATCCTCTCGTATACTTAAAATCATCTCTAGATTACTTATAATACCTAATACAATATAACTGCTATGTAAATAGTTGTTATACTGTATTGTTTAGGGAATAATGACAAGACATGAGATGAACAATGCTCAAACAAGGAGGGCTGGAGAGAGACTGAGGATCTGTGAAATGGTGGGAAGCTACCGCAGGGTATGCCTACACCTCACTTCATTCGCATGGATTCTGCATAGTGCTTGGCTCTCAGCAAATTCAAGTTTTGCTTTTTGGAACTTATTTTCCAGCCTCGGTTGGTTGAATATGCAGTTGCAGAACCTGAGGATACAGAGGGCCAACTGTATACACTTCAGGGATTAATAAGTGATAGTTTTTTAATTGTATAACTTAACATAACTCAAGTTGTATCAAAATCAGCTGTATGTCACTCCCTTTCGTGTATGTCTGCCAAAATGTTTTTCTACACCAAAATCTTCTTCCCTGTCCTTGCAGAAAGAATACAATTTGCCTCTTACAATGATAATTTTATGTTCATCTGATGTCAACTCCTCATTTTATTTGGTTCTATTTTCTTTCTTTTCTCTTCTATTGTGAAAGTGGAAAGATAAACTGATAGAAAAATTATTCGGTCATTTTTCATGCGCTCTACGAATATCTAGCTCAGGTAAAATAAATTGTGCTTCTTTCTGTGGGCACTTAAAAGTGTATTTACATAATAAATTTTGTTTTCATAGGTATGAGATATTTATAGAAAGGTTTTACTTTCCAGATAAAAAAAGGAATTTGGCTTAATTCAAAGTTTTTAAAACTTATCACATAGAAGTGTTGGTACAATATTTTTGGTTAGTTCAAGACCAGGATTAAATTTCTCATTATTCAAACTTTCCAACACTGCTTTTATGAGTTAAATAAACTATCACTGTTTTCATA
>NW_004443961.1:16779605-16782851 GCF_000243295.1 Trichechus manatus latirostris
CCATCTTTGGGTTCCCAAATTTGCTGCAACGTCTCACAGAACTCACTAACCGAACCGTATAAAGAAAATAGCTCACACGGTTGCAGAGGCTGGCAAGTCCCAAATTCGTGGGTCAGGCATAGGCTTCTCCCTGGCCCTCAGTCTCTGCCCAAAGACACTCAGCTTTCTTGCTCTGTGGTCCAGGAAGCTCCCTACACTGTCCTGCAGGTCTCTCCTTCTGGTCCCACCTGCTAGTATCTGCTTCTTTGGTGGTGGTGGGCTCTTCTCTCTGCTTTGGGAATTGGCTCTCTTTTAAGGCAAAACTGACCAATCCCCTTGGTGGGCCACAATTATCTTATTTGCACAGCCCCATCCAATCACCTGGGTGGGAGTTACAAAAGTATGGCGAGAAAGGCCATACTAAGAAAGTCATCATACTGCAGCAGCCAAGCACTTAACCACTGCACCACCAGGGCTCCTAGAGGGTCTGGACAGACTCTAGAAATAATGACTCAGTTACATGGGAATCATTAGAGACCAAGTGCTTATTTCACTCTTTCATTAGGTGCAATAGCCAAGTCATGTGGCACCTTGCCTAAGAGCTATAATAGAAATAGTAAAACACATAAAATTTAATTTAGTTCCAGAGTCTCCACTAAACTTAGTAATTCCCATGCTGTATAAACTCTTCTATCACCTTTCGGCCAGTCACCTAACCACTCATGAAATGTTGTTGCTTTTCCCTTTACACATCACTATCCACTTCTATGATGCTCCAAACCCACTCATCCTCCTTTCTTTACATGAAGAAGCAAAAATCTCATTATTACTTCTTATAGAATTATCCACACCCTGCAAAGACATTCTAGAGATTCCTCTTAAATAACCTTGATTTAATAAGTTTTGTTAATAGTTCATACTTAAAAGAAACTAAAATGTGTCAAATAGGCTATGCTATCACAAATTTAAATTTACCCTTAAATATAAGCTGTCACTGTACTCTCGTTGATAAAGTTGTTTACCAGAGAGTTATGGGTTAACAATTCTGATACTGCTATACATGGATGCTGGAGTTCAACAATTAAGTACAGGCAGCCCCCGACTTAAGAGCAGGATTCTATTCCAATGAGTTCGTCATAAGTGGGTTCTGACATAAGTCGAATACGTCTTTTTTTTTAGTTCTCATTATTATTGCATTTTATTATCAGTATCTTTATTAATCTGATCTTCAAATATCTGTGAACGAACAGCTGAGAATTACAACACTGGTAAATTATGTGCTGCAACATTGTACACAGTATAGATAACTAATGTTAAGATGTACAAAAAAATAAAAACAGGCAGTCGTAAGTGCTGTTCGTCGTAACTCATACGTCATAAGCTGGAGACTATCTGTAGTTGGATAGAGGGGGTCATGTTTTTCACTGTTGGAGTGAGAATATACAGATAAGCAATGGGGAGGAGGCTAGGCCTAGAGTTGGAGACATCAGTGTGAACTCATGCTTAATATAAATACAGTGGTTACACATAGAAATATTTATAGATCTGTGCATATATGTGGCGCAAATAGTTTGCACTTAACACCTAACCTAAAGGTTGGCGGTACAAACCCATCCAGCGGTGCCTCAGAAGAAAATCCTGGAATCTGCTTCTGTAAAGATTACAGTCAAGAAAACCCTATGAGCAGTTGTCCTCTGTAACACATGGGATCACCATGAGTCAGAATCTATTTGACGGCTATGGGATTTTAGTATACAATTCCCTGGTATGTCAAGGAGATACTGCACAGATCAGGATTGGAAAAGGTGCGCAGCAGGGTTGTGTATCCTTTCACCTTTCACTACAGGATAACGTGATTAAATACTACAAGAGACTCACAGAATACCTGCAGTTTATCACCAACAGGTACAAAGTAATAAATTCTAAAACACCCACCTCAACAACCTTTGCATGATATGGAACCTAGAGGTTTGGTTTTCTAGAACAGGCATCAAAGAAAATCTTCCCTTGATTCTCACTAAAAAAGACCTTTTCAGGTACTGTTGATAAACATGAATCTCAAGGTGTTGATCCTTGGATTCATGTTTCTCAACTTAAAACACATGCATCACACTTCCTCCTGACTATTGGACATGCGTTGCACCAGGAGACATTAAATTGATTATTCTTAGGAATCCACCAGAAGCTGCTGACTGCAGAAATGGACAGCTTCCACTCAGGACCATGGGATAAGCTGCTGACTTCCAAGATGGAAAGCTTCGACTCCAGACAACAGAACAAGATTAATTTTCTGATTCTTTGGCACCCTTTTATGTCCCTTTACTCTTAGACCAATCTTGCCTATTATTACACCTTGACACATTCTCTCTTATCATCCTTTTATTTTTTATTGCCGATGATCTTCTTTTGCCACTTAAGGATAAACAAAACTCTTATGTTTTTCCCAGACCACAACTACTGTTCTGAATGTAACTGATTGGTGTATCTGCCATCCCTGACCTAACCTCGCTGACAAAAATTCAATGACTATTCCTTTAAATACTTCAGAAGGTAGATTATCTTTTATAGGCCCCTCCTGGAGCCTATGTTTTCTTCATATCATTAATCTCAACCTTCAGTCTTATGAAAACTGGACCTTGACTCATGTTATCAAAATGCTTCTGCCATCACACAGACTTAACTTACCTAATCAGGAGCAGCCACTGATATTGTGATTATCCTGTCTTCAAAGACATCTTCAGCCTGTTCTGCAGAAACAGTTTAACTGCACTCAAGGAATTTGTCCATCTTAAGGAGTACAAAATTGGCTCACTCCCACTGTAGTAAATTTGACTCATATTGCCAATACAGTCTGTGGCCAGCTAGGGTACTACTTACTATGTGGACATCCAGCTTACCCCTTCCTGCCATACATTACTTATCCTGTGAATTCAGGGTAATTGTTAGAGACTTTTGGATACTTAAAACTAGCACCCCTCCAATGGGCTGTTTTTCTGAAAAAAAATAAAAAAAATAAAATTGCTCAGAAATGTCCCAAATGAGGCAAATATAGGTTACTTTGGAGAATTCCCAGGAAGAATAAGTGACTCCTTCATGCATCTTTATGTGTACTATGTGACCTACATTTCCCACCTTAAGATGGTCCAAAACTTGTCTCTGATCTTATCAAAAGTCATAAATTGTAAAACTTCTATTCTGAAAGCCCAAGAAACTAGTCTAAATTCATTAGTTAGGGTCATCACAGATAATGACATAGCCCGTGATAGC
>NW_004443961.1:16783515-16816609 GCF_000243295.1 Trichechus manatus latirostris
AAAAAAAAAAAAAAAAAAGAACTTCGTCCAAATTATAAAAACCATCAAACATTCCCCATCCTGACAATAGGGAGTGACTACATCTTCTTTACCAATTACAGCTTTAGCCTGACACTAGTCTTCTATCTAGATAAGACTTATTAAGATACCCAGTCACAGAAATACTTCAGCTTCCTGAGAGCATCCAATCCAGAACAAAGTCTGGCTGACTTACACCTTCAATTCTGTAATACGTCTTTTTGACACCCTGTTAACTGAGATGCCCCAAAGTTCCCTATGGCATGTGTTCTTTCTTGCTGCAACATGTGATAATCCAAGTTGTTCAACGACAGGTGTGTTCTTGGTGGTCTTTGGCTGGCAAGCATTGGCAAAACCATGATTCAGCTGAACAACAATGGCCTTTAACATGCTAATAGTGACAATCTTGAGAGTTGTATTTCCTGAGAATAATTCATGGTTTTTACTTATGATTACAGGTTTTTGCTTTGCTTGATTTTTGTTTTTGTTTTCATTACAAAAAATCATGTTCTTTTTACACGGTAGATTCCCAGAAAAGACTAAGTATTTCTCTAATTGACCTCAAGATGGCAGGCTTGAATCAAAAGATACTTTCATTTTAAAATTTTGGGCTTCTCAAAAGTTCTCTTTGAAGTTGCAATTTCAAATGGCCTTTTTTCTCACTCCTTATAGGCCTTAAAAAAAAATTTCTACCTAAGTTTCTTCTTTCATCTTTCTTTCTTTACTGTTTCAAAATGGCCAGGAGATTTTACTCTAGTTTTTCTTAGGACACCACAGCCAGTCACAAAAAATCTGGAGGCTTCTAAAAGTGGAGGTAGATGGAAGATGAGGTAAGTTTAGGCAAATCTTTTACTAAGATGGCATCCGTGATAGGCATCTCCACCCCGCCCCATAAGAATGGTAAATTATTGGAAATATCTTAATTGTAAAAAGCTTTACAATATTAATTCTAAGCTACTATCATGTATTTACAATAATTTTATACTTGAATTTTTAGGTGAATTTATCTACTGTACCATTATGTCATTAAAAAAAAGTAAAGACTAATGTGGGAATTCCCGCCAGTGGCATTTTAACATCACAGTGTCTAAAATTCTCCCAAACTGAACAGATAAGGCTCATGGTTGAACAACATAATAAACACAAGTTAATGTCACTGAACTGTACATGTGAAGAATGTTGAAATGGCAAATGTTCTATTACATACATATTTATCACAATAAAAAAGTTCTAAAGTATGCAAAAGAATGTTTAATTCAATTTAGTCTTTTAAAAGTATATTACGTATTATTTATCCCTTCTCCTAATTTTACTAGAAAAGGCAACATAGTGTGGTACTTGTACACAGATTTTAGAGCCAGATAAACTCAAGTTCAGTTCCAAGTTCTCCCTCTCAGCTGTGTGACCTTAGGCACATTGCTTAACCTCTCTGAACCTCATCTGTAAAATGGGGATAATAATGCTAGTTACAAGGTTGAAGTGAAAATCAAACCAGATCATGAATGGAAAGTGCTTAGCACAGGTCAATAAATGATAGCAGTTATTATTATTTGGGGGGAAGGAGAGAAGAGTGAGGTGAGGAGTGTCACAAAACACTATGAACTGGAAGTTACAACTCTGAAAAGATGAATAAAAAATACTGATATGTGAACTTTTATGAGAGGTCAGAAGACCCAAGTTTTAGTAATGACTTTCCTAAGGATTTTCTGTGAAACTCAAAGCAAAATATCTGATGACTTTATGACTTAGTTTCCTCATCCATCTTCACAGTATATCCATGACCACGAAAGCAGATCAAAGACCAGAAGGTACTTCATGACCGTTCTGTTCCACACGAGACCTCTCAGATGCTCAGACAATTCTGGGGTTGGATTGGGGGCAGGGGTATTGGAAAACCAATTAAAAGCCGTATTTAATTCCCCACTAGCCTTACAGGATAGAGGCTCAGACAGATTAAATGTAATTTAGAATATAAATACAGTTGATTCTTGTTATTTACAGTAGTTATGTCCTATGAAGTCCCCAGGAACACTGAATTAGCTAATACCGAACCAGCTTTGTTAGACTTCAGCTGGGAGTATTCACCATTCTCTGCATGAGCTTGTCTATGAAGGACCAAGAAAGTTTTCAAGTATTTTCAGCTAATAGACTAAAATACTAGAATACAGAATTTGCTAATAATGGAGAATCAACTATATTTATGCATTTAATTATTGCAAATTCATACCTAATACCTACAGAGAAAAAGATCTCCTTTATATTCATTCTACAGCCTTGTGTTAAAAGGGCTTGCAAGAAGTGAGGAAAGACATGGGCTTACTCAGTGCAGTTGGCAATTCAGCACAGCTGATGGGACATGTGCAGAAAAGTAGATACTCCTAAACCTAACCTGGACCTTCGGGTGGCAACTGGGGGCAAAAAGTAAACCTACATTTCACAGTAATCTAAGGTTACCCCAATTTCATTTAGACCCATCTGTTATATTTATTTGAAATAGGTTCTGTTGATTAATTCAACTGACCTTCTGCCCAAACTTCTAACCAGAGCTGGTAACCAGTGACCGACTGATGAACAGGTGGTTAATTGTCTCTGTCTAATTTTCCAGGACAGAAAATGCTAAAAAAAAAAAAAAAAAAAAAAAAAAAAAAAAGCCAAGAGCCATGTAGTCAGAGAGAGGAGGTCAATTATTACTTAGTTATAGAAAGTTTGCTGAGAAGTTTTTCACTGGGAATTAGGAGAACTTTCTCTTCTCCAAACCAAAAAGACCAAACCCGTTGCCACTGAGTCAATTCCGACTCTTAGTGACCCTATAGGAAAAGAGTAGAACTGCCACATAGGGTTTCCAAGGAGTGGCTGGTGGATTCAAACCGCTTTTTGGTCAGCAGCTGAGCTCTTAACCACTTCGCCACCAGGACTCCTTCTCTTCTCCAAATAGTATTAATTTTGGAGTATCCTAACACATTTAATTTGCAAAGCGCCATCAATTATCATGATAAACACTGAATCTACAAACTGAATCAGATCTTCTGATGGACTTAAAACCAACCCTTTAAGTTACCCAATCCTCATTCCCCAGTTCGTTTTGTTTTGTTCATTGATTTGTAGGCTCACTCTTCTGAATATCAAATTTGCGACTCAGGAAGACAATGAGAAGTCACTGAACACCAAATACTACAAGATATCTTCATCAAAAAGTAAAAGTCACAAAAGCACCACCAGGGTACCCTTTCTTTCCAAATAAAACGCACTTGTCAATAATGGAAGTGGACACAAGGGGGCAGTAACAACACAGTATATGCACCTTTTTTTTTTTCCTTCAAACAGATCTATTTGCCCAGAAATTGATGGTTTCTAAAATACCACTTTCAAAGGTAATTCCCCCAGTTTCTGTTGGTCAAGGGTTGTTAACACAGAATATGTGGACCTTAAGTCAATCAGAAGATCTGATCCTGTTTATGAATTCAGTGGTTATCTTGGCAGTGGATGAGATTTTGCAAATTAAAAGGTCTTTTTACATTTTAGACTCAAAATTAGAACTTATTTAAATTTGATTTTTACCATTTTGTTTCATGTCAAGGTAGGATGACCAAAAGCTGCCTTTAATTGCCTCTGTCTATATATCTGTGTATAAGTCATTCTATCCTACTTCGGGAGGAATAGGATAGACTGGGCCAGAGGGTTGCATTCAGGTTGTTTTTCTGACCATCATGTGTGGTCAGCTGAAGAATGATTAGGCAGGAAGGTGTAGCAAAGGCACCATGCTGAGGAAAGGCGAAAAGATCCGAGATGCCTATGGTTTGGGAACAGATGGAGAGCGGAGTCTTTTAAATAATTATCTATGTGAGATCAAATTGACAATGGCAACTTGAAAGGTTGGATGGGAAGCTTAGGGGGCAGTGACTTTAAGATAATGCCAGTGGAATAATGTAGAAAACAATAGCGAGAATGGTAGCACAACTTGAAGACTGTAATCAATATCACTGAAATGCACATGTAGAAACTGTTGAAATGATGTTATCTTTGGCTATGTGTACTTCCACCAAAAAAAAAAAAAAAAAAAAAAAGCTTCTTAACAGTTTAGTGCCCCTAAGAGAAGTGATGAAATTATCAAAATATTGAATTCAGGATTCTTAATGGGATGGAACTGATACCATGTGCCAGGCAATATGCTAGGCACCTTAATAATTGTTTTTTTCTTCCAAAAACCCTAAGAGTCTATTTTATTACTTCCATTTTACAGATGAGAAAACCGAGGCTTAAGAGGTCAGATAATTTACTTTCCAACTAGTCAGGATTTGCATGTATCTGGTTCCAAAATTCATGCTTTTCCCATTGCACATTGTATCAATCAGGAAAGCTTTCTATAGTAACAGTATTTGTCTATGGTGGTTTAAAACAATAGGGGTTGATTTTCTCACATAAATGGAAATGTGGAGGCATGGGTGGCTCAGTGATGTCAGGGGTAATGGTTATGTAAATTGCCTGGTCCTTCCTCACGGTTGCAAGACTCAAGGGGAGAAGAGGGAGTAGGCAACACTTGCATCTGAAGTCCAGAACTTCCTAGGAACCCATAACAGACTCCCATTTACATTCCAGTAGCCAGAACAAGGTTGAGGAGGAGGCTGGGAAGAGGTTGGACCAGTTAACCAACAAAATCTACACAACCATCTGTTATTTGGTATTAGATTCCTAGCAAGCTATCTCTGTAGCTTGGCAGTTAAATGACCAAGCAGCTGATCTGAGTTTATCTCCAGGGGTACTCTTTTGGGTCAGATCACCTGAGTTGTCAAGTGCATCTGGGCTGCCTGGTTATCATCGCCCCTGCTAACAGCATAGTCCAGGTGTCACAGAGAGGACGTGATGTTAAATACTGCCACCATCTGCACGTGCTTCCTGATAAGTTCCCTGTCTGCAGCTCAGTATTGTAGGCCTCTGGGAACTGGGTTTTTCTTTTTTGTTTGTTGATTTTCAGGTAACCACAGAAAGAGCCTCAGGCAAGGAGGCAGAAGGCTTGGTTCCTAGTCCAGCTGCATCACAGACTGGGAGACCTGGAATAAGTCAGTTTAGCCCTATAAGCCTTAATTTTTTTATCTGTGTAGGGTGGTGATAATTTCCTGGCCTATTTGTCAAGACAGCAGAATGTACCAGTAAGCACTCTGAAATCCTTACAGACTTATATAAGGTGGAGTTGTTGTTACTAGGTGCAAAGGGCCTCTCTTGATCCAACCACTGCCATGAGCTTCTGGACCACAAAGCTGTGAGAGCTCAGAGGGCTGGAGCTGTGTCTTCCTCACGTCCCTCTCCCCAGAACTAGCACAATACCTGCATTTAGCAAGAACTCAGTGAATGTGTATTGAATGAGGGGTGAGTAGATGAATGACTGGCTGAATAAAAACATGAATGCAGGATGGTGTTATGAGAACCGAACCCTGGCCCTTTAGCTCTCTGCCTTCACTCCTGCATGTCCAACTGCCTGATGGAGATCACTACCCAGCTATCCTGCAGCATCCCAAAGGCAGCCTTACCCCAAACTACAATAGCTCTCATATCCCCCACAAAAGTGTGGGGACTTTCTCTTCCTATTAATAACATCCCTCTTCTCCAGCCTCTGGGTTTACAATCCCATCTGCTTATTTGTCTTTTTATTTCTTTTCTTTCTCCACATCTTATCATTTCAAAAGCCTTTGGATTCAACTTCTGTGATGTTCAGGCATGAGATTAACCTCAGTCACCACAGAATTTTGCAAACTAGCTGCTCACTCCTGCTTATCATACTCGATCTTCTTTCATACAGTATGGTTGGTGGGGCGGTGAGGCCTTAATTTCTGTTCCTGGATGGAGCTTGCTCTGAGGCTGAGATTGCGCTGATGCCCTTGGATGGCTCCATCCCATCTTAGGTGCCCCGGCATGTGTAGCTTTCACTTCTTACAATTAAGCGTTGCCAGCAGCAGACCGAAAAGTTTACATTTCCTGAACTAACAAGCTAGTGGGTTAGACAATGATAGAGCATGTTCAAATAAAGCACTGAACAATTTTGTCATCAGATTGGATGGGGGTTCCTTTTCACTCCATCAGTTTGCATCTGCATAGTTTTTCTTTTTTTAAATAACAACTATATTGAGATATGTAGGACCTGGGTGGTACAAATGGTTAACACACTACACTGCTAACTAAAAGGTCCAAGTTCACCCAGAGGTGAGTTAGAAGAATGACCTAGCGATCTACTTCCAAAAAAACCAGCCATTAAAAACCCTACGGAACACAGTTCTACTTTAACACATACGGGATCACCACGAGTCAGAGAATTGACTGGATAGCAAATGGCTGACTGATTGGTATTGAGATATAATTCACATGTCATATAATTCACCATTTAAAGTGTACAATGGTTTTTAGTATATTCACAGAATTGTATAACCATCACAACAATTTTAGAGCATTTTCATCACCCCTTCCCCCAAAAAAACCTATACCCAGCAGTCATTCCTCTTTCCTCTACCCCATTCTCCCACCTAGCCCTACACAACCACTAATCCACTTTCTGTCTCTTTAGATTTACTTATTCCTGACATTTCATATGAATGGAATCATACAATATGTGGCCTTTTGTGTTGGGCTTTCTTCACTTAGCATAATGTTTTCAAGTTTCATCCATGTTGTAGCATTTATTAGCACTTAATTCCTTTTTATGGTTGAGCAATATTCCATTGTATGGATATACCTAATTTTTGTTTATCTATTCATCTGTTAATGGACATGTATTTGGGTTGTTTCCACCTCTTGGTTATTATAAATAATGCTGCTATAAGAATTTGTGCACAAGTTTATTGTATGGAAATGTTTTCATTTCTCTTGGGAATATAGCCAGGAGTAGAATTGCTGGATCACAAGGTAACTGTGTCTAACCTTTTGACCAACTGCCAGGCTATTTTCCAAAGCAGATGTACCATTGTATGATCATTTTTTAACTTGGTGGCATTATTAGCAATATTAATAGAGATAGACTTTTAAAGTGAGAGTGCTAACAGATTGAAGATTATTTTTGTTAAGTACTGTGCATTTGGAGTCCCTGGTGGTGCAAATCGTTAAGAGTTTGGCTGCTAACCAAAAGGTTGGCAGGTTGAGTCCATCCAGAGACTCCTCATAAAAAAGGCCTAGCAATCTTCTGAAAAACCAGCCAATGAAAATTTTATGGCACACATCTCTACTCTTAACACACACTGAGGTCACCATGAGTCGGAACTGACTCAGTGGCAACTGGCTTGTTTTGTTACTGTGCATTTATAACTTGTGTCCAAGTCAGCATCAGCAAATCTTCCAGGAGACAGGATTACGTTGTGCCATCTAGCTTTGCGCATAGCAGAGATACAATATCTGGCTAAATCTCCTTGCATTTCAAGTCACCTTTAGTGGAACAAGGTTGTGAGCCAGCATTTTCTCTGCCCTCCCTCATGCTCCTTGTTTGGAGAAATAGGGATGGGCTGTCTCAGCTCAGTTACTTATAAGGTCCTCCCATATAGTTCTGTCCCTGGAGCCAACACTCAGTACAATCCTGTGCTCATGAATTTTTTGCCAAAGTAGGTGGCTGTGTGAAAAAATTATGTCACAGAGACAACATCGTGACTTCTCTGCAGAATGAGAAAGGGAAAGAGGGAGAGAAGGAGGGAGAGAGAAGTACTTGGCAGTAAGCAAGCTGTACTATGCAGGGAATAAGGCATTACCCTCAGAGTGGCTGAGAAGGAAGTAGGAGGGAAAAAATCCATTTTCATGACTAGGATTTTAGATTATTTTTTCAGAACTCTGAATACATATCCTGTAAACGTCATTTTCTGGTTTTATTATGTTGGCCTGTTTTCGTGATTAAAAGTTAAAAAAAAAAAAAGTATCCCTGTCAGTTTAAGCTTAACCTTGGATTTAGACTCTTTCTCACCTCTGGGGATGCAGAAATCAGATGAATATCAGATGAATTTCTTATTTTAACAAAGAGGAGAGAAAATGCTTCTCTAACAGATCTGAATGTCTCCTTAAAATAGTTTTGGCAGTTATTCCTTATATGTTTCCTTTTATGAAGAGCTGGGACTCAATGGACAAGGTTTTATAAAAACTAATAAAAAGTTTTAAAACATGCAGAATGTTAGAAGTTGAGGTGAGGCAGCTAGGGACATTGAAGCCCAGAGAAGTCAAACATGTAGCTCAAAGTTTCCTGGTCAGTAAGCACCAGAACCATGACCAAGGACTTCCGCTTCTCAGACCAGCACTCTTCACGTGTGCCTGGGGATTGCTCTGGCCCTCCTTGGCTGTGTATGGGAGGCTACAAGGAAGGAGCTTGCTAGCCAGGGAATGCCTGAACTCCCGTCATCCAGAACTGAGCTCTGTGCCCAGCACACGACGGAGCTCAGCAGTGCTCATTACAGTGCAGGGTTCAGCCATTCTAATACAGCCACTATCCTACAGGGTAGTGCAGGCCCTCATGTCTCCCCATCAACTTCAGGGGCTGCTGCTGTCCCAGCCAACGCCTTTGTGCAAATTAGAAAAATTCACCATCACTCAAGGTGGGTAAAGCCCTCTCAGGGCTGAAGAGAGGTGCATAGGCTCCATCTCAGTCCCATTTGTGCCTTACCTGCAAGCTTTAGTGTGGGGCCCAACCCATAAAACCATGTAGGATGATCCCATTAACCCTCCAAAGAAGCTCACTTTCCTTATGTGTAAAGTGAGGACCATGTTAATAGGAAGGTTTCTAGGGAGCTTTTCTAGGAAGGGTTCATGATGACTGAATGAGACTGTCAGTGAAAAGCGCTTCATAAATCAGAAAGGATTACCACAGGTTAATTATTGTAAATGCTTGTATGGGTGTGTGCACGCACATGCACGCACACACACGCACACACACACATGAGAATGCCTACAGTGGTATGCTCTTCAAGTCCTATAGCCTAGTAAACGGAACTTTGTACCAGTGGAAAGCCCCTGGTTCTCAGTTATCAGAGACTTTATCAGTGATATCTCAGCAAAAGGTAAAGAACAAAACAGAGTTGATTCTCTAAAACACAGTTTCGCAGACCTGACTGCGCATTAGGATAATCAGGGGAACTTAAAAATTACAGATATCCAGGCCCCACCCCAGAGGTTCTGAGTCAACTGACTTGGTAGGGGATGGGACGGCCAGGCTGGAAGCAGCCATCAGCGGTGTTTAATGTTCTCAAGGTGATTGTAATGTGCAGCCAGGGTTGAGAAAAGGCAGTGTATACCTGCTGGTCACTAGTGATCTTAATTCCTGGTTTCCTCCCAGGTCACTGTTGTGATGGACAGCCAGTCTTCTGAGGCGACTAGAAGCCCAGTCACCTGCTCTGCCTCTCTGAGACTGAGAAGTGATTAGATTACGTACTTGGACCCACCGTTAAATAAGGGGAAGCCATTTTGGACTACAGCCCTCCATATCTGAAGAGATCATTAGAGTGACCCAAAAAAGAAATTGGATGGCGTCTCAGGGATAGGAGATACCCACATTGGCCTCCCCCACAAAGTGACAGCCTCTGGTTGTACTCTGACTGCACAGCTGGGACCAAAAACTCTTAAAACTCTACATAAAGACAACCCAATTAAACAATGAGCAAAGGACTTGAATAGACATTAATTCAAAGAAGACATACAAACGGACAATAAGTACAGGCTAATAGGCTCAAAATCACAACTCATCAGGGAAATGCCAATTAAAACCACAATGAAATAACACTTTACACCTACTAGAATGGCTATTAACAGACAGACAGAAAATAACAAGCGGTGGTGGCTAGGATGTAAAGAAATGGGAATACTCATCCATTGCTGGTGGAAATGTAAAATGGTGTAACCACTGTGGAAAACAGTTTAGTGGTTCCCAGAAAGTTAAACATAGAATTACCATATGATCCAGCAATTCTATACTCCTGGGTCTACAGCCAAAAGACTTGAAAGCACTCAAACATACATGTGCATCAATATTCATTGCAGAATTATTCATAATAGCTAGAATAGCCAGGTGTCCATCAACAGATGAAAGGATAAACAAAATGGAGCAAATACATATAATGGAATATTCTTCAGTCATTAAAAAATGAAGTTCTGATATATGCTCCAACGTGGATAAACCTTGAAAACATTATGCTGAGTGAAATAAATCTGACACAAAAGCACAAATAGTGTAGGATCCCTCTTACCTGAAATATGTAGATTAGGTAAATGCATAGAGACAAAAGTTTATTGGTGGTTACCAGGGGCATGTGGAAGGGGGAATGGAGATTCACTCTTTAAGAAGTATTTAAGTTTCTAGTTGGGGTGTCGTAAAACTTTTGAAAATAGTGGTGATAATTACACAATATGGTGAATGTAATTAATGTCACTGAGTTGTACTCCTAGCGGTTAAAATGACAAAATTTGTTATATTTTACAATAATTTTTTTTTTTAAAGCTTATAGACCATTTGGATATCTTCATAGTTGATGTGTCCATTCACGTCTTTTGGCCATCTTTTGACATTGTTGTAGTGCTCTTTTCTAATTTGTAAGATATATTTTCTAAATACCACCTCTTTTGGATACATGAATTAAAAAACATCTTTACTTCGTGGCTTGCCTTTTCTCTTAATGGTTTCTATTAATGAACAAGTTATATTTCTGCATTTATTTAAGTCATTTTTAGCTTCTCTCAACAATGCTAATAGCTTTAGAGATTTTCTATATCTTTCATTAGATTTATTCCTACGTACTTGATGGTTTTTGATGTTATTGAACCTAGTATCTTTTTTTTTCTTAGAATTTTAGTTTATTGCTGGTGTATAAAAATAAATTTTTTTAATACAAACTTTGTCTAAATTTACTTATTAATCCCACTATTTGAAGATTCTTTTTTATTTTCTAGGTATACAATTGATATCATATGTAAATAAAGTTTTATTTCCTACTTTTCAATTCTTATTCTCTGTTATTTCTTCATCTTGCCTTTTGCACTGGCCAGTAGTACCTCCAGTAAAATGCTTAAAAAACAGGACATCAATTCTAGTAGTTTTTCACTTTATGCAAACTGATATCCAAACATAAACTGGTGTAATTACTGCGCTGTACATGTGGTTAGGGGGAACCTTACATCCATGGTGCATTCTTCCCATCTCCCCTTCCTCTCTCCTGAGTTTCTTTTCAACACTTTCACCCCCTGCTCAGGATTTCATGGAATACAGGAGAGATGCTCATTGCGAACAAGTTGAGCTAGGAAATGTTACTGTTAAGTTCCTCCTAGAATTACCCAGCAGAGGAGGAGAAAGAGGAAAGGAGTTGGGAAGGAAAGCAAGAACAGAAATAACCATCAACCTGAAAGGGCTAATGGATGAGTTGAGAGAGAAGAGAACATGGAAGGTGAGGAGAGCACAGTGAGCAATGGTAGGGGTGAGAGGTGAGGAAAAAGTATTTAAGTCCAAAAATGTTGGGCAGTGATGCAGATTACTTTCGTGTGTGGGCTCTGTCATGTCTCAGGTTCAGATTAGCTAAAGAACACTAAGGAACCAGACAGTCCCCTCCCAAGCGTCCAGTTTTGTCAGGTTGTGACTTGCCTTTTCAATCACTCAGTATCTAATAATGTACCTTCTTCTGAGGCATCATACTTTTTTTTTTTTTGCAATTGGTTATTGGTAGTGGTAGTGCCAGTTGCAGTCAAGTCAGCTGACTCACGTGACCCCATGTACAACAGAAGGAAACACTGCCTGGTCCCGTGCCATCTTCATGATTATTGGTAGGCTCGAGTTTATGGTTGCAGCCACTATGCATTCTGAGTGCCTTCCAACCTAGGGGGCTTATCTTCCAGCAGTATATTGGACAATCTTCTGTTGTGATCCACAGGGTTTTCATTAGCGAATTTTTGGAAGTCGATCACCAAGACTTTCTTCCTAGTCTGTTTTAGCCTGAAAGTGCCACTGAAACCTGTCCACTGTGGGTGACCCTGCTGGTATTTGAAATATCAGCAGCATAGCTTCCAGCATCACCTCAATATGAAGCCATCACAGTATGACAAACTGTTCAGATGGGTGGTAGGCAATTGGTCAATCCTAGCTTATTAAAGAAAATGTGACCTCTACATCTAAGGAGGTAAAATTATGACGAGGAAAGGAAGTATACACAAAAATAATGTCACAACCATTCATACTAATTGGGGAAGCATAGACTAAAGGGCTCTAAGCTCAGGCATGCATATGCATATGGCAGAAAAGATGAGGTATCTTAGAGAAGGGGATTTCCTCGGGATTTTGCTACATGGATGCACACACTGATTTTTCTTCCACATGAGACTTAGAAGCAAAGTCAGTCTCATCAAAAATATGCTAATAAGAATGCTCAGGTAGTAAGCATTGTCCTGAGCAAGCATTTGGTAACTTTTAAAAAGCAGACCTTGGGTTTTCAGGACACTTCATCTGCTAAATGTCAACAAAATACAGCTGAGGTGGCAAATGTGTCAGCGAGGATGTCAAGGAGGAACTGAGAGGGTCAAATCTGCTGGGCCTTGGTTTGTGTAGCTTACAGAGTGTTCTTAAAGTGTCAGAGGGTGCATTCTGTTTGGCAGCTTGGAGAACCACTCAGGCTCAGCATTAAAAGCGTGCGGGACACAAAGGTGGCAAAGAATGATTGGGAACCAAAATGCTAATGTCTTCCGAAAATAGCAATTCAGATAACTGGAAGTCTGGAAGCTTCCATATGCACTCATTCCATAAGCAGCTAGATTTTCTAAAACTGCAACTCTCCAGTGGTTCTCAAATATCCTTTTATCTAAGAATCACCTGGTGCTCGTTAAAATGCAAATTCCTGGGTCTCATTCACAGAGATTTAGATATTATATTGGGATTGAGCCCAGATAGCTGCGTTTTTACATGCACACCAGGTATTCCATAATCAGGTGGCACATGGGCCACATTTTCAGAATTGCTGCCTAAAGTCTTCCAGGATCTAGCTCTCTGATCACTGCAGGAGGGGCCATGATTTAATCTATTTCCAAAGAAGGGGTCTGGAAGTAGTCTTTCTCCTCCCACATTCAATCTGTCCTCTCCTTCTGCTACTCTGTTCTAACATTTCCTTTATGTTTGTACCCTTTTCTCAAGCTCCTCATCCAGAAATATTATCTCCCCATGTGGGTTTCTGTGAGCGCTGCTGCTTTTGTTAAGTCAGCCTTCACTAAGGTGTATAGCAGAGAGGTGCATCTGAGCAATCTGGGCGACATCGTTCCTTTGACCTTGCTGACCCGCATAACTCAATTTGCCAGAAGTGGCAAAGTGGTACCCAAAAGCTGGGTCTTACACAGGTGTTTGGTTTATTTTTTAAAAATTTGAATTTTTTGCCAATCTTTAAAGTGGGGAAAATTTCACATAAAGAATTCCATATGTCTGGCTATTCTTCTTAAAATATCAGAAGACCTGGCTGCCCTGGCCAGTGTTCCTTAAGGGCAACAGTCAATCGGGCAGCAGTCAACTAAGGCAGCCCCACTGCCTGCAGAGGTTAATACACTATAATAATGAAGCTATAGTATCAGGGCCCTATTGTTCCAAAGCCCTCTACCTAATTTTGTGTTTGTAATTCTGTATTATTTTTCTTAAAGAGGTGTCCAAAAGTTTGTAAGTTTTAGGGGCCACAGAACTTGGATCAACCCTTGCCACTTGGCCCTATAAACTCCCAGTGCTGAGGTGACGTATTGGCTATCATTTATCATCAGACTTCTCCACAGATGTCCTTAAAATAAGGAAATATTTCTCTGAACTCATAGGTCTATAAAACAAAAGACAAACTGAGAAGGCATCCTATTTCAGGGAGAAAGAGAGGGAGCCTATTTCTTCGTGGATATGATTGGGCCTGCTTCACTCATTGACATTACCTGTCTCCTACTGTCGGCATCTGATTTCATGTTCCCTGGCTGATCAAGCTCTGTTCTCCAGCTCATGATTCTTTCAATTCCCTGTAATCAGAACAACATTTTTCTACTGTTACAGATTAAGTTGTGTCCCTCAAAAATACATGTTGAACGCGAAAAACATTAAATTGCCAAATGGTGTGTTATATACATATATTTATAATTTAAAAAAAAATGTGTTGAACTCCTCGCCCTTGTACATGTACAAGGATGTAATCCTTTTTAGAAATAAAGTGTTTTTTTTGTTAGGTTAATGAGGCCATACCAGTATAGGGTGAGTCCTAAGCCTAATCACTTCTCAGTTATAAAACACAGACAAACACACAGAGAAAGACAGCTGACATGTGAGAATTGTCTGCGAGAAAAGGACACCAAGGATCGCCAGCAGACAGCAGAACTAGGGGAAAGGCTCACAGAAGGAATCAGCATGGCTGCCAAGCCCATGATTTGGACTTTTAGCCTCCAGAACTGTCGGAAAATAAACTTCTGTTCTTCAAAGGCATCCACTTGTGATATTTTTGTTACGGCAGCGCTAGCAAACTAAGATATCTACATATCACGAAGCTTGCTTTCTTCTCCATGCATTTTCTTCTTCCAAGATACTATTTGCCTTACTTCGATATTTCTTGTGTTGTTCGTCATGCTGTTTTAAAGCCTCATTTTTCATTTTTCAAGATTGTTGAGGATTTGGTGGTATTTTCTGTGGATTTATTTATTACTCAGCAAGAGTCATGTCTCTACTCCTCCCAGGGAATACAGGAGAAGCGGCAGGCATCATAGATCACCTGGCAGGGAGTCTTCCCGAGTGATTTATTTGAAGCTTAGTTTAACACTCTGTTTGCTCAGGTTGTTAGTCTTCTCCTCTTTTTAAATAACATCTTATTAAAAAAAAAAATACCTGTTTGATAATGTAAAAATAAGACTAAACATAAACAAAAGTGCATTTTGTTGAACATGGTCATCTGCGATATTTATTTTCTGATTTTTCTGGGAGAAGGGAGTGAGTTATTAACTGAGTCATTAACTATTTTATCTACAAAGTAATGGGTTAAGAACCAGCGCCCACCAGGCCAACATGGACACTTATGGGTTTTGACTGTGGGGCTAATAAGCAGTTGATTATTTTAATGTTATTATTAATGGTACTAATTTAATTATTCAGTAGTTTCCAATCTTATTCATATTTTGGCTATATAAATGTCAATCAAATATTTTTTCCTATTTTTTAAAGTCTAAATCTTCAATACTGTTGCTAGACACTATAAACACACTTCCTGATTTCTCCCCAGCTATGAATAAAGTGACTTTTCAGTTAACTTTTTTGTTCCTGGCAGTCACTGAATAAAACTTAAATTCTTATTTAGCCATATCACATCGTCAATGGCATATTGTGGTAGTATGTGTGGGGTAAATCCGTGCTGTTGATGGATATCCAGAACAGCTGTTATCTGGGCATAAGGGCAAGCAAGGAGTAGACTTGCCCCCTCAGAGCCCAGCATGGTATCATCTCAATCCCTGAATCTATTAAGATGATTCCACAACGGTTGTACCCTCAGATACCTAAAGGTATCAAACCAAAATTCTGAAAAGGATATTACAAGAAGGGCAAAAGCATATGCTAATCACACTTATGACCATAGATGCAAAATCCTAAACAAATATCAGCAAATCTAATTCAGCAATGTCTAAAAAAGTATATATACGATGTGACCAAATTGTGTCATTTATCTCAGAAGTGCAAGGCTATTTAGACATTTGGAAAAAAATATGATTCACCACATTGACAGAAGACAAAAACAATGTAATGCAGCACAAAAAAAAAAAAAAGAAAATTGATAAAATTTCAACTATGTTCATAATAAACTCTTAACAAACTAGTAATAGCTGGGAATTTCTTAAATAGAATAAAAGTTACCTACAAAAAAAATCTACAGCAAATACCCTCTTTAGTGATGAAAAATGGAAAACTTCCCCCTGAATTCAGGAAAAACTAAGGATGCTTTCTATGAGCACTATCATTCAACATCTCACCAAAGGTTACAGTCAGTGCAATAAGTCAAGGAAAATAAACAGAACACTGAAAAAGGAGAATTAACTACACATCACATGTTTGCATGCCACTTGTTTGCATTCACAGAAAATCCAAAAAAGTCTTTTGGTAAATTATTATTATGAATAAGTGAATTTGTCAAAGTCATTGAATATAAGCTGAGTATATAAAATCAATATATTTATATACTAACTATCAACAATTAGAGAAGGAATAATTTAAAATACGTCAGAATATAGCTAGTGAACAATATAAACATGATCCCTAACCAGAAATTAGCATGGAGAGATAAAAGGGTAAAAAATACAAAGAAGATGGTAAAAGACAGAGAAGATGGTGAAAAGATCTAATATATGAGTAGTTGGAGTCCCAGAGAGAATGTGGCAGGATTACAGCTTAGAATTCCTAACTCTGGAGAAAAACCTCAGAACACAGATTAACCTCTTCACACAACAAGTAGGATAAATAAAAAGGAATCCACATACCAAGTTAAACTGCTAACACAAATGACAAAGAAAATCTTTAAAAGCAGCCAGTTTCACTGGGGTGAGCGAACACATATTACCCACAAAGAACACGTATTAGACTCTAAGTGGATTTTGTGTGATAAATAATGGAAGTGAGAAGACAATGGAAAGATATCTATAAAGTACTTAAAGAAAATGGCTGTCAAAGTAAAATTCTATTTTCATCTGTAAAGAATTCAAGTTAAACGAAGACATTTTCAGATTAATAAAAACTGAGAAGATTCATCATCAGTGCATCTTTTCTTAAGGAAAATACCACAGGATACTTTTCAGGCAGAATAAAAATATGCCCAGCTGGAGGGTGGGAGAAGCAGGAAGAAGAGCAATAGAAAAGGAAATTTGTGAATAAATCTAAATGAATACTGGCTGCATAAAAGTTAAACAGTAAAAGTATCTTATAGGCGTAAGTCAAGGGGTAGGTAAATGGAGTTATTCTAGAGTCTTCGCATTGCCCAAGAGAAGAGCAAGAGTACTAATAAATTTTACATTATAATAAGTCAAGAATGCATGCTGTAATCTTAAGGATAATCATTAAAAAATAGTAAAGGATTTATAACTCTGAAGCTAATGGTAGGAAACACTAAGTATCTAAAACATGTTAAAATCAGAAAAGGAACATAAATCAGGTAGAGTAAATAGAGAACACAGAGTAAAATTAGAGTTGTAAACTCAAAGACATCAATAATTACATTAAAAGTAAACATACTAAATGCTCCAAATTAAAAGAAAAAAAACGGACTAGATTTAAAAAAAATTATATGAGGTTTATAAGATACACACCTAAAATATAAGGATACAAAAAGGTTGAAATGCCAAGACTAAGCAAAAGAAAGCTAGTGTTGTTAGCCATCTTGTAGAAAGCTGGAGCCCTGGTGGCACAGTTGTTAAGAGCTGTGGCTGCTAACCAAGAAGACTGGCAGCTTGAATCCAGCAGCAGCCCCTTGGAAGCCCTACGGGGCAGTTCCACCCTGTCCTAAAGGGTCACTGTGGGTCGGAATCAACTCAACAGCAATGGGTTTGATTTTTTTGTTTTATAGAAAGATAGCTATTAGCCATCTTGTATCTGTGTTATATCTGCTAAAAGTATTTTTAGGTTAAAAAAAAAAAATCATTAGAAATAAAAAGGCACACTTAATATGATAAAAATGTTAACTCAGCAGAATTTATACATATTAACACATAAAAGCTAAATTTGTATACACCTTATAATATAGCCTCAAAGTATATATAGCGAATATTGACAGAAATACAAGAAACAGATTCACGTTCATACTGGGAAATTTTAACACTTTGAGTTATTGATAAAATTGACAAATATCAATGTGAGTACCATAATTTATTTAAACATCCCCCAAATGTTGGATATTTAGGTTTCTATTATTTTCCTATTATATAATGCTATGGTGACACTCTTGGTATAGTACTCTGTCTCAACCTCTATTTTCATAACTTTGAGATATAATTCACGTACTATACACCCTTTTAAGGTGTACAATTCAATGGCTTTTGGTATATTCAGAGTTGTACATCCATCATCACAGTTTTAGAACGTTTTCATCACCCTAAAAAAAAATCCCCCTCTCCTTAGCCATCACCTCCCACTTCGTCCAGCCACCCCCCCAGCCATAGGCAACCACTAATCTACTTTCTGTCCTTATAGATTTGCCTATTCTAGACATTTCATATAAACAGAATCATACGACATGTGGTTCTTTGTGGCAGGCTTCTTTCAGTTGCCAGAATATTTTCAGAGTTCATCCATAATATAGCATACATCAGTACGTCATTTCTTTTATTGCCAAATAATATTTTACTGCATGACTATATCACATTTTATTCATCAGCTGATGGGTATTTGGGTTATTTCTACTGTTTGACTATTAGGAATAATACTACTATGAACATTCATATACAGGTTTGCATAAGCATGTGTTTTAACTTCTCTTGGGTAGATTATCTAGGGGTGGAATTGCTAAGTCATATGGTAACCCTATGTTTAAACTTTTTTAAAGATAATATTTTATTGTGTTTTCATTGAAAGTTTACACAGCAAATTAGGTTCCCATATTTGACAATTTCTACACGAATTTTTCCGTGACATTAGTTACATTTTGTGCAGCGAGTCAACATTCTTTTTAATTGCATTCTGGCTGTTCCATTTCCAGTGCTCTACTTGCCCCCTATGTTTGAATTTTGAAGCACTGCTAGACTGTTTTCCAAAGTGACTGCACCATTTTCTATTTTTACCGAGAGTGTACAAGGGTTCCAATTTTACCACATCCTCACCACTACTGGTTATTGACTGTCTCTATTATAGCTGTCCTAGCTGGTGTGGAGTGATATCTTATTGTGGTTTTGATTTGCATTTCCCTAGTGGCTAATTGCTGAACTTCTATTTAATTAAGATACTTCTAAGACATAAAGTAACTGAATTAGGGTTAAATTTTTTTTTTTTTTTTTTAAGTTCAATGTGTAGTACCAAACTGCTTCTCAATCACTGTACCCTGCCTGAAGGTATATGAGTGCTTGTTGCATAATAACCTGCAACATAAATATTCTTTTAAAAATCTCTGCCTATTCAGTGAATTGATATTGTTTGTTAACCTTATTTCTCGTGACATTGCCTTTTTTAATACACATAATTATTTACATAACTTGAGTGAGTTGTCTGCTCATATTTTTGTCCATTTTCCTATTGGGTCTTGATTTTTTTTTTTTTTGATTGTATAAGCTTCTTATATTAGTCATATTTTTCCATGAACTATTGTGTTGGAAATTGTCCTTAAAATAGCTTACGTTCATCTTGAATAATTTGATAAGGAAATATTTTTAATAAATTACAAAACTAAAATGTTTTTGAGAAAAATATTGGAGTCCTTTCAATAATCAACCAGAATAACCATTTCTAAAATATTAAAAGAGATTAAAATAATAAAAGCCCATATTTGGTTGTTTAACCAAAAACCTGTTGTCATTGAATGACCCTATAGGACAAAGCAGAACTGCCCCATAGGGTTTTCAAAGGGCTGTAATCTTTATGGAAGCAAATTGTCACATCATCATTCTCCCATGGAGCAACTGGTGTGTTCAAACCACTAACCTTTCAGTTAGCAGTTGAGCGCTTAACCACTGCTTCACCAGGTGTCTTTATGTGGATGTTTACATAATGCAAACTATTAAGCAAACAGAGACCAAATGAGAGAGAACATTTTGATTTCATGAGACATATTAATGCTTCTTCCTGAATCTAATTAAAAATTTGATAGTTTATGCTCAGTGAAATGCAGGAAATTAGAAGTAGTAATTATCTTGGGATTTAACCTTTTCATTTAGTTTCTTAGGCACCTAACTTGCATTTATGCAAATAACCGAAGGTTTTTTTTTTTTTTTTTTTTGGTTCCCTTACATCCCTCAATGTTTACTTGTATTTAAAAGGATTTCATGATAAAATATAGCTCTGGGCACTCTATCACTTTTTAGCTAGCAAAATTCTTAAGCAGAATTTGCTGAAGCGTAGAATGGATCGCAGGCTCGCTGGCCTCCCAGAAGACTGTGAGAGGAGTGATGGGTCGGTACTGAGGTACTGAATTACCAGGCTCCATCCTTCCAAGAGTCTAATGTTTACAGGTCAGAATCACTCATAAAATAAGTGGATTACAAGCATCCCCAGTTTTTCTTTGGAAGATCTGTAAGCACAGAAGGGCTTATCCAAAATTACAGAGTAGTTCTGAATCTATAATCTTCTGAATTTAAGTTCTGTCTTTCCATCCATCTACTCAGAGTGGCTGTTCTATGTGGCTAAAGACAGAGGGAGCACAGAGTAATGTGGGGTAGATGATGGTCAATATGTTCTTTTCTTTAAACTCTATCTTACATGGCTAGATCATGGCAACCCTGTATGTTACAGAGTAGAACTGCCCCATAGGGTTTTCTTGGCTGTGATCCTAATGGAAGCAGATCACCAGGACTTTCTTGCACAGTGTAGCTAGTTGGGTTTGAATCACCAACTGTTAGGTTAGTAGTTAAGCACAAACGGTTTGAGCCACCCAGGGACCTAGACACATGGGGTCACCATGAGTCAAAAATCAACTCCATGACAATGGGTTTGGTTTTTAAGTGACTAGATACTGATCCAAGAAGTAGGATGAAATTTATGTTTAAATGTTCCAGATACAGAATGGGAAAGAAGGGTCCCAGACAATGTCTGAAGTTAACGTATCTAAAGGTCCCTTGTTTGGGGACATGCACTGTGTGAAGGGAATGATTTATCCTTTTTACTTTTCTCTGTCAGTGGTATTAAAGGAGCAGCCTGCCAAACACGTCAGTGTTCCTGGTGTCAGGAGAAGACTAGAGAATGTTAGGGAATGAGAAGTGCCCTCAATAAGAGTCCAGAGTCTGGGCCCCAAATCTCTAGCCAGGTTGCTTAACAACTGTGTCTCCATTTCTTTACTTGTGAAATAGAAATAAAAACACCTTCCCACTGTGAGGAACCAATGAGCTTCTATAAGAGGGAAGTTTTGATGCTTGGCTGCCTGCGGCTTCAGGCCTTAGAGGAATTCACAAGGCTCCACCCCTCCCTCTCTGCACTACCACCGCAGCTTAGAAACCAGGAGCTCTCAAACTGGAGCCTGCATCAAAGTCACCAGGAGGGCTTGTTAAAACTGATTACACGGCCCCACCCTCAGAGCTTCACATCCCGTAGGTCTGAGGTGAGTGGGAATCCACTGGAGGCAACTAACAACAACAAATGCCCGGATGCTGCTGCTGCTCTAGGAACTACCCGTTGAGCATGACTGAATTAGATACTTTTTTCGCGGGGGGAGCAAGCTCGGCTGCTAACTGAAAGGTTGGAGGTTCAAATCTACCAGCTGCTCCGCAGGAGAAAGATGTGGCAGTCTGCTTCTGTGAAGACTCCAAACCAAAACCAAATCCACTGTTGTTGAGTCGATTCCGAGTCATAGTAACCCTATAGGGCAGAGTAAAATTGTCCCATATGGTTTCCAAGGCTGCAAATCTTTACAGAAGCAGTCTGTCACATCTTTCTCCCACAGATTGGCTGGACCTGACCTTTCAGTTAGCAGCTGAGAGCTTTAACCACTGCACCACCAGGGCTCCTTTGTAAAGATTACAGCCTTGGAAACCATATAGGGTGTTCTACTCTGTCCTATACGGTCACTATAAGTCGGAATCTACTCAACAGCAACGGGTTTGGTTTGAGTTTGGGGAGAGGAAAGTAGTAAGGACAGCTTTCATTTGAGGAGTCCTGAAAGGTTTTGTGTATAGGTTAAGTTTTAAATCATATTATCATAAATGGGTCTAAACTACCTTGCCTCTCCCATGCTGTAACACCGGAAGGCCTTATACTATGTTATTGGCAACAGGTTCTTTTCCCATCTTCATTATGGATTTGGAAGTTATTTCCTTGTACATTCTACAGTTGGGCTTAAATGTCTACCTATTGTCCATCCAAGAGAAGGCAGTTTGAATCCACCAGCCACTACTTGGAAACTCTATGGGGCGGTTCTACTCTGTCCTATAGGGTCACTATGAGTAGGAATCAACTCCACAGCAATGGGTTTGGTTGGTTTTGTTCCATCTTGAGCTTCCCTGAATAATAAGATTTGACTGAAAGTTAATTTCAGGATCCCTTGTCTCACCTCCCTCACAGAACCTTTTCAGAATGACTCCTCCCTTCCTTGGATTCATAACATATTTCCCCTATTACTTCTCATGTGCTTAATCATAAACTCACCAGTGGAACCAGCTTTCACATGGTAGTCACTGTTGACTTTCATAGTGATTTGTGAGGCCCCAGTTCACGCTTAGCTAGGCTTAGGAAGCTAGGCCATCACTGTCCCTCAGGGACACTAAGTCAAGTCTCTTTTGTTAAAGCCTCACTAAATTTCCCAACGCTTTCCCATTCATTCGTTCAAGAGATACCCCATGGAGTGCCCCCCATGTTCCAAGATCTCAGTAATATTCTGGGCCTGCAGTGGTGAGGAAAACCCCTACCCTTGTAGAGCTTGCAGAGTACTGGAGAGAAAGGGAAGGGAGATAGACATAAAAATGTCACATTAATCTGTGCAAAACTGCAGCTATGACAAATGCACCAAAGGAGAATGGTCCAAACCCAGACCAAACCCACTGCCATCAAGTGGATTCCAACTCATAGTGACCCTACAGGACAGAGTAGAACTGCCCTACAAGGTTTCCAAGGCTGTAAATCTTTACAGAAGCAGGCTGCCACATCTTTTCTCCCATGGAACGGCTGGTGGGTTCAAACCACCAACCTTTTGGTTAGCAGCCAACCACTTAACCACTGCACCACCAGGGCTTCTAAGGAGAGTGGTACTTAGCTCTAAAAGACTAATGTGGGATTTGACTCTATTAGGGAGGACAGAAGGAGTGCTGGTAGCACAATGGTTAAGAGCTTGGCTACTAGCTGAAAGGTCAGCAGTTTGAACCCACCAGCTGCTCTGCAGGGGAAAAGAGGTGGCGATCTGCTCCCATAAGGTTACAGCCTAGAAAACCTTATGGTGCAGTTTTACTCTTTCCGATGGGGTTGCTATGAGTCAGAACTGACTCAATAGGACACAACAACAACAGGGAGGTCAGGGAAGGTTTTTGAACTAAAATCTGAAGTTGGGGGTTAGCCAGGTGTGAAACAGAAGACAACTATTCCAGGCAGAGAGAACAGCATGTGCAAAGGCCTGGTCAGAGAAAAAGGAGCGTTATTAGGGCCTGACAGTGGAGCAGGGGAGTGAGCGGGACAGGGCACATGAGAGGTGCTGGGTACCGTGAAGCTGGAGAAGTGGGGAGAGGCCAGACGGGTGAGGCCCCTGATGGTGTACTGTCCTCAGTCTGAGCAGATGTGAGCCTTTGGGCCATCTCTCGTTTCCAGGGACTGCTCCCTCCTTAGTACTTGTGGCTTCACTCTCCACACCTTCTCTCCGCTGTTCCATCTCAGGGGGACGTGCATTCCTCCTTTATCGGATGATCATTCCATTTGGCCTTTCTTCCCTTCCTCCTGCCTCCCCCAGTAACTGGGCTCAGCGAGCTGCTAAGGTTCCGGTGACTCATAGCTGCCATTTAACCAGCTCCTTCTCTTTGCCCATCGACATGCTCAGATCTCCGCAGCTTCAAAAAAGCCAACCAGATTCCATGCTATCCCCAGAGCTAATGACTGGTCTCCCACTTCATCCCAAGACTTCTGGGGGCTGAGGGGGAGGGTTACAAGGAGGGAGTATCTGTTTCTGCTCTTCCACTTTCTCTCCTCTACTGAGTTCTTACTCAATTCTGCCTTGATGGAGAAAAGACTTTTCTCAGTGTAAAATGTGTTCATTGGTCTTATGCTCAAAGGCTAAAATGGATTTCCTTCCCCCCTGTAATATACCTGCAAAGTTAAGGGCATCTGAACAACTGTTACCAAAAGGTTCCCCAGTTCAACTCAATTCTATTCACAGGGAACTAAAAATATTTTCAGAATCTTTGTTCAAAGGAATTCCCTACTTGGCAAAATTACTGTGACTGGACCTTGAGCGAAAATTGGTATTTTTGAGGGAATGCTGTTTTAATGTTAGCTAAATGCTGTTTGAAAATGCTGCCGCATATTTGCTTCATTGTAATTAAAGCCAGCATTATATTGTGGGCCAGAAAAAAATTCAAGCTGAGCACAATTTAATGGAACCAATCTAAGAAGTTTTTAAAAAGGCCAAAAAAAAGCGAAAACCAATCAAAAGAAAACAATCTCTTTAAACATTTGTAAATTGTCTACTCTTTCATCCTTTTTAAAATTGTAATTTGATCTTTATAAAAAATATAGTAAAAGAGAATATTTATTATTTTTATATATAAAGCTGAGGATGACAGAATATTAGAAGATTATAAGGAGCCCTAGCTGGTGCAAACGGTTATGCACTTCACTGCTAACCAAACGGCTGGTGGTGCAAACCCACCCAGGGCTCCTTGGCAGAAAGACCTGGCTATCTGCTTCAGTAGATTACAGCCTGTGATGGTTAAGATTGTGTGTCACCTGGGCTGGGCCATGATTCTCCGTATTTTAATGTAATCACTCCCATGATTGAACATACTGTGAGTAGCCAATCAGATGAAAGGGAGTCTCCTTGGGGGTGTGGCCCGCATCTGTATATAAGCAGATGTTCTGGCTTTTTGCTCTCTCTGGATCCTGCGGCTGCTTCCTGTCATCTCGTCTCATCTCCCGTTCTTGAGACTTGAGCTGTCAGCTTATCTGCCGAACCTGGGATTCGTCGATCTGCACAGCCTGTGAGCGGGAGCCCTGCTCTCCGACCTGCTGATCTTGGGCTTGCCAGCTTCTGCAGCTGTGTGACTTGGGAAAGGCGTCTACCCTGATCCACAGACTTGGGACGTTCTAGCCTCTACGATCACGTGAGCTGTTTCCTTGATATAATCTCTCTCTATACATATATATTTATACACTTTACTGGTTTTGCTTCTCTAGAGAACCCAGCCTAAGACACAGCCAAAAAAACAAACAAACAAACAAAAAAAAAACACCCTATGGAACAGTTCTACTCTGTCACATGGGGTCACTATGACATCTAACAACAATGTTCTTAATATTTGTGACAGATTTATGCTGAACTAATTTATCTCTCCTTTCTCATCTTGACTTTTTTGTAATCAAGGGACTTCTGCGCTGAGACAACAGGGTAAAAATGCATACTATGACTATGGAATAGCTTTCTTCTGCATGCTCACTAGTTACTAAAAAAACAACAGAACTTGGCCTCCTTAACACAACGCTTTGGCAGGCTGACTAGCTGGACCCTATGTTTAGGGTTAACAATGCCTTCAGCATCTCTAACGATAATATCTATCCAAGAATAAATAAGCCAGTGGTAACCCATACCCTAACAATTTGCATTTAATTAAGGTTCTTCTTACTCCAGGAGTGGGCAATACTGTCCCAGGGTCCGGTTTCTTGGCATTTACTTACAAGAGCTCAGCTGAAATTTCCCATGGGCTTGGAAGGTTCAGGCCCTGGGGGCTGACACATACTAATGAAATAAACAAAAGGTTTGATTTGTAAGTCAGAATATCAATCTGTTACAGGAAGAATTGACACTTGCTGAAGGACTATATTCCTTGTCACTCAACCTGTCCTCCGTTCTCAAAGGAGGAACCCTAATGTACTTAGCAGGCGTTGTAGTTGCCTAGATCACAGTATTTTGAGTTGCTAGGACCAAGCCAAAAAAATAAATTGAGAGATTAGAACATTATTCAGGAGTTGAGGGAAAGGGCTTGTATCATTTAGAGTTTGTTGACTGCAAGCAACAGAAAGCAATATTGCCTAACCAAAACAAAGGGCAGTTTATGGAAAAGACATCAGGGACTCTCAGAGTTGACAGGAGCTTGGAGACCCAGGCTTGAATATAGCAAGAAAGCAGCAACTATGTCCACTGAACAGTCTGCTCAGCCAGAGAAAATTCAGAGTCCCAGTCTTTTCCACCCTCTGCTGGACCTTGCTTACGTCACTTGCCAGCCCTTTTTTATCTAGGGGATGACAAGACCCTTGCTTCCTATACCGCCCAATTGTGCCCAGTGAGAGGTAATTCTAACAGTGGAAACTGAGGTGCTATTGGAAAAGGAAAGTGGGTGCTCAATTGCCAAAACAATAGCTAAAAGAATTAGTATTAGCTTCAGAGAGATTTCTTGCTAGAAAAGTTAGCATTGGTTCAGTTCAGTGAATCCTTCCCCTTCTAGGGAATAAACCAACCTAAAATGAATGTTACAGTAAGCTATTTCTGAATAACATCCCAACCACACCGAAAATCTTTCTTTCAGTCTCTTACTCTCTCATACTTTGCAGACACATAAGCCTCCTTTGTCTATGCTAAATGAATATCACTATTTCTTTTCACCAGGATAACATAACAGATCTTGTTAATTTCCAGCATTATTATTTGCAGGTCTCACTCCACAGGAAAGCTCCATTAATTTAGACTAGGTGGAGAGTTCAAATTAAAGAAAGATACAGAAGCAGTGTTATTGTTTTCCACTGTAGTACACAGTACCTCATACAGGGGCCTGTATTAGTTTTCTATGGCTGCTAAAACAAATGACCGCAAACTTGGTGGCTGAGAACAACACGAATTCATTACCTCACAGGTCTCTAGTTCAGAAGTCTGGCACAGGTCTCCTGGGGCTAAAATGGAGGTGTCAGCAGGGCTGCGTTCTTTTCTGGAGGCTGGCTGGAGGCTTTCTGGAGGCTCTAGGGGAGTGTCTGTTTCCTTGCCATTTCCAGCTTCTGGAAGTTGTCTACATTTCTTGTGTTGTAACCCCCTTTCTCCATCCTCATAAGCCAGCAACGCTGAATCTCTACGAACATTCTTCCATAGTTACATCCCCCCTCCACTTTTAAAGTCTCATGTGATTACATTGGGTCCACCTGGATAATCCAGGCTAATCTCCCTATTTTAAAATTAGCTACTTAGCAACCTTAATTCCACCTGCAAGTTTAATTACCCTTTTCCATGTAACCTAACATATTCTCAGATTCTGGGGATTCGGATATCGATGTCTAGGGGTGGGCATTATTCTGCTTACCACAGGGCCCTAACAATGAGTAAGTACCAGATGCTCTGCCATGATCTTTTTCAGGGGCAGATTATCCAATAAGCAAGGTAAGCGCCATGCTTACCTTGCTTACCAGATCATCTACAGTGAAACTGTTTACAGTTTAGTAAGTAAGCAAAAGTAAGCCTGTGCTTACCTTGCTTACTGGGTCATCTGCCCCTGTCAGACATTGTAACTTAGAAAAGAGGATTCTGTAGGAAGGTGCTATGGGGTTGGGAGAGAGACAGATGCCAGCCATACCTAGAAGCAGAATCTTCCATGTGGTGAAAAAATGTGAAATTGTTCACTACAGATGATCCAGTAAGCAAGGTAAGCACTGTGCTTACCTTGCCTATTGGATAATCTGTCCCTGATCCTTTATATTAATGCCCAAATTCAGGCAATTTAGTTGCTATCTGACCTGAAGGCAAAATTCCTAGGGCCTCAAGGAAATATTGCTGTAAGATTTTGTACCTTAGCTTCTAAAATTTCAATTAGTATCTAATGGGTGATTATATTATTTGCTAAGAGTTGTAAAAGCAAAGATAAGACTCTGCACTCAAAGAGGTAGGAATCTAAGACCCTACAGGAATGTGTACAATACATGTTAGACAGTGTCACAGCTGAGGTGCGCAGCCAGGATTTGGGGCTCCAAGAATAAAGAGAGGACACGGGGTTAGAAAGATGCGGAAAGGCTTCAAGGGAAAGGCACTGGAGATTGTAGGGTTTTGTAAGGGAAGTGGGAAGCGTTTCAAGCTGGGATGAAACTAGGAATACCGGCCCAGTTGAAGAGTCGAACATGGGTCACTCACTCACTTTGTTAACGCTTCCTCCTGTCATTAGTTAATAGGATTTAGCTATAGGGTCGCTATGAGTTGGAGTCCACTTTGATGGCAAGGGGTTTGGTTTTGGTTAAGCAAAGAGGAAGTTTGTGCAGGGAGAGTCCCCTGTGATTTGGAGGGAGGAGAGCTATACAAGGAAAGACGGAGAGGGGGCATCCCTGGGAGAAAGACAAACACATTCCACCTCCAAAAGACTAAAAAGCGTGCTTATGTCTGTGCAGTTGCTGGAGAGTGAGTGATCGGTGGCAAATCTAGAAGAAAGACCATGAAAGTGGTCTTTGCCTTGATATTCCATCTCCAGGAAAGGGCTTGTTGGCCCTGCCCATGCTGGCTGGGGGCCCCATGCTACTGACAGCATTCAAAGGCACAAAATCTTAAGTGCCGCTCACCCCAGAACAACACAATCCATTAATACCAGGCTATCAGGTGAAGGCTATTGAACACCAAAGCTAATGTGGTAGGAATATGGCATCCGTGACAATGACACATTGTTCGTTCATTCATTAATTCATTCATTTCAATCTATGATTATTAACACGGATTGGAGGCTCTGCCCTGAATTGAGGTTGGAGGCTGGAGTAGAAAAGAAACCATGGTTAAGCCTCCTCCTTTCATAGCCTCTGTTTTCTCATGTGTAAAATAGGAAGTTTGGATTTAATGCCCTGGTTTTCTATCTTTCTTGTTCTTGACCTGAAGTCAGGAGCAGTTTGCCCTGTAGGCCAGAGCAGTGGTGACGGGGGCCGAAAGACAGAAAGAGGGCTGCTGCTTTTCCTCTGCCTCCTTGGAATGCTGGGTCCCCTGAAAGACATGGGTCGCAGCACCTCTGTGCAAACAAGAGGTCTAGTATTTGCCAGAAGCTTTGGCATGACGCAAGGAGAAGCAGTGCATGAATGATGTAATGGAATTACTGCTGAGCATGAATTCACTGCCCAATTAGTGAGGTAGTGCTAGGAAGAAGTTTCACTGAATTGGGACTTTCCTGAGGGGATCTAGGTTTACTTACCATTTTCCGCTGATTTTATGTCAGGAGATTATAGGGCAGCATGTTGATTACAACAACCTTTATCAGACAAAGTTCTTCCTCATTGACCTTTGCTTTCCCTTCCTCTGCCCTGTGCTTCTGGATTTCTCAGCAAAGCCTGATACAGCCTCTTTGCAACCAAAGAAAAGTTTTGTTTGAAATTTTTCAGTGTCTGGTGCATTTTCTGTATTCAGGTCACAAGAAAATGTCCATAAGAAGGGTTTTCCTAATTACTGACCTGCAAACACCTTGCAGTTCATGGCTCACTCCATACATGTCTTGGTGTCTCTCTCTACTATCCCCCAACACCTCCTACTGTGATGCCTGCTAGTAGGAGGAGCTCAATACGTCTCTTTCATGGGTAACACTTTAAAGGTCTTTATAAGTATAAATTGTGGCTTCAATGATAATATTGGATGTAGATAAGATCCAGGGGATACATGGGAGAGTTAACCACGGTTTCAAAAGAATTCAAAGTCCTTAATTAGTTCTTTCTCCCTTCTAAGTTTGTGGATGAAGAAACAGGGAAAGACAGAGACTTGCTTTTGTTTAATTTAGATTCCAGTACAATGTTTAAAGTTCTGAGGAGACTCTTCAGGTTCTCATCTCATACCTTTCAGGGTTGGAAACCAGGACTTACGAACCCCAGGCATCTCCAATTTGTAGTTTAATTGTTCTAACTCTTGGCAACTCCCCCAAAAGGCCAACCCTATGAAAATGTTCCGTTGTTTAAAGCAGGGACCAGGTAGAAAAGAATTAACAATAAAATACTTTTTCTATTATACAAGCAACGGGAAAACGTTTTATACATTTGGAAAATAGAGGGGGAAAAAAATTCACTACTAAATCATCTCTCTACTCCAGCCCAGTAGTTCTCAAAGCCCAGAGCATCAGCATCACCTGGTAACTTGTTAGAAAAGTTAATTATTGGATTCATCCCAGACCTACTGAATTAATCAAGATCTTTAAGGATGGAGCCCAGCAGTCTGTGCTTTAACAAGCCTTCCACATGATTCTGATGCACACTCAAGCTTGAGCACCACTGCTTAGCAAACCAAAAACCAGTTGCCATCTAGTTGATTCTGACTCATGGCAATCCCATGTGTGTCAGAGGAGAATTGTGCTCCATAGTGTTTTAATGTTTGATGTCACCAGGCCTTTCTTCTGAGGTGCCTCTGGGTCGACTTGAATCTCCAACCTTTTGGTTAGCAGCCAAGTGCATTAATGGCAACAGCCAGGAACTTCACTGCTCTAGTCGCACAACCATTATTAGCATTCTGGCATTTTAGGGCAGTCTTTTTATGAGTGTGTGTTTAAATATATGCAGGTTTCACCAACCTGTTAGAGTACAAAGGCAGCCATCATAGCATTTACCCCCAGATCTCTAGCTCCACCTACTCGTGCAGTAAGTCCAAACCCTTACAGAGTTTCCTAATACCGAGAATTTAGAAATCATCAAGGTGGGTCTTTTTATACGTGAGTAAATGTCCCCTAAGGAGCCCTGGTAGGGCACTGGTTAAAGAGCTCAGCTGCTAATTAAAAGGTTGGTGGTATGAACCTACCAGCTGTTCTGCAGAAAAAAAGATGTGGCAGTCTGCTTCCATAAAGATTATAGCCTTGGAAACCCTATGGGGCAGTTCTGCTCTGTTCCATAGGGTTGCTATGAGCTAGAATAGACATTATAGCAATAGTTGTTTTTTTTAATGTCTTTAAAGGCATATCACTTCTTGGGCCCTGAGTGACGTCACTTCAATGGTTTGTCCTCTAGTCTGTGGATCAGAAGCCCCACTTGCCTATGGACAAGAGCTTCATCTTTCCCCGTCTGGTATTTCTTGGGGACACAGATTGTCCCTTGCCCTGGCATTCCTTTAGGATTCCCCATGGATGACAAGAGCTTACTATGTGCCTCTCTAGCTGGTAAGGAAATGCTGGGTAAGGGGTTAGGGTATGGTCAATGCATGTACCAAGAGCAACTATTACTTAAATTCTCTGCCAAGAAATGACAGTCATTCTCCATCCCAACCCACTAGTTAAACTTGTCACAATGCCTCACCTAACCACAAGGGGTTTGGAAAGTGCGATTTTACCAAGTACCTGGAAGGCACACGAACCTCAGTAACACTCCCACACTGGAGATCCGCTCCTTTCTCTGCTTCTCTCTGCAGACTGGGACACAAGCCCACATGCCTTACTGCTCCAGCATCCACCACTATCTGCTTGACTCTGCCTTTATGGGTTTCAGTTCAAATTATCAAGAAGCACTAAGACTGGTAGCCTTCGTGATGGGTAGGATCACCTTGTATCAGATGCCCACCACTGCCCAAGCAGCTGCGGCTATGGGTGTGTGTGTGTGGTTTCTACAAAGCAGCAGGGGCTGTGGCTGCAGTTACTAGTATTTCTAGTACTCCCATTCTACTATACTGTCTCTTTATTCATCCTTTGCAATTTTTTTCAGGGGCCCCTTGTTCTGGCTTCTGTCTCTCGCCTTTTCCTTGGTATATATTTGAATTTTAAGAGAAGTCAGAGTTCAAATTTTCCCCATGAACTACTCAGTCCTAGAAAACCCAGAGGAAGTGGCTAATTACCAGAATTCAGAAGATACCTAGTGAGGCTCCACTCCTAATTCATCTAATTCCATCAGAGCTTTGCTTTGACCCAACCGTATAGACTTTGTACAATTTAGTAGCATGCTTTTTTTCACATTACATAATGCTTGCTGGAGATTGAAAGCCCTAAATCCACTACTGCTATTGCCCAAGCGTCAAGTTCATATTCAGGCTTTTTCATTTCTGTACACAGAGGATTAAATGTTGTTACTGTAATAATGTCCCCTTTAGTTCTATTTACCTGACCAGCTTTAACCCTTTTGTGCCCGGCGGTGCGTATCACGAACACAAACTTTTTCAGCCTCGAGGGCTTTTTGAGAAGCTGCTGTACCACTGATAGTGTGTCCTGCTGAAAGACAAGGGCCTTTATGACAGTTTGAAACCGAAGAAACGGGCTAGTGCTGCAAATTATTGTTTTTTTTTAGGGTATTGTGTGAGGTGTCTGAATTTTTGGTAGAAAAAAAGTAATTCTGAAAATTTTAATTCTTTACACATATGTACCAGTAGACCCAGGTAGGGACTCTGGAGTAGAATTAATGGTACATCATATGTACCAAGGGACGTAGGATAGGCTTGTGGGAGGGGGCAAGACAGGAAAATCCATACTACCTATCAAAAATTCAGACACACTCGATGATTCAGCATATTTCCATTAATGAAAACACATAGTATTAACAAAAAACTCAAAGCAGAAAATAATTGGGTCTCCAAAGGGTTAAGTTGTTTTTGTTTGGTTTTAAAATTTTTAAGTCATTAAATTAGATCAGAAAGGGGCGTTGGTGACTTTCCTAACGTTTATCTAGGCTTAGGAGATATTGAAACCAGAACAGAGATATATTTTCTGTGAGCAACCCAGCGCAAGCAAAACAGAGAAGGAGCAATGACTTATTCATTACCCCAGATAGAACACCACTCCTTTTCAGGCTGCGGAGAGATGGGTCAAAGGGCAGCCTGCAGGCAGCGCCGTTGCGGCTACCTGGAAGCCGAGCAGTCACCTGAGCCGTGCCAGTGCCTGGGCTGCTGGGCTGCCCAGCTGCAGCGACCCGTCCGCATCCACAGGTGTACCGACGGAGTCCCCAGAGCGGAGAAACAGCGCTCTGGGCCTCTGACTCGGCAGCCGGCGCCCAGGTACCGTACGCACTGCACCTGCCGGCCGGCCTGAGCCGGGGCGGGGCTTCCCGCGTCCCCTTTAAGAGGCGGCATCACCCGTCCTGACGTCAGGGTGTCTCTCCGCACCAGCCCGCGTCCCGCGCCCCCGCGCCCACAGCCCCGGCGGCGGCACGAAGAGCGGCGGCCCGGCGAGCGCGCCGCCGCCTCCTGTCCGCAGCTGCCGCAGCTCGCGTCCGCGCGCTCTCCCGCACCATGTCGGTGGCCGGGCTCAAGAAGCAGTTCCACAAAGCCACTCAGGTGAGGAGCGTGACAGGTGTGCCGCGGCGCGGTCCCGGGCGGAGCTGCGAGGGGCGCGCTCGGCCGCCGCGGGAGAGTGGGGACCCCGGCTGCGCCCCGCTTCGCCC
>NW_004443961.1:16816723-16841279 GCF_000243295.1 Trichechus manatus latirostris
GGCGCGGCGGGAGATTATGTAAAGTCGCCTCTTCTCTGGTGACCTTGCGGCGTCGGTGTGTCCAGCCGTCCCGGGATGTGCAGGCAGGAGCGGTGTCCCACACTTGGGGTGGCTGCGGAGATGCCCGCTATGTGCGCTCCTCCCCGATGGTTCTTGAACCCCTGCTTCCCTGTCGTCCTCCCGCCCAGAGGAATGGGAGGGAAGGAAAGGGGGGGTCCTTCAGGAAAGAGCCTGCATGAACTTCTCGCTGGAGAACTCAGTTGTCCAACTCCTTCGAGGCTAGGGCTTGACCAGCAAGCTATCTGCGTGCCTTTTACAATTTCCCGTGGGTTTTGCTGTCTTAATATAACCGATTGTTGAAGACTGGAAATTATCATGTATTTTAAAGTATTTTTAGTGCGCCTTTAACATGTTGGGTATGCCAACTTTCTCTATGGGGTTAATAGGCTGTGATTGTAATAAAATTCATTTAATCCACGTTCTAATAATTTAAACCTCATTGGGCTAAATTAAATAATTTTACACAGGGAACAATAAGTGAACACTTACAGTGTGACCTATTATGTAATGTGTATGCTTTTTTTTAAAAAAAAAACAAATCATTCTGAAACAGATTCTAATCTAAGGGATCTTTAGCTAAGAACTTTGTTGACTTACCTTTAAATAGGTTAGCCTTAATTAATACTGAGTTTTCCCATAAATTTTCAAATGTAGTGAGGCTTTTCCCAGGCTACCACAGTAGCAAACCTATTACAAACCACATCCACAAAGGGATGAGTTTTGCAGAATCTTACTCAAATTAGGATGACAGATGCATGAAATTTGGTGTGTGTGTGTGTGTGTGTGTGTGTGTGTGTGTGTGTGTGTGTGTGTTTATACGCACTCATGTGCATCATCTCTGTGATCACTGTAGACTTGACTTTGTAGAATCAGTTATATTGGTCAGTTTGGGAACTGGAGAAAACTAAGGCTGTTTTGGTAAAAATGCCCATTCATGTAATTATTTTTGCTTTTCAAATTGAAGCTTACTGTGACCTTTGCCTGCAAGGCTTGTAAATATAAGTGCATTGTTGTAGTTTGGGAGGCCTCTAGCAACTTTATACTTCAGGTTCTTCCAGGTTTAAGGATCCAAATTATGTGCTGCCCATACATCCCCAGGCAGAGCAGAGCATCTTTGATGTCACTAACCTGTCCAGGTACTTGTAACTTCCCCGAAGCAGACCTCAGCACAACATTTATTACCAACACCACGTCCTTTTTTTTGCTTTGTTTCTGAAGATTTCCTCTGCAAAGCTTGGCACTCTAAAAGGCAACTAGGAGTCTTGGCTTTGGAGTGGGAAAGGCCAGGGTTTGAACCCACCACATCTGTCTTTGACCTTGAGTGAGTTATCTGACTTCTGAATCTGTCATTGCTAAAATAAAAATGATACCGATTTTCTACGGTTGATGTGGGGATAAATGAGTTTGTAGTACGCAATAAAAAGTGATCAATAAGTGATAGCTATTAATCTTAATAATTTTACTAGTATAAATACTATCTTATATACAAGTAATAATGAGACACAAGGCAATGATACAAGCTCAAATGTTTAGCTTTGCGAACCTAACACAATATAATCGGACAATTCTTTTCTGCTAAATCTTGAAGTTATATGTAGCTGTAAAGTTCAGAATAAAAAATTGAGTTGTGATACAGAAGAACTTCATAGATGGTTGTAGGGGGTCCGTTTGTGCTAAAATCAGATTACTGTTTATTGCACTGAGTCCAGATGCAGGTTCACTGTGTCATTTTCTTCTTTTTACTGAAAAACCTTTCATTTTAAAGGTGAAGCAACACAGACTTATATCTTTAAGTGGGTGGAGCACAATCTTAGAAAACCCCAGGCAAACGTTACTCTTCCTGTGCACATATGTATATTTTGATGTGTAAAATTGGTGCTACTGTTTGCACGTGACAGATACAGGAGAACTAGTCATACCCTACTTTTGTAGCCATTTTCCCATACATCTCCATGAGCCTGTTCTTACCTACAATGAAGCTTTAGACCTGGAACTATTTCTTCTTGAAAATGGTCTTTTTTTTTCTTCTGATTTTAGAAAATTGTGGACATGCTGGATTACAGACTATACATATATATCCTCTTTAGGCAACCATTTCTCCAGTTTCTGCTGAATTGAGTTTTTTGTTTATGTTAGGGGAGATATTTGTATTACTAGAGCAGCTTGTCTTAAGTGTTTGTACCACTGATTTGAGATCTCTGATTGACACGTCACAACTGTTCTTTTGTTAAAACTGATTGTTTCTACCTTGTTGCTGACAATAATTTTCCGTTATCTGTACTCTTTAGAGGTGAAAAAATGCTTTTTCCAAGTAAACTTTATTAGAGGAGAAGATCCTTTAGGCTTGAGAATATATTAAAAATAGCAAAAATTCAAAATCTTCTCATTTTAATATGCTTTATTGCTTAATTACTCATAAGGAAATAATTTACCATTGCGATTTAGAATGGATAAGATAATCTTTTTACTATAAAGTAGAGCAGATGAGCATATATTACTCTACTTTTAGTGAGTTTTATATTTATACTGAGATTTCATTTTAGCAAGAGTACTGTTGATTATTTCACTTGTTTTAAACCATAAGTATAAATAAAAATAGCTGGTTCCAATTAATATCCTGCTCTTAAAAATTTATACTTTTTTTTTTTAAACTTAACTATCATGCACTTGATGTGGGCCTATCTTGCTTTATACTAAGATGTGAAAATCTGTTATAGAGTAAAATTTATTAGGTTATTATTTGCATAAAAGGATTCACCATAGTATTTCTCTAATTATTGCTCTCGAATTATTGTTTAAAAGGATAGTTCAGTTTCTAAATAATATATAACATTACTGGGTTGAATGAGGTATGCTTTCTTCTTTTTAATGAATTTAGTTAGGATAGATACCTATTATAGACTATGTCTTTTTTAATGACAAAACTCTTGCTTGGAGAGGCTGTGTATTGTGATACAGTCTGGTATGTGATTATTGTCACACTCACATTCTTCAACTAGGAAAATTGAGTTACCTTAGTATTTTATGCCTTTCATGTTTTAACTAATTTGTGCTTCCATCACATTTAAAAATGCTGTATTTTATATAAATGTTTTGCTCAGAAGAATGTTACATAAATAGGTTCATGCAAGTGTTGATTGAGTGAGACTTAAAATTTATTAACGTATTTGATTAAATATATAATTAGTTAATGATTTTATCTGAGTGAGGGTCGAAGTTCCTGAATTCCCTGCTTTAAGCGGTAAAATCTCTGCTGCCTTCAAAATCTCAAGTGTGGCTCAGTGGTTAACACAGGATTCCTATACCTCTTAGGTTCATAGCCTGGGATCCATAATAGACTGCAGGAGATCTTTATATTTTCTAAAATTATACACAAATTCTTTGGAATAGGAGGGTCAACATCATGATAAGAGGAGAAAATATTGAAGTTGTCAAGGATTTAATTTTACTTGGATCCACAATCAATGCCTGTGGAAGCAGCAGTGAAGAAATAAAACAACATATTGTACTGGGCAGATCTACAGCAAAAGACCTCTTTAAAGTGTTCAAAAGCAAAGATGTCACTTTGAGGACTAAGGTGCATCTGACCCAAGCCATGGTATTTTCAATCACCTCATATGCATATGAAAGCTGGACAATGAATAAGAAGTACTGAGGAAGAATTGATGCCTTTGAATTATGGTGTTGGTGAATAACATGGAATATACCATGGATTGTCAGCATAACAAACAAGTCTGTCTGGGAAGAAGTACAGCCAGAGTGCTCCTTAGAAGAAAGGATGGCGAGACTGTGTCTCACGTACTTTGGACATGTTATCAGGAGGGACCAGTCCCTGGAGAAGGACATCATGCTTGGTAAGATAGAGGGTCAGCGCAAAGGAGGAAGACCCTCAATGAGATGGACTGACACAGTCACTGCAATAATGGGCTTAACCATAGCAGCGATTGTGAGGATGGTGCAGGATCGGGCAGTGTTTTGTTCTGTTGTACACAGGATCCCTATGAGTCAGAACCGACTTGATAACACCTAGCAATAACAAGATTATCATCAGATTCTTAAAGGAATTCCTTATACTTGTCCTTCGCCCTCTGAAAATCAAAAAGCATGGCAAAAAATTGATCATGTCAGCAGGAGAGAATGGAGTAGTTCAATAACTTTCCAACCACTCTCTCCAGCCTTTCTGTTCCTGGGCTTTAGAAAGTCTGATGAAAAATGCAGGCTTCTCTGAAACAATTTTAGGAGCAATCAAATATAAAAAACATTCCAGAGGTGTCAAGAATGAATGAGATAATGCTAGTGAGAGTACCATGGTAGTATAATAAGGATAACTTGACCCATGTAAAAAAAAAAAAAAAAAAAAGTTGTTAACGCACTCTAACCCATTAATACATGTGGCAGATGGACCTGGAGGGTGTGTGAAAGAAAGTAGCAGCTGAATATATCTTTAGACTGGGCGTCTTCTTGATCAGAGTTATTGTTGACACAGTTATATTTTTATAAACCTTTCTCTCCTACAGTGATTATTGTTGTTTTAAATTGAGTTTATATGGATTTTAGTTTTAGTATATGTCATGGATTGAATTGTGTCCCCCCAAAATATGTGTTAACTTGGTTAGGCCATGATTCCCAGTATTGTGTGGTTGTCATTCTCCATTTTGTGATTTTCCTGTGTTATAAATTATAATCTCTGCCTGTGGTTTAAGAGGATTAACATGAGATACAACACCCTTGCTCAGCTCGCATCCCTGATCCAATGTAAAGGGAGTTTCCCTGAGGTGTGACCTGCACCAACTTTTATTTTACAAGAGATAAAAGGAAAGGGAAGCAGCAGAGAGTTGGGAACCTCATACCACCAAGAAGTGTTGGGAGCAGAGCACGTCCTTTGGACCTGGGGTTCCTGTGCAGAGAAGCTCCTCGACCAGGGGAAGATGGAGGACAAGGACCTTCCTCCAGAGCCGACAGAGAGAAAAACCCTCCCCCTGGAGCCGACGCCCTGAATCTGAACTTCTAGCCTACTAGACTGTGAGAAAATAAATTTCTCTTTGTTAAAGCCATCCACTTGTGGTATTTCTGTAATACTGCACTAGATAACTAAGACAGTATACTTGGGACATTTTAATGTACCTCCCAAGTTAATTAAAGGTACCCTTGAAAGTGACCAAACTTGATTGGGGGAAATGGTGGCTGTTTTGAGGACAAACGTCACTGTGGGGAGGGGGGTAAATTTGGGAGTCTTAGGTGTTCCTCCCTAAAGTTTGGAGAGCAGATTCCATTCTGCTTAACCTCTTCGGCTACATACAGATTCCCAGGGATCAGGCAACCCTAGACTTTCTTTAGAGTGGGTAGATTGATGACGTAGAGAGAGCAGGGTAAGACCCACGAATAAGTGAATGATTAGAACTGGGCGACATGCTGGAGTCTGAGAACAGTTCTAGGTTTAAATGATGTCTGGTGGTGGTTTCCTAGGGATGAGCAATCCTTCAGAAGTTATAGCCAGAAGGGCAAGATAGTAGTTGAGTGAAAAGTTAAAGGATTTCATTGGCCTCCATTTTTTTCTATTTCCCCTCCTTTTTTTCCTTTTAACCCTTTGTACTCTTCTCAGTTTTGTTGGTTTGTTTAGCTTTTTCTCTATTTCCCTAATCACATTAGGAACTCAAATGCTTAACAGTAATTTACATGGTCTATAATGGATAATAAAGACTAAGAGGAGAGCTATAGCTATGGCCATTAAACTGTTATGATTGTGAGACCCTATCAAGTGTTCTCACAGACTATCTTTAAAATCATACCAAATCATCAGGAGTACTGTCCACTACCTTCCGAGCAGCCTCTTAGCTTTGTAGGCTGGTAGCACAGTGATAACTTCGTTAACCTTGGCTGGAGATACTGTAGAGCGTGTGAAGAGGTTTCCAGCAATATGCCAGGGACTTTTACCGGTGAGAGTCGAGTGCTTGGCTGTTCATCCTACATTTGTTTTTGCACTTGTGGAAGACTGATACCAACGTAGACATAATGAAATGCCGTTATCTAGTATGAGCACAACAGACTACTATGTGATAATCTGGAGTTGTTCATTAAGTTGTTGTTGGGGATACCTGCAGCACACCTGTACTGTGCTGTGGGTGAGCAGCAGGAGTGGCTGTAGCATGGGCCCTGTAGCACATGGGTCATTGCCTGTGATGTGTTAGCCCCCATGCTGTTTACCACTGAGGAACCATAACCTTTGATGGTTGTCTAGGTGCAGCTGGTGGACAGTGCCAGGCATATTTTGAAACGATGAGACTTGGCACCCTGAGATGTCCAGCGAGAAGTTGGTGAGGACTTGAGAATGGAAGCAACTTGGCTGGAGAGTGAATAGTCAGGCACAGTTGTGTGTCTGAGCAATGAAGTAGCTCCAAAGTGAGGTGTCCTGTACCTATTACAGGGTTGGTACAACTTCACCTTTGTCATTTCTTGTGTATAATCATCACTGAGGTGACCTTGATGTGCCTCTTCATGTTAATACTATAGACAGTGACTTGATGGCAATATTTATAATATTCATTATTAAACTGCTTAAGTGGCTACTTCTGGGTTAGAGGGATCTACAAACCCAAACTCTTTGCTATGACGACTGTCTGTCACCTTCATACAGTGAATGAAGGAAATGCTTTCTGGTGATGTTAATCATCATTGGTGTTCATCAACATTCATGATAATTCATCATAATACCGTCATCAACATTTAACTCATGAAAGTTACTATCCTTTTATCTAGAAATCCTTTCTTGTTTCTTATTCTCACCCTTGCAGTTGAGTTGTCTCCTGTACCATTTTTTAACTAATTTAAATAAGGTAACACTGGTTTTTATTAAGCTGTTTGCTATTTGTTGGATTGAATTGTGTCCCCCCAAAATATGTGTCAACTTGGTTAAGCCATGATTCCCAGTATTGTGTGGTTGCCCTCCATTTTGTGATTGTAACTTTGTTAAAGAGGATTAGGGTGGGATTGTCACACCCTTACTAAGGTCACATCCCTGATCCAGTGTAAAGGGGAGTTTCCCTGGGGTGTGGCCTGTACCACCTTTTATCTTACAAGAGATAAAAGGAAAGGGAAATGAGCAGAATGGGGGACCTCATACTGCCAAGAAACAAGAGCCAGGAGAATAGTGCATCCTTTGGACTCGGGGTCCCTGTGCTGAGAAGCTCCTTGACCAGGGGAAGATTTGATAACAAGGACCTTCCTCCAGAGGTGACAGAGAGAGAAAGCCTTCCTCTGGAGCTGATGCTCTGAATTTGGACTTGTAGCCTACTAGACTGCAAGAGAATAAATTTCTCTTTGTTAAGTATTTCTCTTATAGCAGCACTAGATAACTGAGACACTATTCATCTCACCTACTACTCCCTGTGCATCTTTGGGTCTTTCTAAGTTCACAAATCCAAAATCTTGGGATTTTCCACTTTTCTGAGGGGGTTGTTATAGTCACGTTAAGCCAGATCCAGATTTGCCAGGGAGACAGTGATAGTGCTCATCATCCATGTCTTCTGCAAACTTCTTGGCGCAAACATGGAAAACTCCTTTTCCTTGGTTCTAACTTCTGTTTCTCATTTCTTATGAAACTTAAATTGTTCAACAAGTATTTTGTGATCACTAAGACACATTTAATTCATCTTTCAGCTACTTTCTGTGTCTTAAGATGTAAAAATTTAAAGCCTTTTGATCCATTTCCACCATAAACCACTTTATATAAAGGATGTCTCTAAGGCAGAAAGCTTATCATAGATGAATGCTTTATATGAATGCATTTGTTTAAATTTTGATGAATGTTATCAATTCCATTTTCATGAGTCAGTGAGTTATGCTGATATCATATGATATCTACTGACTTGCCCTTTGTAACATCTAAATTGGTGTCCTCTAACACTGGGACTATTGATTGCTGCCATGAGTGATTCAAGTGAACTTAGTCAACTTCTGTAGGCTCTTCCTTCCGTAAGGTTGTGGTGAAGTAATTTGACTGTTCCCCAAATTTGCCATTCAGTTTCACTTTCATGACTTTTGCAGCATTGGTGTTTATCTTTAAATCAACGGTCATGACTTTAATTTAAAAAAGGAATCATTTTATCACTTTCATAGATGGAAAAAACACTCTCACTTACCATAAATAGGGATACAGGAAATTCTCATATAAAACCAAAAGTTAAGTCCTAGATTCTCTTGAATAAATCTGTGAGCTTGAAGCTTATTCTACCTTTGTTAAAAGAGGAGATTAACAAATGTTGGACAAGTGGTAGACATCCCAACAATACACTGAGACTTTGTCTGTCACTAAGTCAGAACGATTGAAAAAAGAATAAAGCGAATGAGATTCTCATTGAGGGATTTGGTGTTATTGAGAATGAGAGTCTGCACCAGCTGTATTATTCAGAACATGCTCTCCCTCCTCCCCCCTAATTTAACTATATAAATGGCTGACCATTTTCTGATCACCAAGAATCTTCTTCCCATAAGAGCTAAGGGATTTGATTATGTATCATATAAGGGAAGGTCATTTATTTAGAGCAGGTCTGAGTCATCTGTTCTGTGCCTAATGTTCAGTAGGGAGGCAGAGGCGTACTTCAAGAGAAGTCCTTGGAATCGTTTAAAAATGGTGAAAGACCACCCACTGTTAGGCTGTGTGGAACATGGTCAGTAGGAGCCCCAGGATTAGAAACCCATTCTGAGAACCCATGAGATCCCACACAAGTCACTCAATTCCTCCCACCCCACGACCTCATTTCCGCAGCTGAGGTAACGTGGTCTTGGGCATGATTTTAGGTTCTGACATTTTATGCTTTTGGTCTTGTTCCTCTCTGATCCATTATCTAAGTGCAGCTATAGTGATCTTTGTAAAGGGCAAATCTTATGTTGCTCCTCTGTTTCAACTTTTCTGTGGCTCCTCATGGCTCCCAGCATAAAGGCCACATAAGTCCTGTTAAGGAGTTTGGAGTGTGATCTGGCCGCTGTTTATCTTCTCGTCTCATCTCTCACAGCTCTTTACACTAAGTAAGTCCTCTGTGTAATAAGTATACTGATTATCTTTTACTTCTTTCCATTATACCATGCAAACTTTCCTGCTTCTGAGCCTTTGCATCATGCTCTTTCTTCCTTGTGAAAATTCCCCTTTCCTCTCTCCCACCTTATACTTGACTAATCACTCCTCTTCTTTAAGGTTTCAGCTTGATATTTTCTCGGGGAGATTTATCCTTCCCTCATTTTGGTGTAGGTTAAATTCCTTCCCATGTTAGATAGAAATTGCCCATTGTACTTAGTGTGGTGCTTGGTTGACTGCTTTACAAGCATCTGTTTCCTTGTTGGTATACCCCAGCATGGGTACAAGGAAAGGGACCGTGTCTGTTCTGTCCTTCATTGTGTCCCCTATGCCGGGCCCATACTGGGCACTCAGCTGATATTTGTTGAATGAATATATCCTTTCTATTTTTTCTGTTTATTTGTATTTGCATATGTTAAAAAGGGATTATTCTCCTGAGGTTCACCCTTCAGCCAAAGATTCGAAAGCCCCATAAAACAAAATAAGGCTAATGGGCCACAATAGCCCAGGGACAAGGACTAGAAGGCAGGAGGGCACAGTAAAGCTGGTAATAGGGAACCCAAGGTCAAGAAGGGAGAGTGTTTACATGTTGTGGGGTTGTTAACCAATGTCATAAAACAGTATGTGTACTGTTTAATGAGAAACTATTTGTTCTGTAAACCTTCATCTAAAGTACAATTTAAAAAAAGGAAAAAAAGAAAAAAGGGGGTTATTCTATGCATACATTTTTAATCTGTTCATTTTTACTTAAAAATATAGCACATATTTTTAAAAGCTAATTTAGAAGTTAAAGCATACCTGCATAAAATTTTAAGTTTTTAAATTTTAAATAAACTTCACTAATAGTAAAAATGGCTAGGCATTGTTTCAATTCATTTACTATCCACAACAACCCTTTGAGATTGTAGCATCATCCCCATTTACAGATGAAGAAGCTGAGGCACAGAAAGATTAAGTAAGTTGACCAAGGATATATAGCTTTAGTGGCAGAGGCAGGATTTGAATCCAGACCTGCTAGTCCCAGAGCTGGTAACTGCTAGTAATTCCCAACCATGAGTCCTATTTCAACCTTTAGTGTCAAACTGAAAAATACCTAAAAGCTCGTCACAATCAGTAAGAAAGGCATGAACACGTTGGTAGAAAAATTAAAAAATAATATGAAAAGGCAGTATATGAAAGAACTACAAGTGGCCAGGATACAAATATAAAAAACGTGGAAATCAAAACAGCAATATATGAGATTTTTTCACTGTTAAGGCCAGCAGTAATTAAAAGGATGATACCATTCTGAGTTAGCAAGGGTGTAAAAATTGGCTTCTCATTTGATGGTGGGCGTGTAAACTGTTGTAACACTTCTGGAGATTAGCAATTTTCTTTCCTAGTAATTCTGTTTTCAGGAATCTATTCACAGAAAAGAAATGGATAAACATGCAAACTTGTGTACAGGGTTGTTCACTTCAGTGTTGGATATTATGGTGAAAAACTGGAAACAACCTAAATGTCAAGCTATAGGAGATGGGAAAATAAATCCTAGTATGTCTGTTTTATAGAATATCTATAGCTATTTTATCCATAGGGCAATATTTATTAGTGCAGGGAAATATTAATGATTATTGTTAACTCTAAAAGAGCAGGTCATAAGAGAGCTATGCAATAAGTTTAATATTGTAAAAATATAGCTATAATAGGAGCTAAAATGCACTGAGCACTTATATGCCAGGCATTGTGCTATATTGTCTCATCTGTATATAACATTTTTACAAAATTAACATTTCAGCAATGATTGTTTCTTGGTAGTGGACTTATGAGTGAGCAGTTTATGTTTCTAAGTTTCTGTCTTTTGTAAGTCCTGTTTGTGCAGTGGTTAAGCGTTTGGCTGCTAACCTTCAGATCAGCGCTTCAAACCCACCAGATGCTCCACAGGAGAAAAGACCTGGCGCTGTGCTCCATAAAGATTACAGCCTAGAAAACCCTATGGGGCCATTCTTCTCTGTTCTATAGGGTCGCTGTGAGTCAGGATTGACCTGACAGCACACGACAGCGTCATGGAATTTTCTTTCCACTCTATCATCTTTACTTCATACTCTCATCTTCACTTCCCCAAATAAAGTTGAAAAGAAGGATTATAAGCATTTTAAGAGCCATTACTAGGATTGGAGCAAATACGGTTTCTAGCCAAATTCTAGAACTAAAATAGATGCGCGTTTGCTCCGTTAGACGTTTGGCTTAAGACTATCGGGACACCTGCCTCGTCTTCCATAGAGCCCTAAATTAAATTGTGCTGCTTGGGTTTCTTCCGAATGCATGGCTGTGTTTCATATTTCTCCATGGAGAAGTATAAAAGCATCGTAAATAAGAATTCTGCTAATGAATTTTGCTGACATGTCTTTTAAATGAACATTTTTCCAGATCCTTAGTCTTATACATAGGAAAGACAGTGTCATGGTTTTGACTCTGTCAGAAACAGAAAGGGAAGGAGAGCAGCTAGGGATATGTATGTATGGAGTAGAAGCATACTGCTGCAAGATGTTCGTGGTAATCTGGTTTGAGCTGTTCAGCCTAACCTTTCAGCCTCTACACCAAGAGCCTCCTGGATGTCTGGCACTTGTTAGCCTTTCTTCAAAATGCCTGTAGGCAATGCCATAGCAGCTAAGAAGAATGAAGTGAGGTGGAGACACCCTTAGAAGATGGAAAACATTCCCAGTGACAACCTTTTAACTTCAATGCAGAATATTCTTAATGTCCCCTAAAAAAAAGAGTTGCTGTCAAGTTATTCTGACTCATGGCAACCCCATGTGTACTGCAGTAGAGCTGTGCTCCATAGGGTTTTCAGTGACTGATTTTTTGGGAAGTGGATTGCCAGGCCTTTCTTCCAAGGTGCCTCTGGGTGGACTCGAACCTCCAACTTTTCAGTTAGCAGCTAAGCGTGTTAACCATTTGCGCCATCCAGGGACTAATGCCCCCTAGTGGGCTTCTATTTTGAGGATAGAAAATGCAAAGTTAGGAAGCCGTAATGGAAGAATACCTCCCTTTCCACCCTATACAAAATAGAACAAAATGGAAACCATTACCGTGAGAGACAGGCTCAGTTATGAGAGGGACAAGCCACTTTCAGCTTCTTCCCTGAGAGGACACGTCTGGCAAGATAAACTGGAGCACTGGGGGCGGCTCCTTGTTGGGCACAAGTGTGTCTTTGTGGATGGTTTGGCTTTCTCGGGGCCCTGGCACGCTTTAATGGCTTCAGTGAAAAGTGCTTCAAGCTCTGAGACAAATAGGCTGTGAAGTCATTTCTGGAGCAAAACTTGCATTTCTAACCTCTGCAGAATCTTTAAATTTCTGGAGTAGATATTAACTTGTAGGTTGAGAAACAGAGTTACTGACTCTGTGTCAAGAAATTTGGTTCCTGCATAATAATCAGATGGAAGCACATATTAAATCAGTGCTTTTATTTTCTGCAAGAACTTAAAGTTCTGGTCCTTTTAACATGTTTTTGTATGTCAACATTTGAAAATATCACTATGTAAGATTGATTTTTGTTTTTAAATTAATGTATATGTAACATAATAGAACTCTGTTACCTATACATTCTGTACTATGTGTTTCTCCCTGGGTTAACAGTTAACACACTAGGCTGTTAACCAGAAGGTTGGAGGTTCTAGTCCCCCTGAAGGTGTCTGAGAAGAAAGTCCTGGTGATCTACTTCTGAAAAATCAGCCATTGAAAACACTATGGAGCACAGTTCTTCTTTGCCATACATGGGTCACCATGAGTCAGAGTCAACTAGATGGCAGCTGGTGGCTCTCTTGGGAAAGGGAGGGCTTTGCCGGCTAGTTCTCTCATAATTGGGCATTACTAGTGGAAAGTGAGGTGCAAGTTTTCTTTAGCAGGTTATTAAAATATGCTTTGACAAACTAAGACTTACTTGGATTTAAAAACTCTCCTTATGCAAGATACATTCTTTTCTGGGTTATTTTGAACATTTTATTATGGTTTGGGTGAAAGTTTACAGAGTAAAGTAGTTTCCCATTCAACAATTTATACACATTTTGTTTCGTGACATTAGTTGCAATCCCCTCAGTGTGACAGAACTTTACCCATGTCCTCCCTGAGTTCCCCATTTCCATTTGCCCATCTTTCCTGTCTGTTCCTGCCTTCTGAACTTTGTTTTTGGGGCAGATGTTGCCCTTTTGGTCTCATATGGTTGATTGTTCTGAGGCACACATTCCTCATGGTTGTTATTGTTTACTTTATAGGCCGATCTGTTGTTTGACTAAAAGGTGATCTCCAGGAGTGGGTTCAGTTCCAGGTTTGAAGGGTGTCTAAAGGCCATAGTCTCGGGGATTCTACCAGTCTCCGTCAGACCAGTAAGTCTGGTCTTTTTTATGAATTTGAATTTTGTTCTACATTTTTATCCCATTCTGTACAGGACTCTCTTGTGATCCCTGTCAGAGCAGTTGGTGATGGTAGCTGGGTGGTAACATCTATTTCTTCTGGGCTCAGGCTGAGGGAGGCTGTGGTTCATGTGGACCACTAGTCCTTTTGATTAATTGTTTCCTTGCGTCTTTGGTTTTCTTCACTATTTTTTGCTCTGGACCGGAAGAGACCAATAGCTGTATCTTACATGGGCACTCACAAGCTTTTGAGATTCTAGTTGCTACTCACCAAAATAGCATGTAGAACATTGTCTTTATGGACTATGTTATGTAGATTGACCTAGATGTCCCCCAAGACTATGGTCCTGAGCCCTGAAGCCCAGGGACTCTGTCCCTCAAGGTGTTTGCTTATGGCTAGGAAGTTTTCATGATTGTGCCCCCTGTGCAAGATAGATTCTTAATTATATCAATACTTCAGTCTCCTCTTGGCTTCCAGGTGAACTGTTGTAATCATAAGGTCTGTCTTGATTTATAGAGCAAACATGGACTAGAAAATAGCATACAGTTCTGTTTCTGTACATTCGATCCCTTCACCTTTTCTGAAGCTATAGTTGTAGAGATGCTTTACTTTTGTCTCATGCTTAGTTAGTCGTGGGTCTGACCCCCTCCTAGCATCTCTGTAGGTGGTTTGAAACCACTTAAGCTGAAGCAGTGGTTCGGAAACCTGGTGGTGTGTCAGACCTAGTTCCCACCGCTGGGGCGTCTGAATTAAGTCTGAGGTAGGAAGCAGACATTACTATTTAAAAAAAAAAAAAAAGGAGTGTTAGGGATAGCTGTCCAAAGAGTATTCTATGAATTGATAGAACATGGGGGAAAATAGATATGGAGGCCCAGTGAGTTTGGGAAATATTAGATTAAGCAAAGTTCAGCAAATGTCTGTACTGTAGGACTTTCCAAAGCATAAACATCATATTATGTTCAGAAATCTTGAAGCAGGGTATGGTATATACAGTTTTTCAAACTTGATTAATACACCCTCTTGCTTGCCTGTCTCCCTCCCTCTCTTCCTTTCCTCTTTCATTGCCCTTTTTCTTTACTTTTTTTTTTAGGATTTGTTATAGATTCCCCATACTTCAAATGAGTAACAGTTCTCCTGCAAAGCTCTTAGACCTTGGCTTTTACAGGAATTTCTTTAAGTGGGGACATACCTATGTTTTGAAAGAAGTGTTAAGGCCATTTGATTAATCCCCGCTGCCAAATGATAGTCCTTTATTCAATATGTCAGATACTTAGATCATCATGATTTGACTCTTTAATAAGTAACTACTCAGATATTTGCTTCTCAGATACTCATCTCAAACAGGAAACTCCCATTAACTTTTCTGTCTTTGTTGCTGAATGTGGTATTAACAACATAACCTTTAACACAGCACGTCTAGGTCCAGGTGCCTAGTTACCAATATGGCACTCCTGGCTAAGGAGAGGGCAGATTGATACTAAAGCTTTTAACAGACGGGAAAATAGAGGCTGAATAACTTGCCACAGTTTTCTGCAGAAGTGAGTCTGACCCAAACTTCATATGCATTCTTCTTTGCCATCAGCAGGCTCTGTGGGCCTACACCACTACCAGCAGGGTCGGCGTGCTCATGGCAGCTGGGTGAGATTGGCAGGGAGGGAAGCAAGGTAAGAGCATGATGGGGATGTAGGATGGGCCGTTCCCACAGTGCTACCAGTGGCAGGGGCTGTAATTGCCTGACACTGTCTAAAAAAGCCATTTGCAAACACACAAACTACTCCCTTCTCACATTAGAAATAATTTAAAGAATATGAGATAGTAGCTTTTTCAGGTTTAAGAAGTAAGCATTGGAAAATTTTTTTTTTAGATAACATTGAGGGAAGGAAGCTTTTGCAATATGTCACTCTTAAGAAAATGTTATAAAGTATATATGATATATATTATAAACATAAATAAAAAATGTTTACAGTGTAACATTTTCTTAAAAGGAGTAAACCACAATACTGTGAGTTAACTATGGCAGCACATGGGCCTTTAGCCACTATGCTTTGTGGTCTTGATTTAATATTGCTGTAATTTAATATATTTAATACAAAGGAGCTGTATTTTTGTGGTTGATAATTAACGTCCATTGGATAACTGATACTACTCAGAACTGGGACTCCTTTGTGAAGAGTGGACTTGTTTCCAGGTTACCTTCTGCTATGGATTGAAATGTGTCCTTCTAAAATATGTCTTGAAGACCTAAGCCCTGTACCTGTGGATGTGATCCTGTTTGGAAATAGAGTTTTCTTTTGTTATGTTAATGAAGTCATACCAGCATAGCTTGGGTCCTAAACCTAATCCGAGTGGTGTTTTATAAAGGGGAGTACAGACACAGAAAGTCACACAGAGGGAGATGCTATGTGATGACGGAGGCAGATGCATTATTTATAAGCACCAAAAGAATTCCAAGGATTGCCAGCAGTCACCGAAACTAGGAGAGAGGCCCATAGAAGGAATCAACATGGCCGAGACTCTGATTTGAACTTTTAGGCTCCAGAACTGTGAGAAAATAAATTTCTGTTTAAAGCCATTCACTTTGTGGTACTTTGTTATGGCAGCTCTAGGGAACTGAGAGAGCTTCCATTATTACTTTACAGGTTGACTGATAAAAATAACTTATTTCTTTATCATTCAGTCTCATCTGTTTTATCCAGTTTACTAGTAATGTAGAATTACCTTTTCTAGTACCAAATCTCTCATCATGAAATATTGACACATACTGTAATGCTTATTTTTGAAATGCTCTGTGGGTGCCTGAGACAGTCCAGCTCTCACCACTTGCACTACCCTCATCTTAGTCCAACCCATGCTCCTCTCCCAGGCGTGCTTCTTCAGCAGTCTCCTGACTCATCTCCCAACAGTCCCTCTGCCTGCTCCAGTCACTTCACATTCTAGCCAGAGTGATTGTTTCAATACCCAAATCTGCCCTTGCCACTTCCATGCTTAAAACCTGTCGATGGCTTCTCCTTGCAGAGACCAAAATCCTAAACAGCAGGTTGCATGTGCCTGCCAGATCTGACCCTGGCCTCTCCACCCTGACTGAGTGCCCGTTTTCCCCTCACGCTGTGCTCTGGTCAGCCATCTGTCTTACAAATAGTAGGCGTTTAATCAATAACGTGCCAGGCTTTGTGCTATGTTTTGGGTATAGAAAGATGAATAAAATAACTCATTCCCCCTTTCATGCAACTGGCAGTGTAGTGTGGGAGACAGACAAATAATCATGCAAATAGATAATTAGAAATTGTCACAAGTACAACAACAACAACAAAATAATAGGGAGTTAGGAGGGACTGACATGAGGTTATTGCTGACATTGTATTGTGGAAGGAGATCACGTTCTCTTCAGCATGTAGAATGGTTAAGGGGTTGTTTATCAGATATGGGTGGAGAAACTCTTACCAGCAGAGATAATTCCAAATGTGTACCTGTGAGCAAGGTGCTATTATTTGCACATAGAGAAGAGCAGATGATGGTTTCACAGATACTTGCACATTTTAATTCAGAGAGGATAGCCTTGAGGATAAAGAACAAATTCTTGTATTTACTGAAGGCAGGGTCTTGGAACATCTCCAACTGGGATAGTTTCTGCTGAATGAATACAACTGTATGATATGTTTTATATCATTATCTTTTATTCCCCAAAAGACCATATTTTTGACTGTTATGGATTGAATTGTGCCTCCCCAAAATATGTGCTGGAATACTAACTCCTTTACCTGTGGATATAATCCCATTTGGTAATAGTTTTTTGTTATGTTAATGAGGACATATCATTGTAGGTGTGTCTTAAGCCAGTCACTTTTGAGATAAAAGAAGAGCAGATTAGGCATAGAAGCAAGGAAGCACAGATGGGGGAAGATGGATGCCAGGCCATTTGAAGATTGCCAAGGAAAAGAGACAAGGACCTTTCCCCAGTCGACAGGGAGAGAAAGCCTTCCCCGAGAGCTGGTACCCTGAATTCAGAATTCTAGCCTCCTAAGATGTGAGACAATTAATTTCTGGTCGTTAAAGTCACTGACTTGTGGTATTTCTGTTATGGAAGCACTAAGACACTGGCTTTCAGAAGCAGGTGGTCATTGAGTGTCTCTCTGAGGGTGTGACTTTAAACTGAGAAGTTGAAGATGAGAAGAAAACAACTCTTTTTATAGACTTGTTGGCTGTGGGGACAGTGTGCCTCAGGGTACCCAAAACAGACAGCTGTGCAGCTCTGTACTCAGGCCAGTGTGGCTGGTCTGAGGGCCCAACCCCCTCCTGCCCACTTCTCTTTTCCTTTAGGCCAGTTTACTCCTACTCATCATTTAGCCCTTGATGCAAATGTTACTTCTTGGGAGCTCCTCTGACCTCCTAGATTGAATTAACCAGTGGCCACCTAGTTGATTCCAACTCATGGCTACCCTATGTGTGTCAGAGTAAAACTGTGCTCCATAAGATGTTTGAATGGCTATGACCTTTCAGAAGTAGATCAACAGGCCTTTTTTCCGAGGCACCTGTAAGTTCCCCTTAATACACTTACCATGGTTTGTGATTGTGCATTAATTTGTATGGCCCTTTGATTACATGCTTATCTCCTGTACTGGTCTCCGAATTCCTGAAGGCAAGGACTATGTCTCTCTTTCTTTACTTTTGGGGATGATGATAACGGTAAGTAACACGTATATAGCGCTTACTGTTTAGCTGAAACCCACAATAACCCTGTGGGGGTAGGTACTGGTACACCCATTTTACTGATGGGGAAACTAAGGTACAGAGAGGTTAAATGCCTTATCCAAAGCAACACAGCCATTAGTTAATGGTGGAACCAGAGTTTGACGCTGGCAGTTCATCCTTTGGATGCTGGAATAGACTTTAAATGTATAATTTAATAATTCATTTATTCAGTCAGTGGAACAGAAAAAAAGTCTGGTAATAAGTACAAGTGTTTGTAATTTGTTATTTGACAAAGGAAGCATTTCAGATCAGTGGAGAAAAGAATGGATAATTCAATAAACGAAATTTGGACAGTTACCCATTTAGAAACTAAAATAAAACTATTCTCTTATCACGCCTTATACTAAAATAAATGTTAAGTGATTGAAAAGTTTAAAGGTAAAGAAATGTAAAATAGTAAGAGGAAGACATAGGTTCTCTTGAGCTGGAGAAGTACTTTCTGAACATGACTGATAAGGTACAGAAATTGTAGAATACCTGTATTATTTTTCCTAGATAAAAATGAAGAACTGGTGAATCACAAAAGCATGCTAAATATGGTTGAAATGACTAGTGTGAATGAAATTTGCAACATACAACTAAAAAATAAAATTGACTAAACCTAACCTTGGCAAGCATGTGGGGTCAATGGGTACTCTTATGTACTGCTGGTTCATCATTTCTAGGAGCCACTTAGGCAGTATGTGTCATAAAACTGGATATTCCCTTTGATTAATGAATTTCTTGGATTTTATCACAAGGAAGATCATTGAGGAAGTCTACAAAGATGTATGCTAAAAATTTATCACTGTTTATTGTAGTGAAACATTGGTACCATCACACGCAATGGAGTTCTGTGCAACCATTAAAAATCATGTAATTTACTGAACATTTTGATCAAAGATTCTATAGAAGAATCCTGATCAAAAGGGGAAAAATGGAGAACAGAATTGCAAATTCTTATGAACTCCAGACTTCCTGGAACCGTGGAGGTTGGATGAACCCTTGAAACTATTGCCCTGAGATACTCTTTAAACCCTAAACCCAAAATATCCTCCGAAGTCTTCTTAAAATGAAATAATAGTTTAGCTTAACTAGTAAAAAATGCCTGACTTGAGCATTATGCTCTTTTGAGAACTATCTGTATGGGATCAAATTGATAACAGCAACTCAAAAGATAGGAACCTTAGGGGGCAGTGAATTTACGTTAATGAGGGAGGAACAACTCAGAAAAGGAGGGTGAGAATCGTTGCACAGTGTCGCTAAATGATACATGTAGAAACTGTTGAATTGGTGTGTTTTGCTATGTATATTCTCAACAATGACAACAAAATAAAAATTTTTTTAAATGATGTAATCTATCTGTAGTCACCTGGCAATCTTTCCGTGATCAACTTGGGGTGGGACAGATTTTAGAAAGGCACGTGTAGTGTAGTATGAACCTGTGTGCAAAATTGTGAGTATGGCCTGTGTCTGTGCGTGTGAATGAATGGTGGCTTGGAACAACCTCTACAATATTAATGGTTATTTCTAAGTGTGGGCTTTTGAACGTTTTCTTAATTTTTTGATGTTGCCTTTAAAAAAATACAAATAGTTAGTATATACCTTCTGATAATACGGAAACTACTATCCAGGAAATGAGAATAAACATCTACGGCTGAGTGTCTTCATTTATTTATCTGTAATCTGAACAGCTATCTTGCTTATGAAAAAAATTAACATTTTGTTATCCTTTTGTAAGTATTTAAATTCTTTTAACACTTGTTTTGCCTCTTATAAATGCTATTCCCACTTTCAGCCTCCTTAGCCATTACATTAGGGTTGTTTGAGATATTCAGGGTACGGAATAGTAGCTCAAAGATAAAGAAGGGAATGGGGTTCAGAAGCATTTTCATTAAAATTGCATGAATACTGGAGTTTATTCTACAGCACAAAGTCTTCCTGGATGAACTAGATCAATGTTTAATAGAAACACAAGATTATAAGCATCACTGGTCTTAATCTCTTTTGTTTTAAATTAAATGTCCTATGTTGTTCTCTAGCCTTGAAAGACGGTAAGACAAAGTGGGGGGGAACCCTTAACTGTCAAAGATAGAAGTATAATGTTGAAGGGAGAATTTCAAACAACCCACCTACATATACACCTCCCTCAGAGATAATATTAATCAGCACAGCTGGTTGAGATTCTGATCTTTTCTCAGTCAGATCTTCAGAGAACAGTTTAATAAAGCATTAATTAGGTAGCAGTCCCACACACACTGCAGACAGGAATAATCTAGCTGCATAATTTTGCCAATGATATATCTGTGGAAGGCTATTTCTAGCCTATTGTACGGTATCTGTTTGTTCTCTAGTTAGTAGGGCCATGCCTTTTTCAGAACTACAAACAGCATTTAATATTCAATGCTATTCTATGAATATGCACCATTATGTTGGAGAATAGACTTTAATGATAGGTTTCATGATAATCCACAATGCGGAGACACATTTGGGATTTTTAAGAGGTTGCCGATTGTCCTAGGTGGAAGGCAGAGCAGAGGGAAGAAAGTGATGCGTAGTTTATGTAGGTGGAAAATGCCACATGCATCTAAGGTTTAGGATGTAGAGATTGTAATGAGTGTTGAAGCTACAGTAGGCATTCAAATCCTGTAAATTTTTTTCTGCAAGTGTTTTTCTTAGCTCTGGGTGGGATAACCATTGCAATTTTTTTTTTCTTTTTGAATGTGTATCACAGTGTACTTGACCATTGTGTGTACGTACCTCTAAAGCTCCTCCTCGGCTCTCTCAGGCAGGCTGCTGTTCCTCCAGCATTACCGAGCGACTGGGCATCCTCAGCCAACGGCCCAGGCCCTGTTGTGGGTGGGTCTGCCCGTCATGCTGATGTTTGCTTCTTTTGGCTGCTGAGACTCTTGTTATATTGAGTGATATCTTATTCTTTGCCCGAACCGATCGGTTAGCAAAAGTCTTATAAGCAAAATAGGTAAATGTGGGAAAAATAAACACAGGGCTTAAAGCTAATGTTCAGAGGATATTTTTAGACTTAGAAGCAGCTTGCTGCTTTCCATGAAATAGTAGAGTGTAATTAATGGCTCACATTTCCCTCTCTGGTGGTTTTTCTTTAAAGGATGAGATGCTAGTTTTAACTGCTGTATGTGTGTGTGTGTGTTTAGTTCTTCAGAATCATGGGAGTGTGTTTATTTTATCTAATGGCTATAGTAATAGTATTTCCCTTTATCCCTTTTAAAGTATCAGTTTTAGTCATTACAGAAGTCAAATCTTCCCAGGCATCTTGGTTTCCTAGGCTGCCGTAACAGAATACCACAAAGTGGTGGCTTTAAAGGACATAAATCTATTGTCTCACAGTTCTGGTGGTGAGGAGTCTGAATTCAGGGCAGTGGCAGGGCCATACTCTCTGTGTGCTCTCGAGAAAGATCCTTCCTTGGCTCTTACAGCTTTTGGTAGCCCTGGGCATCTCTTGGTGTTCCTTGGCTTGTAGATGTATCTTCACATGCATCTTCCCCCCTGTCTGGCTCTGTATCTGTTTTCTCCTTTTATGAGACATCACTCAGAAGCAATTAGGGTGCACCATACTCCAGTATGTCCTCTTTAACTTAACTGATAACATCTTCAAAGAAAGAATCTGTTTCCAATCAAGTCACATTTACAGGTACAGGGGTTAGGACTTCAACATATTTTTTTAGGGGAGACACAATTCCGTCCACATACAATGTGAGCTAGAGAAAAGCTGAATCTATATATTAAAATAAACCACCGGAATAATTATTTTTTTTCTGTTTTTAAGGATAGAAGAGGAAGCCAGTGAGAAGTTAGGTGACACTGATAATTTCCACGTCCTTTGTAGTGCTTGAGTATAGCCAGAAGTAATCTTTTAGGTTATTATAAGTGGGTATAGTTTATTTGGTAACTTGTTGAAGCCTACCTTGAGAACTTGGGTTATGACTGTTGGGGGAGTGTGAGTGGTGGTCAGTCTTTATCGGTCTGCAGCAGATTTGATTTCTGTGACATAGCTGAAAGTCATTCCAAGTCCAGTAGTTATAAAAAAGAAAAGGTCAAATTTGGGATTCATGAATCGTATTTTAGGTCTGGGAATCTTACGGATAATTTCACATATGGGAAGCTGAGGCCTCACCATTTTAATGACATTGCAGAAGGCTGTTTAACTTAACGTAACTTAACTCTTCCTTTGTAGACTCTTCCTTCCCACCTTTTAAAATCCAAATTGGACTCTATATAAGGGTCTAAAAAGTGAAAGGCTCTATTTATTGGATGAGATGATATAAAAGAGGAAACGATGGAAAGGCAACAATCAGACATCCTTGACATTTCTCCTCTAGGTTCAAAGCAGGATGCTCTTGGCATCCCTATACCTTTCCTCAGGATCCAGAGAGCTAGAGACAGACATGATCTTAATGACCGCATGAGGCCATGACTTGAAATGGTACTGCTAGGTCCCCATTTTGTTTTGTTGTTGTTGCTTGCAGTAACCTCTGGATTTGGCCTGAGTGCACTAACTAAATAAGCCTGACTTTCTTCTGCCTTGAGATTTGACTGTCTTCCAGGCTACTTCAACCTGTCCTTTGGAAATGGTCTTCTACCCGACAGGTGCTGTCTCTTCCAAGGATGCTGTATCAGACACAATGCTGTTTTTTCTTTATCTTATTTGCCTTGAAAACCCCACACAACGGAGTGTCATGTTAATCACTGTTAACCTGAGCTGCTTGTTTTTCTTAGAGAATCTGTGTTAGGTCAGAGTTGAAGTTTATACCCTTTTTTGGGGTATGTTGTCATGAAACCTGGGTAGATTATCTCTGATTTGGTACATTTTAGCCAAAACATCTTTGTGTGATTTTGCTTCTCTTTCCAAGTGTTTTGCAGCATATTTGAATGTAGAGATGCAGCTGCTGTACCTTTTTCATCCCTACCTCCAGGAGACTGGCAGCACCAGTGACTCTCACAATGATGGACCCTACCTTCCAGGTGAGACGTGACCCCTAGTATACAGGGGTGGCCTGGTCCCACATAGACTTGTCAATGTAAAATTAACTTAAATATTACTGATTCACAAAAGAAGGACTACAAACAACTGGTAATAAGACAGCTGATGAACAAATTTTCCTCCCATTTTTAGGGAAAATGGGATGGGGGAAAAAGGCAAGAACGCCTGTACCAAAATGAAGAAATTTCTTCTATGTACAAACAACGAGGGACTTCCATTACTGAAACATTCTTTTGTGTATTTTAACTGACTGCGGGGTGGTTAAAAGTAATCCCACAATTATCCCAGAAATTGATGTGATGTCAAGAAAAATCCATCTTAAATCTCCTATAAAGTACATTAAAGTCTCCCCCATTGTACTTTTTTTGGGGGGATTATTTTCTTTTGGTAGTCTGTTTATATTTTATTCTTCAGACATAGGCAAAGAGCAACATTTGGGAGGGGAACTTGGCCCCAGTATATGAGCAATTCTGTGTGTGACTCTGATTCCTGTGATGTGCCATAGGGTCTCCGGGCCTGTGAATAGAAAGGTCAGCTTAATTCAGGCAGGGCAAAGGGTTTTGATTTGTTCATGAGAAAACTCCCGATATGTTATATGATTTTGAACATACTAATTTTTTTTTCCTTTTAGCTCATCTATTGAATCAGTTTGCTTCCATGAAAGCCCAGAGTGAGTCGCTCTGATTTTTGGCTTCTGGTCACATTGGGGTGTGCTGTCATGGTCCTGTACTTAGTGCTGGGGATAATATAGTCAGCAAAACTACTGGTTGGGAGAGACCTTAGACATCTGCTCCAAAAACTGCATCTCAGTAGTGAGGTGATTTACCCACTTCTTTGAGGAACATTGTCCTCCAGACTTCTTGCCTACTCGGTGTTCTGCAGAAGCAGAGAAAGTATTTTAAGAAGTGGGCTGTGGAGTCATGGTGCTTGGGCTTCACTCTGGCTCTGCTACCACTTACCCAAGTTCACACAGATAATTAAGTCTGTTTCCAAATCTTTAAAGTGAAAATAGTGCCAGAGTCTCATGAGGTTGTTATGGAGATTAAATGAGCTAATCTATGAAGCATTTATTGTTGTTGTTAGGTGCCATCGAGTTGGTTCTGACTCATAGCGACCCTGTGTACAACAGAACGAAACACTGCCTGGTCCTGCACCAATCTCACAATCTTTGTTATGCTTGAGCCCATTGTTGCAGCCACTGTGTCAATCCATTTTGTTGAGGGTCTTCCTCTTTTTTGCTGACCCTCTACTTTACCAAGCATGATGTCCTTCTCCAGGGACTGATCCCT
>NW_004443961.1:16841379-16856134 GCF_000243295.1 Trichechus manatus latirostris
AAAGTACATGAGACGAAGTCTCACCATCTGTGCTTCTAAGGAGCATTCTGGCTGTACTTCTACCAAAGCAAATTTGTTCATCCAAGGTAGATTTGTTCATCCAAGGTAGATTTGTTAATCCAAGGCAGATTTGTTCATTCTTCTGGAAGTCCATGGTATATTCAATATTCTTCACCAACATCATAATTCAAAGGCATCAGGTCTCCTTCAGTCTTCCTTATTCACTGTCAGCTTTCACGTGCATATAAGGAGATTGGAAAACATCATGACTTGGGTCAGGGGCACCTTAGTCCTTGAAGTGACATCTTCGCTTTTTAACACGTTAAAGAGATCTTGTGCAGAAGATTTTCCAGTGCAATACGTCTTTTGGTTTCTCGACTGCTGCTTCCATGGGTGTTGATTGTGGATCCAAGTAAAATGAAATCCTTGACAACTTCAATCTTTTCTCCATTTATTGTGATGTTGCTTATTGGTCCACTCGTGAGGATTTTTGTTTTTTTGAGATGTAACCCATACTGAAGGCTGTAGTCCTTGATCTTCATCAGTAGGGTTCAAGTCCTCTTTGCTTTCAGCAAGCAGAGTTGTGTTATCTGCATATCGTAGGTTGTTAATGAGTCTTCCTGCAATCCTGATGCTTCGTTCTTCTTCCTATAGCCCAGCTTCTCAGATTACTTGCTCAGCATACAGATGGAATACATTTGGTGAAAGGATACAACCTTGATGCACACCTTTCCTGACTTTAAACCACACAGTATCCCCTTATTCTATTCAAATGACTGCCTCTTGGTCCATGTACAGGTTCCTCATGAGCACAATTACGTGTTCTAGAGTTCCCATTCTTCGCAGTGTTATCCATAATTTGTTATGATCTGTACATTCAAAGGCCATTACATAATCAATAAAACACAGGTAAACATCTTTCTGGTATTCTCTGCTTTCAGCCAAGATTCATCTGACATCAACAATGATATCCCTTCTTCCGCGTCCTATTCTTAACCCGGCTTAAATTTCTGGCAGTTCCCTGTTGATGTACTGTTGCAACCACTTTTGAATGATCTTCAGGAAGATTATACTTGCGTGTGATATTAATGATGTTGTTGAACAATTTCTGCATTCTGTTGAATCACCATTCTTTGGAATGGGCACAAAAATGGATCTTTCAGTTGGCTTGTCAGGCAGCTGTCCTCCAAATTTCTTAGCAGAGATGAGTGAGCACTTCCAGCTCTGCATCTGTTTGTTGAAATTTCTCAATTGGTATTCCATAAATTCCTGGAGCACTGTTTTTCACCAACGTCTTCAGCGTAGCTTGGACTTCTTCCTTCGGTACCATCAGTTCTTCATATGCCACCTAAAATGGTTGAACTTTGACGAAATCTTTTTGGTACAGTGACTCTGTGTATTCCTTCCATCTTCTTTGGTTGCTTCCTGCAATTTTTAATATTTTCCCCATAGAATCCTTCAATATTGTAACTTGAGGCTTAATTTTCTTTTTCTTCAGTTCTTTCAGCTTGAGAAATGCCAAGAGTGTGTTTTTCCGTTTTGGTTTTCTAACTCCAGATCTTTGCACATTTCCCTATGATAATTTACTGTCTTCTTGAGACGTCCTTTGAAATCTTCTGTTCAGCTCTTTTTCTTCATCATTTCTTCCATTTGCTTTAGATACTCTACATTCAAGAGCAACTTCCAGAGTCTCTTCTGACATCCATTTTGGTATTTCCTTTCTTTCCTGTCTTTTTAATGACCTCTTGCTTTCTTCATGTATGATGTCCTCGATGCCATTCCACAACTCTTCTGGTCTTCGGTCATTAGTGTTCAGTGCATCAAATCTGTTCTTGAGATTGTCTCTAAATTCAGGTGGGAAGTACTCAAGGTAGTATTTTGGCTCTCGTGGACTTGTTGTAATTTTCCTCAGCTTCAACTTGAACTTGCATATGAGCAGTTGATGGTCTGTTCCACAGTCAGCCCCTGGCCTTGTTCTGACTGATGATGTTGAGTTTCTTTGTCGTCTCTTTCCATGGATGTAGTCGATTTGATTCCTGTGTATTCCATCTGGTGAGGTCCATGTATATAACTGTTGTTTATGTTGTTGAAAAACGGTATTTGCAGTGAAGAAGTCTTTGGTCTTGCAAAATTCTGTCATGCGATCTCTGCCATTGTTTCTGTCACCAAGACCATATTTTCCAACTACTGTTCCTTCTTTGTTTCCAACTTTTACATTCCAGTCACCAGTAATTATCAATGCATATTGATTGCGTGTTTGATCAATTTCAGACTGCAGAAATTGATAAGAATCTAATTTCTTCATCTTTGGCCTTGGTGATAGATGCATAAATTTGAATAATAGTCATATTTAATGGTCTTCCTTGTAGGCATATGGATATTATCCTATCACTGACAGCATTGTACTTCAGGGTAGATCTTGAAATGTTCTTTTTGATGATGAATGCTACACCATTCCTCTTCAATTCAGCATTCCTGGCATATACCATATAATTGTCCGATTCAAAATGACCGGTACCAGTCCATTTCAACTCACTAATGCCTAGAATATTGATGTTTATGTGTTCCATTTCATTTTTGACGATTTCCGATTTTCCTAGATTCATACTTTGTACTTTCCATGTTCCAATTTTATAATGGATGTTTGTAGCTGTTTCTTCTCATTTTGAGTCATGTCACATCAGCAAATGAAGGTCTCCAAAGCTTGACTCCATCCATGTCATGAAGGTTGACTCTGCTCTAGAGAGGTAGCTCTTTCACAGTCATATTTTGAGTGTCTTCCAACCTGAGGGGCTCATCTTCTGGCACCATATCAGACAATGTTCTGCTGCTATTCATAAGGTTTTCACTGGCTAATTTTTTTCAGACGTAGACTGCCAGGTCCTTCTTCCTAGTCTGTCTTAGTCTGAAGGGTCAGGTGAAACCTGTGAGGCATTTAGCATAGTGTTTTCCCACACAGTAGGTAGCAGATGAATGTTAGCTATTATCACTGTTGTTTTTGTTATTGTTGCTGTTACTAGCATGTGCTGCAAGAAGAATTTGGAGACAGCGTTCCTGGTCTGAGACTCAATGGTAATCACTTAGGTTTCAGCAGAATAAGTCATAGTAAGACTATTTCCCTAAGTTTTTTTTTTTTTTTTTTACAGGCTCACTATTCATGTTCTGTATATGTTTGCATCATATTATTGTACACGTTGTACATTTGATGCTGCTGACGCAAAGGGGATGAATGGCTATCTTTGGCTATGTATATTTCACCAAAAAAAAAAACAATGGGGGCCCCAAAAAAAAAAAAAAAAGTGAATGGCTGAATCACCAGTAAGCTCTAAGAGTTTATCTTTTGTGATTCTGTTTGTTTCATTCCATAGCCGAATTGCCTGGGTTGAAATTACATGAAAACAATTGTGTGAAACTTGGTAACACCACACATTGATCATTAAAATTTATGGATTTAATACAGTTTATTTTGTGATTTATTGTGCACTTCTGTCCCAAGTACTTGTCCTTTGTGCTGCAATTATGATGCTACCTGTTTATTACCCTGAAAAAAATGCAAGATTTTGTTTCCCTTTAGCTCATCTGTTGAAATTAAAATGGAATCCTTATGCTTTGAGGAAGACTTTCACTTGTATATGAACAAGTGAGGAAGTTAGCTATTTAGTAATACCGTATTTTTTGAATTTGGAGTTAGTAAACAGCCCTCTTTGTGTTCAAACCCTATTGTAGAAACCTGTTAAAGACAACTTTGATAAGCAAAATTAGAAGGTTTAGTTCTTCCTCACCCGGACAGGTTGTGAGAAACAGGTACTTTCATTTTGACTCCTTTCACAAGCGAAGTGACAGTTTCTTGACGGATGAAGCACAGTGATATTTTAAGCTGCTTTGACACTCCCTAGGCCAAGTACTGTCAAGAACACAGCCCAAAGTTTGAGAGAGTTGCAAATGCTTTCAGGATTCTTCACTGTCTCTCCTTCCATAGGTGCTTCAAGAAAGCAAATAAAATGATTTCTCAAGGCTCAAGGCAAAGCTGTCAGCTGGATTTGAGGTTGAAATTAGGTGGGGGAGAAACAATTTATTTTCAATAACATACAAATGGAAATACGATCTCATCAATCCTTTTTTGTTCTGGTGAATGAATGTAAGACACTTAAAGTTGCATGGAGGTGCTCTTAATTTACAGTGATTTTAAGAATAACATATTTTTACCCAAGAGGCCCACTCACGCATGTAGGTGATCTTTCTTTCACTATCCTCATCAATGATGGTCAGTTCATCCCAGTGTCTGGTACTTATGTGTCATCCTGTTGGGACTGTGGACGATGTGGAGGTGATGAAGGCATGATCCTTCTACTGCATGGGCTTTAGTCAAGCAGGTGACACAGGATGTGATTGTAATAGCCACAATTATTGAGCATTTAATGAACAATAATTTGCATAGCCCAAGGAAATAGTCACTCATACTCTCTCCATTTTATAGATAAGGAAATGGAAGTGCAGAGATGTAATAGCTTGCTCAAGATCATGCAGATTGTAAGAAGGATGGTTTGAACCCTAGGAGTTTGGGTTGTACAGGCTAAGCATCAACTAGCTTAGGCAGAAATTGTTCTGGGGATTTTGCAAAGGAGAGTTGGGACTGAAAGGAAAGAGCGAAGACGCTCACCCTTCTGTTTAAGCAGATCCATCGAGTGCTTTCTGGGTTATGGTCTCTGTATCGGTAAACCTCTGCCAAGTACAGGGGTTACAAATCACATGCCTGCACAAGCCAATCAGGTGGAGGAGGTGAGTGAATCGAGCCAAGTGGGGCTGTGGTGAGCTGGAGAACCTCTGGGGAGGAGGCAGTATCTACTCAGCTTCACCAGTGGGAAGGCGAGCCCAGTATAGCTGATCATCAGAAGGGCAATGTCTTAGTCATCTAGTGCTGCTATAACAGAAATACCACAAGTGGATGGCTTTAACAAAGAGAAGTTTATTCTCTCACAGTCTAGGAGGCTAGAAGTCTGAATTTAGGGCACTGGCTCCAGGGGAAGACTTTCTCTGTCGGCTCTGGAGGAAACTCCTTGTCGCCAGTCTTCCCTTGGTCTGGGAGCATCTCAGCACGGGAACCTCAGGTCCAAATGACACACTCTGCTCCCAGCACCACTTTCTTGGTGGTATGAGGTTCCACTGTCTCTCTGCTTGCTTCTCACTTTTATATCTCAAAAGAGATTGGCTTAAGACACTAATCTTGTAGATCTCATCAATATAACTACAGCTAATCCACCTTATTGCATCATAGTGATAGAATTTACAACACATAGGTAAATCACATCAGATTACAAAATGATAGGCAATCAGATAATACTGGGAATCATGACCTAGCCAAGTTGACAGATATTTTTGGGGGACACAATTCAATCCATGACAGGCAACTAATTAAAGATTAAAAAAAAAAAAAAACAAAAAAAAACTTCGTGTCATAAAAATAGATCTTTGAGATATAGCGATTCTGTGAGTCTCTAATTTGCAACCTCTGGACATATACTTGTGAAGTCCCTGAGTGGTGCAAGCGGTTAAGCGCTCAGCTACTGAGTGCTCACCAGATTTTGGCAGTTCACCCAGAGGCACCTTGGAAGAAAGGCATGGCAGTCTCCTTCGGAAAAAAGTCAACGATTGAAAACCCTATGGAGTATACAGTTCTATTCTGAAACACATGGGATTACCATGTGTCAGAATTGACTTGACAGCAACTAATTTTATTTATTCATTTTGATTTGGACATGTACTTGGTAGGAGTTTGAGGAGAATTATTGAGAATATGGGCAAAACACTGTTCTTCAAAACAAAGTTACAGATCACATCAGCAAGCTGGGGGTGTGGGCTTCCCAGCTTATCACTGCCTGGACTGTCATTAATATGGCAGGTGGGGTGGGCTGGGGAAATCTTGGAAGTCACAACAAGATGACTCACCTCTGCTGCTCATTGGAGTCATTTTCTATCACCCAGAACTCCAGACTCATGTTTGTCCACTCACAAAGGTACTTTATGATGCAAATGTACTTTTCAAGTACTTATTTGCTGGCTTAGGTACAAGGCCTGATTAGAGACCTTAGTACTGCCAAATTGGATTTTTCCTAAGTTGGTTGGTGTGGTATAGTACTAACCAAGCAGTTGCCGTTGAGTCGTGGTATAGTATTGTTATTAGGTGCCATTAAGTTAATCTCAACTCATAGTGACCCCATGTGACAGAGTAGAATTACCCCAAAGGGTTTTCTAGGCTGCGATCTTTACGGGAGCAGGTTGCCAGGTCTTTCTCCTGTGGAGCTGCTGGGTAGGTTCGAACCATCAACCTCTCGGTTAGCAGTCGAGCACTTAACACAATTTTAACTCTGTGGGTCTGGGTTTAAATTGAGGCCCCACCCTGTTCTAGGTGTTCAACCGTGGCAAGAGCCACCTTCTCTAAACTTTAAGAGTATTGCAAGGATTAAATACCAAAATGCTCATAAGAGTTTGGTGCACAGGAAGCACTCAGTAAATGATAGTTTCCTTTCTTACCTCCTTTTTAATTGATCACTTGATTTATGGAAGTGAAAACAAATGAGCTTTCTGAAGGTCAGTGCTGTGTTTGAGCATAGGGTTTGACTTTCTTGACATGTTTAGTGAACAGTATATTCTGGCAGGCACCTGCTAGGGTGTTAGGGGAGTTAGAGGTAGGTTGGTTTAAGTGGTTTATATATTTGGAATGACTAAGATGACTATTTAATGGGAGTGAGTGCACAGTACAATGGCAATTTATGACTTTTGGGAAACCCTCGAACTGTTAAAACATAAAAAATCAGAGTGGTTGAATAATGTTTAGATTGTATTGCTTTTGGGGGAGAGGTGCAAGTTTAACAAAATTTTAAAGCAAAGCCATTCTAAGAACTGTAGTAACTTCTCTAAAGTTTTAAAATTTTTATTATTTAGTAACAGCTTAGATTGTCTTCTCAGATAAGCTAGTTTGCTGAATCAGAGGTCAAATAGTAGTAACAACAGTGCTCCCTCAAAATGAGGTCTTCTCTTATGTTAATAGGGTTGCTTCTTTAAGTGAACCTTGTATTTAGTTATCTTATTCTTTATGTTGTAGGCTCCTGGGACTAAAGCTAATTTAGTGAAAAAATTACCCTCTGAGTAAAGAGAAGATGTTAATATTTTCAGGATATTAAATAAGGCTCTCATTTCTTGTTAGTGAATGTTCTTTTTTTCTTTCTTTTTGAATTGGCAATTAGCTGGATTTTCTCTAAGACTGTATTTATAGATGATGAATTTCATGAAAGATGTAAGGAACTTACTTAATTAGTTTTCAGTGTTTATAGAGCAGGCATTATGTAATAAATACAACCTCGCAAATAGGATGATACCCTTTATTGGTCTTTTAGATCATAAAATTTAGCAATTATTTTGCTATGAGGAAATATACAGACAGTGTAACTCCATCTACTTATAACAAGTGGATGCATAGCTTCTTACAAGTCTTCTAAACTTGTTTGAAGCTGTTTTTAGAGAAATACATCGTAAGTTCTACATTTCTCGAATACTTTTGTGATTATGAAAAATAACTTGTAAGACCCATTTTCATGGGCACACAATAGACATTGAGTATATTTTGGTTTCTTTTTTCGTTTTGCTTTTGGTTGAAATTGTTCATAGAAACTAAAATACATTCTGCATTGAAAATAAGTTTTCTCTTATCCTCAGGGCCCTGCAATTTAACAGAAAGGAAAGCTCATTTTGAACTTTATTGGCTTTAGTTCTTTCCGGCCACCGTATAATCAAAAAAAAAAAAAAAAAAAAAAAAAAACCCTGTTGCTGTCTAGTCGATTCTGACTCATAGCGATCCTAACAGGACAGAGTAGAACTGCCCCATAGGGTTTCCAAGGAGTGGCTGGTGGATTCGAACTGCTGACCTCTTGGTTAGTAGCCATAGCTCTTAACCACTGTGCCACCAGGGCTCAGAGACCTTGAATATTCATGTCATTGTGATGACGTCTTTGAGATACACGTGAATTGAGTATGAGACATCATCTCCATTATTAAGTTCATGATCTCACACTGGCATTGACGTTTCCACAGGAAGCTCTTGGATCTGTAGGCATGGTATAAAGCTTTTACTGCCTCTGAGAACATGTCTGGTTAACTTTGATTGCTGAATTCTTCCTTCTCTAGGAACTGACTTTGCCTTGGCTAACCCCTTTTAGGAGGAGGGTCAGAGGTGGTCATTGCCTTGGCCCCTATCTTCAGCGCCAGTGGAAGGAGGCATCAGGAATTACGGGATACCAGAGTCTGTCCAAACACTGTATCCATCAAGGGAATCATAATGACCACTTGCCTACCTCTTAACACTTCTTCCTCTCTCCCTGCCATAAAGTAATATAATCCTTTATGGTTCTTTCCATTCGTTTGCATGCATTATCTTATTTCACCTTGGAAACAACCCTGTGAAGTCAGTATCTAACAGTATTGGGTCCAGGTGTACAGATGAAGAAATTATCTCAGAGGGAGGAGATCTCACAGGAGAAGAGCTGGCATCAGAAGCAAGCCCGTGACCCATCTGTGAATAGGGTAGTCCAAGTGTTCGATGGTGGCATTGTCTCCCCATCCCCTCTCTCTAGTACTGTGCACAGGGAGAATAGGGAGGAAGAGCCCTTCCTGGGAATGTTCCTGGGTGTGGCTTGTGGCTGGACTTGTGTAGTAGCTCTTGTCAATGCCCAGAGCTTTGGGATATGTTGGAGCCCTGGTGGCACAGTGGTTAAGAGCTCTGCTGCTAACCAAAAGGTTGACAGTTCAAATCCATCATCTGCTCCTTGGAAATCCTACAGAGCAGTTCTACTCTGTCCTATAGGGTTGCTATGAGTAGGAATAGACTCGATGGCTATGGTTTTTTTTTTTTTTGGGTGTGGGGATATGTTATGAATCCGTATCTGTGGTAGAGACTCTTGGTGTGGGACTGATACAGCCCTCTTAACCTTGCCACACCTAGGGGTTTGGTAGAAATGCAGACTCTCAGGCCTCACCCCAGACCTAAGGAACCATAATCTGTGCTTTAACAAGATCAGTAGGCGATTCTCACGTACATTAAGTTTGAGTAGTACAACTCTAGAATATAGAGAACAAGAGATCCTACGGTTGAGAATAAAGGGATGGGGTTAGGGTGGGATGGATGTGAAGGTGTGGAGGGGAGGATAAGATGATGAAAGAAAACATTTCATTTGCATATATGTTTATGAGTGTGAGAATGTGTTCTCATTTTACTTTTTTGTTTAAATAATGGCTTTATTGAGATACAATTCACACACCATATAATTCATCCATTAAAAGTGTACAATTAAGTGGTTTTTGGTATATTCACAGACTTGTGCATCCATCACCACAGTCAATTTTAGGACGTTTTCATCATCCCCCCAAAATCCCTATACCCATTAGCAATCACTTGCTGTTTACCCTAGCACCCCCCGTTCCCTGAGTCCCTGACAGTCACTGATTTAGTTCTGTCTGTATGGATTGGATTCGCCTATTCTGGGCATTTCCTGTATGAATGAAATCGTACAATACGAAGTTCTTTGTGGCTGACTTTAGCATAATATTTCGAAGGTTCATCCGTGTTATAGCATGTATCATTACTTAATACCTTTTTTTTGCAGCCATTTTACTTTGGCCTTAAGTTTATTTGGGCAGGAGTTATGGGAATTCTGCCTTTTTTTTTTTAGCCTTGTGGAAGTTGAGAGTCTTTTCACTGTACATTAATTCTCAGTCAACAAGAGTGATTTCTTAGTGTAACAGTTGCTTTTCTGATGCCACGTGCTCTAGGGTCTGAGAACAGCCTGGCAAGGAAATAGTAGGAATACTGTTTAATGCATTCAATTGAAAAAATAAAATATTAGTATTTTCCATTTTCTTTTTAATCTTTGATTAATTTTCAACCTCTTTTTCCATCAAAGCAGTGATAATATCCATGCTCTGCTGAAAACTGTGCCTTCCTTTACGAAATATCCGTCCAGCTGATGTTGCTGAAAATTAAAATGACAAAATATTGTGTTCAGATAAACAACAACAATGGCTGTATTTTTGGCAAGAAACCCCATGATTGCCCTTCCCCCAAGCAGTCTGTTCCCTGCAGTTCTGGATGTTCAGTAATTTCAAGCACCCCAGCTGGAGACGGCACTCTTCTTGCTGTCTGTGCTAAGATCTGGAATTTTCCTTTGTCGAATAAAGGGCAAAATTTGTTTTCCTCCAGATATTTAAAGACCTTTTAAAAAATCTCCTTGCAGAATACCTTACTGAATGGGGAGGATCTTCATGTGGTTCTTGAGATTTCCAGTGATCCTGCCATAATGCAAAGAATGAGTGGTGATCGGGGAAAGAATGGTCAGCAGGACAAGTCTACATCTGCACGGAAGTCATTTTAGCATTTCACTGCCCTGATGGTGTTACACGCTCCCTTGGAAATTCTTACTTTGGTTTTAGCAACATGAAAAGCTTTCCCTTTCCTCCTGCCTAACTAAAGCTCATCTTAATGCCACTAAATTGCCAGGGCTTTGGTTGGCATACTGCCTGGGAAATCAAATACACACTGACAATAGTGGAGATCTTGTGTGGCCACTTTCTAAAGGGTTTTGTGCCTCCTTTGTACGCTTGCCTTCCTCTCCTTCTTTGGAGGGTAGACTCAATTATTTGACTCTATTTGAGAAGACTCTGGGCCAGGTGCCATTTATCTATCTTTTCAACTTTAAGGGACACGCTTTCTTAACTAATTTCTTTGGGGTGTAAGGTTCTTTCTTTAACCTGACTACTATTTTTCTAGATGCTGCAAAATGCTGATTATTCCCAACAAATCACAAGCCCTCTGTTCTTCCTCAGCCTCTGACAAAGTAGTTGTTGTGTGTATGTGTATCTGTGTAATGCTGAAATTCATGACTTCTATTTCAAAAGGAAAAAAAACAGATAAAAATCTTTGCTTCTTTTGGTCTTGGAAATTAACATGACTGGATTAGCCAGATCCCTCTGTTGGAGAAAATAGGAAAGATGAGATTGAGCCCTTATGTCAAGGAAATTGGTTTGGCCAGATTTCAGGGAGTGGAATAGGCTGGCCCACTAAAGATCTGTGTCAGTATCTTCAGGGGCACTGGAATTGGGACAGGATAGCTATTTTCTGTAATAGGGGAAACTCTGGGGAATAAGGTCAGGCAATCAGCATTCAATGAGAATATGCAATGTATCAGAGACTGTTATGTAAATACAACGTCCATCTTTGTGTAATACGACAACCGTGCAAGCTATATGTTGTTATTGTTTGTTATCACCACCATTGCTTTATAAATGAAGAAACTCAGGCCCAGAGATGTCAAGTAAGCTTCCTAAAGTTTTACAGCCAGGAAGTGGGCTGTAGAGGCTGCTGACCCCAGAGCTTTCCTTTGTCAAGTGAATTTTGTCTTGACTCTGTCTCCGCCCATACTCTTTTTTTTTATTATTTAAATATTTTACTGTACTGTAGGTGAAATTTTACATAGCAAATTCATTTTCCATTCAATAATTCATACACAAATTATTCTGTGACATTGGTTGCAGTCCCTGCAATGTGTCAGCACTCTCCTCATTTCCACCCTGAGTTCCCTTTTTTCATAGTCTGGGTTTCCCTGCCCCTCACTGCCTTTTCATCTTTGCTTTTGAGCCCGTGTTGCCCTTTTGGTCTGTATAGTTGGTTCTGTGGAGCCCACTCCTCACAGGTGTTATCGTTTACTGTATAGGCCAGTCTATTATTTCGCTGAAAGATGGCCTCCGGGAGTGGCTTCAGTTCCAGGTTTGACGGGTTGTCTTAGGGTCTTTTGTCTTTGAAGACACAGTTGTTAAAAGTGTGATATAGCTGATGGAGAAACCAACAGACAAGAAAAAAAGGCAAGGCCCCCTAACAGATTAAAAATTCCTCACGCCCAGATGGATATACAGCAGCGTTTCTGAGTGTAGGGGCAAGCTTCCCTGTCCTCAGGGTCTCCCAGCGGTGCCCAGCTGCCAATGATAAGCCTTTCTAAGAAAGTCCTACTCTCTGGTCTAAGGGTCCTTTCCCCTCTTGCCCCTCCCAGCTACTCTGAAGACTTGGGCTGTGTACTGCCTGCTCGCAGGTGCCAAAAGACCAGTAGGAACCCATTGCTGAGTGTTTATTTCAGTTTGGTTGATTTCCTAGAGTGTGCCCCCTAGCAAGTGAGGCTGTGGACTTGCCTAAAATCTGTTTCTGTAGGAAGTATTTTCTGAGGCTTTATAGCAACTCTCAAATAAAGTCACATACATGACAACCAATATTTTCTATAAGTTAATTGGACCTTTTTATTAAAAAAAAAAATTCGTCTGTCAATTTCTCCCCTATAACAGCTTATTTTTTATTACCCTCATTAATACATGCTCATTATGAAAAATTTAGAACAAATGAAAAAAGAAATCACTGCCCGGTTATGAAGAGATTCTCATTTAAAGAATTCCATGATTCTTTTCTATAGAAAAATTTTAATACTACCTTGTGAAACTCAGTCAAATGGCTGTGTAATCATTGTAATCAGTTGATAATTTGCTCTGAAGGTTTACAAAATAGTTCTACACCATTTTTCTTTCTTTGTACTTTATACCATATAGGGTTGTAGTTCTGTGAGTAAAAAACTTAGAATTTGTTCATAGTGGTAGGGCCTTATCGAGATGCATGTGGGAATCTAGACTCTTGAGCCATTTGGCATTCAGCTTTCTCCAGGTCTCCTCAGTTAATGAGGCCAAGTAGTAGGAGCCCTGGTGGTGCAGTGGTTAAGAGCTCAGGTGCTAACTAAAAGGTCGGCAGTTTGAATCCACCAGCCACTCCCTGGAAACCCTGTGGGGCAGTTCTCCTCTGTCCTGTGGGGCCGCTATGAGTTGGAATTGACTGTACAGCAACGGGTTTGGTTTGGTTTTTTGGTTTTATGCAGTAGTGGAGAGTTACCCATCATTTTATTTACCCTACATCAGCCTTAAAATTTTGAGGAAAATTTAATTACTAAGCTATATTGTGTAAACCTGTATTACATAGTGGGTGAAGCACTTAGGTTCCTGGGATAAAAGATGAACTATGAAGCTTTAAGGTTTTTAAAAAAGAAATGCAACACGAACAAAGAGGCGTGATGGCTTTGTGCGACATACACAGTGAATCAGTGACCCAGTTTTCGGAAGGTGGCAGCTGCATTTTGCTCCGTTGGGGGAACCATGGGATATAATATATGGGTATGACTTCAACTGTAGCTAATTGGTTGTAGTAATACTTTTAAAAAATTGGAATCAACAAGGAGGAATATGCCAAAACCAATTCCACGTGCACTAAGCTAATAAAAGAAGCTGTTGTGTTTTCTGTGGAGGTGGCATTTTTATTTTCTGGGGACTTGGTAGAAGAATGCGGTAACTGAGGGTTTGAGCTCGAGGAGGCTGCAAAGGAGAGGAAAATGAATAGCTAGACTGTCATGAATCTTTATGAAATAGAGATTCATGAGGAGTAACAAATCTTTGTGAAATCACAAAGGGAGATAAAATATTGTTACTGCTTTTTAAAAAAGCTTTCTCTCCTTTATTATAAAAGAACAAAACAAAAAAATAACCGAAAGGATATCAACCTTCAGAATCATCTCATTGCTCTAGCAAATTCCTTGTTTTGTCTCCTTGCTAATGTAAACTGTTCTAGTAGATTATTGCATCTTAACTTGTTAAAATTTCTATTATAAAAAGACTGGTAAAACTATGTGTTTATTTGTAACTTTAATTGTTCAAATGTAGTCTGAATGTAGAATACAGTCAGCATAATACAAAAGGTTAAACAGTGATGGCGTGATTCTGCTCCGCACCTACCTAGCTTACTTCCCCTAGAGGCAACCGATGGTAATGTTATCATGTGTTTTCTTCCAAAGGATACAATGCAAAGATAGTCCATACATGTGTTGGCAAATATGTGTCCCTTTTCCTCCCTCCTCTCCTCCCTCTCTTTCTTACACAAATGGTAACATATTAAACATAATAGTCTGTGTCTGTCTGGTTGTTTTCACTCCATGTACCTTGGAGATCATTCTACATCAGTAGACAAAGAGCTTCCTCATTGTTTCATAGCTGAGTATTATTTTAGGAATCTGCTCTTGTTGGATTTTTAAGATGTTTCCAAGTTGCTCTCATGAACAAAGCTACAATTTAAAAACTTGTACACATAGGTAGATTTATTTAGAAAGAAGTGGAAACCAATGGCTGAAAGAAGATTTTAGGATTGTTCTTGGAGGTTAGGTTTATTTGTCATTGTTTCCCAGGGCCAGTGCTCTTTGGAACCCTCATCAGGAAAGTAGATGTCATTGGAGGACAAGGAAAATAGAATTTCATGGCCAAATAACTTTGGGATGCAGTGTACTCACTTTCTCTTGGAGCTTCATAAAAAAATAAGCATATTAAAGGTTTAAAGTCCTCATGTAGTTTTAACAACAGCAAAAAGCTATCAGAGATCATTTCTCAGACTTGAGCACCCCATGCTTCAAGATGCCTATTACCTGCCAAGACAGTTTCCGGGAACAAACAATTTGGGAAATACTGACCTGTGTGATTCCTCCCCATCCCCCCATTTCTGCAGATAATGAACGCTAGATAAACACTGGACTTGTCAACTGGCAAATTTATTACCTTTGGGATAATGTTTCTTCGACATCAGGGCCTGTAGCTTGCTCACCCCGCTTGTCCCACTGCTTAATGTGAGAAATGGCTT
>NW_004443961.1:16857175-16858537 GCF_000243295.1 Trichechus manatus latirostris
CATCTGTGCAGTGCTTATTGTGTGCCAGGCACTATCCTCAGTACCTTACATGCATTAATTAATTTCATCTTTATAATTCTGTTATTGTACTTACTTTAAAAGTGAGGAAACTGTGGCATAGTAACTTGCCCAGGATACCATAGCTAGCAAGCAGCAGAGCTGGGCTTTGGACTTTGGCACAAAGAAGGAAATTACCCATAATCTAAACAGCTAGACAGGGCTGCTGTTTGTACATGAGTATGTTTCCTTAAGCCCCCCACCCCATGCTCATCATGTTGTTAAATTTTCCCCATTATGCTAATGTTTTTTCAAAATCTGATTGTTAAATAGCTGGTTAACCTATTCTTTGAGTGAACCATAATTTAGTTAAACAATCTGCTGTTGTTGGGCATTTAGGCTTTTTTCTATTTTTTCACTGATTAGAACATTGGCATGGACGCATTTATGTGTAAATGTCCACATTTCTGATTTTTTTTTTTTAGAAAACATTTTTAAGGGAAATCACTTAATTAGAGGGTATCACTTTTTACAGTCTCCTAATACATACTGCAAAACGCACCAGCTTATACATCTCCACTAGCACTTCTCATCAGCATTGAGTGTTAAAAAATTTTCCCCTAATTTCTGATTCTGCAATGTACGATCTTGGTGTTTCCTGAGAAGACTGGACAGTTGGCTGAACGTTCAGTGTGATTTTTATGTCAGGAATCTAGAGTTAAAGATTAAAAAAAAACACAAAAACTCTCAAGGGAAAAAAAGTAATTGGAACAGCTGATTTTTAAAAATTATAAAATAAAAAAAAATTAGTCTTTTTTTTTTTTCAGGTTGATCCATGAAGTTAAATGAGGACTCCATTACAAATTATTTTGAAAAATGGGCAGAAATAAGATATCCAGCATTAGAGTATATTCTGATCAAAATCTTATTGGTACACGATTAGTGTATGCTGAAAATAGCCACTCAGTAAATATTTAATGGAACATCTACTATGTGCTACACACTGCACTTTGTGTTGGGTATATAGCAAGGAGCAATTTTGTAATAATACTAGCAAACACGTGTAGTGCTTCTTGTGTGTCAAGCACTGTTATGACTGCTTACATATATTAACTCATTCAATCCTCACTGCCCTATAAAGCAGGTCTTTTTATTGTCTGCGTTTAACTGATGAGATTGAAGCACAAAGAAAATAAGTAACATGCTCAAATGCTCATAGATATAGCTCTCCTAACTGGCAGAGTCAGAATCCAAACCCTGGAAAATCCTGACTCTTGAGCCTTTGCTTTTAAAACTACTCTGTTGGTTTGGAGACAAGCTTTTAGAGGGTTGGTGCAGAAATATGGACATGAGAAAATGTTGACA
>NW_004443961.1:16859810-16861167 GCF_000243295.1 Trichechus manatus latirostris
TTTGATGGGAATTGTATCAGTGCACATGACACAATCTTGCTTGCTGAAAGCAAAGAGGACTTGAAGCACTTACTGATGAAGATCAGAAACTACAGCCTTCAGTATGAATTACACCTCAACATAAAGAAAATAAAAATCCTCGCAACTGGACCAGTAAGCAACATCATGATTAAAAAAAAACAAAAAACAAAAAAATAAACCCCACTGCCGTCGAATATCGACATTGACTCATAGCAACCTTATAGGACAGAGTAGAACTGCTCTATAGGGTTTCCAACGCTGTAAAATCTTTATAGAAGCAGGACTGCCACATATTTCTCCCATAGAGTGCCTGGTAGGTTTGAACTGCCAGCCTTTTGGTTAGCAGCTGAGTGCTTTAACCATCGTGTAACTATTGCTCTTAACATGCCGATAAACAGAGAAAATATTGAAGTTGTCAAGGATTTCATTTTACTTGGATGCACAATCAACACCCATGGGAGCAGCAGTCAAGAATCAAACGATGTGTATTGCATTGGGCAAATCTGCTGCAAAAGGACCTCTTTAAAGTGTTGAAAAGTAAAGATATAACTTTGAGGACTAGGGTGCACTTGACCCAAGCCATGGTATTTTCAATCACCTCATATACATGTGAAAGCTGGACGATGAATAAGGAATACTGAAGAAGAACTGATGCCTTTGAATTACGGTGTTGGCAAAGAATATTGAATATACCATAGACTGGCAATGTGTATTGAATATACCGTAGACTGCCAGAAGAATGAACAAGTCTGTCTTGGAAGAAGTACAACCAAAGCTCCTTGAGGGCGAGGATGGCAAGACTTCATCTCACGTACTTCGGACATGTTATCAGGAGGGACCAGTCCTTAGAGAAGGACATCATGCTTGATGTAAAAAAGTAGAGGGTCAGCAAAAAAGAAGCCCCTCAATGAGATGGATTGACACAGTAGGTGCAGCGATGGGCTCAAACATGGCAACAGTTGTGGGGATGGTACAGGACTGGACAGTGTTTTCATTCTGTTGTACATACTGTTGCTATGAGTTGGAATCTGCTTGGCACCTCAAAACAACAACATGCCAAGAATTGCCCCAGTTTTCTACTTTCTTTTCCACTTTGTCCAATAATTTTTTTTCTCCAACCCTTAATTTCTACAGTTTTTCCACCTCAGTTTTCCATAGCTAATGTCCCTTTATAATTTTCTTGAAGATACTAATTCCCGCCACTAGATTGTTCCCAAACATAACTTGTAGGAGAACTGGAATCAGGCTCTTTTTCTATTTGTCATTTTAGAATTTTCTGTAATCATAAACTGACCTTTTTCCTGTGACCTTTTAATGAATTTCCATTATGACTTGT
>NW_004443961.1:16862641-16869619 GCF_000243295.1 Trichechus manatus latirostris
TATTAAGTGTTGGACCCAGACTTTGGAGAATGCCAATTTCTTGGTTGTTGAATTTTAGACTAAGTGGATTTCTTCTGTGTAGGGAGGATTGGCAGTTTTTCTTTGCAGTTGTTGAATGAATAAAATATATGTTTAGAGTATGTTTTCGATGAAGATTGTTCTGGTATTTAAATGATTTGTAAGCCTTGGCTAGAGTTGGCCTGACAGATTGTGTCCCTTTCCTTCTGGCCGTATCTTTTAGGGAGGGGGCTGGCCTGAATGTTAATGAACATGGGTATCTGGTACTCTCTCATGCTTGCAGTTTTAATTGTCCTGTTGTCTCACCAAGCTCTGTAGGCAGCTCTCCTTTACCAGAGGATCTTCGTGTGAGTGGGTGGGAGGAGGAGGTGAGAGAGGATGTCCTAGCTCTCTTAGTGGAAGAAGCCTGCAGATGCCATTTAGTCCACTTTTATTGTTGATTGGATGGTGTCCAGGACCCCCACCTTGTACTCCTTCATGGAGTGAACAGAATCATTACTGCAGAGCTGTGGCAACACATATTTCCTTTTTCACAACCCACCTCCATCTCTGCTCTCCCACCCCAATTTAGCTGGTGGTTTCTGACATTTTCTTACCTGTTTGGAGCTATTTTAAAAGTGTTCCTCATGAGATCCTCTCAACAGCAACCTTGTGTGGTAATCAGGGAGAGATTAGTTCTACTATACAGATGAGGAAACTAAAGCTAAGAGAGTAAATTTCCAAAGGGGAAACAACTAGCAAGTGCCAGGTTAAAATGTTATTTTAAAATGTTACGTGTGGGCTTAAATGTGTTTTTCTGAGGAGGGCTTCTGTCACTTTTAGCATATTCTTGTAGGTGTTTGACAGAGCTTCCCAAGGCCTCCCTACAATGTCTTTCCAGTCTTTCCCCAGACTACGAGCTGTGTGTACCGCACCTCATTAATTCTCACAACTACCCAGTTAGGTTTGTGGTAAAGATGAAATAATTTACTTAAGCTACTAAACAGAAGAGCTGGAATTACCTCTTAGATTTGCTAGATTCCAAAGCCAGTGCTTTCAGTACACTCAAGGAACAAAAACACCAACTGTCGTTTTTCTTAGCACCCACCAATAGGACCTCCTTCTGTCCTGCTCCCTGTTGTTCATCCTGCAGTACTGGAAGTTGCCTCAAAGCATAGATAGTGCCTGGGGGCCACCTTCAGCTCATCCTTCCTTGAGAGGCAGAGAGCGAGCTCTTTCTTTGGAGGATAAAGGCAGAGCTCTCAGAAGGTGTCCAGTCCCCAGACACTTTGCCCAGCTGAGAACTCCTATAGAAGTAAAGACCAGAATCTGGGATCTTCTTGCCTACAGTGACTCAAGTGGAGAAAGAAAAGTAATAGAAATGAAGTGTTAGCAGGCAGAGCCATGTGTTATATCTGACTTTGAAAATTAGAAATAATAATTAAAGTACTCATAATTACAAGGTGTATTTAATGTAGTCACATTGGCATGAAACATATAAACCTGAAATGCAAGGACTTTAATTCTGAAATTATAATTTGTATGTTATGCTTTGAATATCATCAATTAAAAAAGTTAATCGCCGTGGCTGTGCTGTGATGGCATTTTGAGAAGGTATTTATTATCTTTCCACGCCCCTTCATCCCACTGTGATAGCAGTGTAAACAAAGGATAAAACCCAGGTAAACCTTCTGATATAGAGGCTCCAGATGGCATTATCTGAAAAGACACCTGGCATCCTGAGTGGCTGTGAGGCACTTTGTACATGAGCCATGGGAATTATTTATTTTTACTGCTATAGTGACTCAATAGTACAATGGTGGTCTGGGAAGATTTGTCTTATCCTCCCTTCTGAGTTATTTTTTTTTTTTTAAATAATATTGTGTTTTCTCATATAATTGCATTAATTGCATTCTGGTTTTTCTGTTTCCAGTACTCTAGTTTCCCCTGCCCCCCTTATTTTCTCATCTTTGCTTTAGATTAATTGTTGACCTTTTGATCTCATACAGATTTTTTGTGATAGAGCCCCGTACACACAGGTAATATCCTTTATTTTGTATGCCAGTCTGTTAATTTTGCTAAAAGGTCACTCAGGGTATTTTGGTTCATGGTTTAAAGAGTTTCTCAGGGCGATAGTCTCAGGGAGTCCTCAACTGGTCCAGTAAGCCTGGACTCTTTAAGAATTTGAGTTCTGTTCCGTGTTTTTCTCCCATTCTATTTGGGTCCATCTATTTTGGCCTCGATCAGAACAGTCGGTAGTAGTAGCCAGGCACCATCTAGTTCTTTTGGTCTCAGGGTAGATGAAGCTGTGGCTTGTGTAGGCTATTCCTCTGTGATATTTTAATAACCTTTTCATACCTCAAGTGACTTAATTGTTCTGGCCATTGCACAGGGTGGTTGTGAAGATGAGTGCACAAGGATTTAAGAGCTCCAAGTTCTTTTGGGTCCAAAGAGCAATTGATGTCCCTTCGAGGTACTATTTTTGCATTAAAAAGCACAATCTTTGAAAATCTGGGACATGGCTGCGTGACCCTGGGAAAGGTACCTCACCTCTCTTGAGCCTCTTTCCTCTTTTGAATGTGATTAACCAGTTGCTGCCGAGACAATTCCAACTCATGGAAACCTATGTGTGTCAGAGTAGAACTGTGCTTTATACGGTTTTCAATGGCTGATTTTTCAGAAGTAGATCCTTAGGCCTTTCTTCCCAGGAGCCTCTGGGTGGACTTGAACTGCCAACCTTTTGGTTAGCAGCTGAGTGCATTCACCATTTGCACCACCCAAGGCTATATCATTCAAAGTAATAGGTTGTGTTTTAAGAAAACCAAGATAGATCAAACATCTAGCGTTGTTACTGAGACATGGGCATTCAAGACGTACATAGCTTTCCCCCCTTTGTATCCTTCACCTCACTGAGTGCTCCCAACCTAAACAGAACGTTTTAAATGGCTGGAAGGAGAGTAGGGACATTAATCTATTTTTCAAACACAGCGACTAGCTTAAAAAGACATTTCTAGTTCTGGAGATAGCGAGATAACTTTATTTTTGGCATGTACACGTATGCATTTACCTGCATATGTAAGTATGCATAAATCGGGGTTCCACCCAATGACATGTAGCTTGCTTTGGTGACTTCAGACTTTTGAGTCTAATTTGAAGATCTAAAGATGAGGGAAGATAGAGTAACATCATGCTTGGAGCTGAAAGCATCAGCAGCTGTTTTGGAATTTTTTTTTTTTAAACGGGTATCTTTAATTTCAAGCAAAAAGTTCTGGGTAGATTTTGTCCAGCTAAATGGAGAATTGCATATTGAACACTAACTGTTAATGGATGAAATCCTGCCAGCTGCCCTGTTACAGATCTTCAATGTGAAACAAAGCTTAGCATAGGCTGCCAGCTAAGAATTGATCTAGGATCCAGTTCCATCAGAGGAGCTTTAATATTTTTAGAAGTAGCACTCACCCTAGCACAGCATACAGTGATACATAATACCAACTGTTTATAAAAATCCATGTTTTAATTAATTTCTAGCAATTGCCTTTTTTTCCCTGGTGCCTTCTGTCCATCAAACCGTATGAAACTGCATCAAAGCTCAGCATGTGGCCTTTGCAGAGGACTTAGAGATGAATTGGGATGTTGACCTTTAGAATAATATGAGGAATGCCTGGTGTTTGGATGGATGGGAGCCAGGAGACCTGGGTTCTAGCCTCACTTCTGCCTTTCACAAAGTGTGTGATCTGGGCCTGATCCCAAGGCCCTCTGGCCCACAGATTGGTTTATTAAATAAAGGGGTTATTTGATCTCTAAAATCCCATCATGTTTTAATACAGTGAATTATTATTACAGCTTCATGATAGAAATGAAATACAGTGTTTGTAAGAGTTTCTCTTAAAATTGTGACATATCTGTTAGAGCCATTCATCTTGGGTGGTTCTGAAGGATAGTTTGGGGGAAAAGATATTTAAAGTACCAGGAATTAATTTTTGGCAGTCCAGAACTAAGTCCTTACCATGTTCCGTGGATCCCTTTGTTATATATTCAAAGAGCATTTTTAGCTTGCCTTGAACCTATTTCTTTTCTGTTTACTGAAACTTTACTTTTTATCAATGGACCACTGTAAGACCAGCTTTCTGCATACACCTGTGACCAGGTGTCTCAATCCAGTCATGTCCTATAGTCCTGTTTATGCCACTGATTTTGACTTTCAGGTGCTTCCTTGACTATTTCTTTCCATATAGATTATGACTTCTAGACCACTGTTTGAAGTGTGATTCCCAGGCCACCTGCAGTAGAATCACCTGGAGGTGCTTGATAAAAATGTGGATTCATGGTTCATCATATCTCATTCTTGCTGGAGCCAAGTCTCTTGGGGTAAGACATAGGAATCCTCATTTTTAACAAGCTCCCCAAGTGACTCTCACTTTTAAATCTGCGTCAGAATCACTGTCTTTGAGAGTTGACCTTATGCCTTTGTTCATATTCTTAGGATCTAACACATAATCAGAGTTCAGCGAAGATTTTTGAGCAAATGAATCAGAGCATGAATGGATGGATTTGTAGTGGCTAATTGGAAAGGTATAAAACACTCTTACCAGCACATTTATAATTGAAAGCTCTGAAGTATTTATTGAATAAATGAATGGTACTGATAGCTAGGTGATGGAGGTTATTTTTCATATACAAATGAAGTTACAAATTCCTAACATTCTACTTTCATTTCAGAACAAAACCAAAACCAGAATATATGTGTGTTAGAGTAGTCATGAGTATATATTGACTATTTCTGAAGGCTACACTGGGTGTGCACAGGTGTCTTTGACCTTGAATTCACAACTGCTCCCCTCCCTTTGTTAGCAGCTTGCATGTGGACAGGGACAGGTTAGAAGAGCTGTCAGGTGGACTGACTGGGAAGGACAGAATGTGGTGGGAGGGTAAAAACACGTGCTCTGGTTCCTTGCTCTTGTTATTTTAAGAGCTTCTGGATGATTTCACTAACACCACTAGAGCATGGAGACTAGGAAAGGCTAAAGATTCACTTACTAAAGAAATTATTCCTAACTTGCAATTAATTTGGAATTCAGATATTTCCCTAGTTGTTTGTGTAATGATGATAGCCTTAACCAACCAGTTGCCATCGAGTTGATTCCAACTCATGGCAACTCCAAGTGTGTCAGAGTAGAACTGTGTTCTATAGAGTTTTCAATGGCTAATATTTCAGAAACAGATTGTCAGGTCTTTCTTCCAAGGTTCTCAGTGTAGACTCCAACCTCCAACCACCCAAGCGCGTTAACTGTTTATACCATCCAGGGACTCCAGTGTGGCCTGAAGGGCTTCCAATCCCATTTGGCAGAAATGGGGGTGAGAGGCTGGTCCGGAGGCCCAGTCTTGGCCTGATGCTTCATGGGCAAGGGAGAACTGATTGAGTACTTGCTTCTTCAGTCATGGACTCCTTCTCCCATGACGACTGTAGACTAATTAGGGTCCCCTAGCTGTTTATAACTTGGGCATTCGGCATATAGATCCAATCAGAATAATGAGAAAGAAAGAGGTAGCAATTGATTTAATGTGATATTTGATAGCATTAGAAAGTGCCCGGAGCCTATACATCAGCTATCGCCTGACATTCTACTTTGAATTTGAGTTATAGCGTAGAGACAGTGATAGTGTGGAGGGGTGAATGACAGGAGGAATCAAACTGGTCTCTAGCCTTAATCCTTGAAAACTGCTCTGTTAATAAAATACACCTAAAAAATGTGGAAACTAGAATCTTAATAGTTAATAAGGTACACGTGGCAAGCTCTTTGCCATTCTCACATTTCAGCTAAGTTATTCTGCTTTGGCAGTACATTTTGTTTTTGAAAAAATAAAATAGGCATGATTTTTAGTAATTCATTCTTCATAGAGTAGGATGGATGCTATCTGGCTCTCTCCCCCCTAAAGTTCACAATAACCCCCTCCCCACAATCAATGCTTATGATGTTCCCATCATAAAGTATTTTTCTTTCCCTCCAGGTCTCAGTTGTGTCATCTTTAAAATGAGAGTTTTATACCCCAAGTTGGTCTTAGAGGCCACTTCTACCTCTAATAGTTAGATTCTGGGTAAGAAGCTATGATTTCCAAATGGATAATCAATATAATTAAGGCTGCACTTTCAGTATTTTTGATCTCTTTATATCTATAATTGATGCTCTCACCCCCCGCCTTTTTTCCATTTCCTGCCTCTCTCCACCCTCCTTCACCCCTTCCTAGATGTATTGAAAATGTATTCTTACAGTTTGGCTGAATTGCTGTAGAAAGGCTCTGAATGTCAGGTTGAATTCAGATTTCTAGATACGTTATTTGTATTTCAGGTTAGGGCCAACAACAGTTTCGTTAAGTTCCTGAACGCTCCCAATGGTGAATTTCTCTGCTGTGCCATTCCCCTGCTCTGTTGACCAGTCCCTCTTGGGTTTCAGTGCAGTGATGGTGACTCGTGAAAGGTGGTGCTTGAGCAGAAGAACGGAGAGAGCCAGGAGTCAGTGCACACGAGGCCTCTAGGAACCTTGGCCATGGCATATTCCTGGCTTTGCCATGGATGGTCTGGGACCTTGGGGAGGTCACTGAATTCCCTTGGCCTTCCTTTACTCATCAGTACTAATAGTTTACTCATCAGCACAATCAGAGGATTGTACCAGGTAAGCATTAAAATAATGATCTAATGCTACGAGTCAGAATCGACTCGACAGCACACAACGACAATACTGACCTTGGGTGCTTTTACTAAAGTGTCCTCTAAGTTGGCAAAGAAAAAATTATACTAGCTATAACAACAACAACAACAAAAAAAACACCAAACTCATTGTCATAAGTCGATTCCAACTCTTAGCGACCCTATAGGACAGAGTAGGACTGCCCAATAGGGTTTTTAAGGAGCTGCTGATGGATCTGAACTGCCCACCTTTTGGGTAGCAGCCATAGCTCTTAACCACTATGCCCCAGGTCTCC
>NW_004443961.1:16869908-16873764 GCF_000243295.1 Trichechus manatus latirostris
AAAAAAAAAAACCCTTAGAATTTAGTATTTCTAAACTTTTCTTAAACTTAGTTTCTACATTTTGAATTAATATAGTAGAATATATATGTAGTTTATGAATAAAAATATTAGGGTGCATATGTTCAAATTTTTACTGATTGAGGTTTGTACTCAAGAGTTTGGAGACCACTGCAATAGATTATATGTCTGTTTACCCAGAAGAACATGTGTTTGATAAGTGCCAGAACCTTCTACCTCTCCTTGGGTAATTGTTTTGGGCGTGTCCAATTCAGCAAACCTTACGACTGCTATATCTTGGGCATGTTGAAAGGGGAATGGGTTTTAAGGATACAGTTCTTGACTTTATAGCATACAGTTAATTAAAAACCACAACAGCTCATATGTTCTGACACCCTCTCTTGTTCAGGGCTTTGTGTTCACCTTAGCAAACGATGTATTTGGTGAACCTTGGCTATTCTAATTGTTCTTGCTGTCATCTCTCTTGCTATCTTTTTCTGGGCTTTATTTTCAATAACCTAACAAGATTTCTGGCAACTCTGTAGATGGAAATACAAAGACTTAATTTGTAGGTAAGTGGTTTCCATCCTAGAGAGAAAATGAATCCTTGCCATACTGGATGTTCCCAGTTGGTGTCTGTCCTGCTGGTCTGAGCAACACAGCTGCTTGTCCATGCTTTGAAGGTACTGGGGTTTATGTCTTGAATACCAGCCCTAAGCAGAGTATCTTGGATTTGTGGGACCTTAAAATGTCCTTTATTCTACTCCACTTTCCACTGCCCTCTGCAAATCTAGACCAGTTTATTTCCCAGTCCATAGCTGGAGGAGACCTGCTTGTAAATGAGAAAGATTGGCTTACTGATGGCTTCAGGGCTGCTCCTTGCTAACATGCCCATGTTCACATTTTTGAAATCAGCTTCAAAGTGTCAATGCTTTGTTACAGTTTTTTAAAAAAATTTTGTCATAAAATATACATAACATAAAAATTTCCATTGTAACAATTTTTAAGGGTGCTAACTTTGTTGGAGTTTTGAAGGTTACCTGATAATTCCTTTCTGGGAATATTAAAATGTTTCTTGGCAAAAGCATCTTCTTTTTAGGGTTGAGAATTTTCTTTATAGGATTGCTTTTGGAAAGATTTAAGAAGAGTGTAAAGGTTTTCTTAGCCACATGTAACATAATTTGCTGTATGAATTTATGGGGGAAAAATCAACGAAATCATCATAAGGCCTTTTTTTGGAATGTAATATTTTTCAATTACCGAATGTTGATTCATATGACTCACTCATGGGATATCCTTATAAGAAAAAATACTACATTATACAAAGTTATAGAACTAATACATAATCGTAAGTATAATTGGTAGAAACATAAAAACAAAGCTGATATCTATAGATATAGACAAATGTCAAGGAAAATGAAGGGTTACCTAGAAATCTGTGCCGTTAACTGAAGCAGCCAGAGAAAATAGTATTACTGACTACTGGTAATAGAGAACACATTTCCAAGGATAATCTCCAGTTTAAATTATACAAATTTATTATTTTTAAAGTATCCATTTTAATCTATTGAAAATTGATAAAACTGTTGGATTCTGAAATTTTAGTAAAATCTTTTAAGACCAAAGTTACATAAATAATCTATTATAGATGTATAACGTAATTTATGTATTTGGAATAAATATATTATTTTGAAAAGATTGATCAAATCTTAGTTCCAGAAATATAAAATGAAATATTGCAGATTGATCTTATAAAAATAATCTATCCATGATAATGACCCTGTAACACGTTGCCGTCGAGTTGATTCCAACTCATGGCAACCCTATAGGACAGAGTAGACAGCCCCATAGGATTTCCAAGACTGTAATTTTTACAGAAGCAGACTGCCACATCTTTCTCCCGTGGAGCTGCTGTTGGGTTCGAGAAGTTAACCACTGCACCACCAGGGTACCCTATCCATGATAATACTGTAAAAAAATTCACAGTCCCTAACTCTCTTAACACAATTTTCAGTTTTTACGTGTTCTTTTCATCTTGGTTCACATAGATACAAATCAATTATTAGAACTAGTATAGTTATTTTATATTTCTGACTTTTATTTGACATTTGTTTATCATCACTATTTTAATTTTTTCGTATACTGTTAGAGCCCTCATGGCACAGTGATTAAGAGCTCGTCTGCTAACCAAAAGGTCGTCAGTTCGAATCCACCAGCTACTCCTTGGAAACCCTATGGGGCAGTTTTACTCTGTCCTGTAGGGTCGCAATGAGTCGGAATCGACTTGATAGCAATGGGAATGGGTACAAAATATCACTATAATGACTGAATAATCATCTCTACAGATGATTTACTGTGACCCTCTCATATTATTAGAATTTAGATCAGTTACCAGTTTTTTGGCATTGTAGATAATGTTGCAGGGAACATATTTTTGCCTATGGTGTTTTTCTTTTTTGGATTACTTCCTCAAATTCCCAAGAATGAAATTTATGGATCAGAGTTACTTTTATGGCCCTAATAGAATATTCTATTTTAGGTTTTTAGAAATGCTTTTCTTCTTCCATGCTAGTCGAGCACAAGTGACTGCTAAGATTTTAGTTTAGTGCTTGGAGGAGTCAGAAGTGCATAATTTAATATAGCTTTCTAAAGACTTTGTGAGCTTAGTGCATCCTTGTTGTTAGAAGTCTGCCTGAAAGAGATTCTGCCAGGGATTTCTGTTAATTAAATTGAGTTGGTTCAGTTTTGTGTCAGATTGGTAGCTGGTTGTGGTATATTAATCCTTGATACCAATTCCTAGAGAAACAATTTCAATAAAAGGAAGAATATGAGCCTGAGCACAAAACTGTTTTGGAGTTCCATGGAAGAGCTGTCAGGAGTAAGTGGACATCACCTGGAGCTTGCCTGCTTTACCTTTCCCCTCTGCTAGGCCAATAATGTGGCCTGTCACACTGCTGTTCACTGTCTTCCAACTGAGGCTTTCCAGTCCCTTCTGGTATAGACCTTGTCTCTCAAGTGAGTGTCATCCTGGGGGCAATCTGGGATGGTAACCTTGATTCTCATCCATATGAGAATTCCAGGACCATCAAACTCTGATGAATGTGAGTACTAGTCCTACCTGGCTGGAGTGGACTTGAAATCTCTTGAGGTTGCTGCAAACCCTGTGCATTGATGCATGCCCTCCATGTGGGAAGACACTGCTGTAAATGCTGCATCACAGTCTTCTGAGAGACTGTAAGCTTGTGGGTAACTGTTTAAAATGTTGTGTTAAATCATAAATCAGGATAAAAATTGGTTAGTTGCTGTTCAGGTATCCCAAAATCCTGACATAATAATCAAAATAATGTAAGAAAATCTATATAGCTCTAATACGGTATGATGAAATCAAGGGGCATTTCTTTTTTTGCCCCAACTTTTTCTTTAATGTTTTAGCACATTTTTAATAGAGTTTTGTAGTTATTCTTGCAAATTAGACCTGTAGGATTCTAAGGTCTGTGAAATGAAGTTGAATGAAAAAGATCTAATCTTCTGGTTGAACCACTGGGAAATGGACAGTAAAAACAGCTGGCTTTTGTGTACCTTTGGAGCTGAAATGAACACTGTGCCCCCTTTGCTATACATTCTTGTGGATATATTCTAAGATATTTCTGGGGAAGAAGTGTATCTTTAGCTAAAAGAAGTTTTCTAAGTTTCTATTCCCTTCAGGAAGCTAAAGCACAGGTTTACAGTATCCAAGTGTGCCTTCAGGATGTGCCCGTTTCTGCATGTTCTCCATCTCCATGATGTGTATCTTGGATTGCTGTTTCGTTCTTGCTCACAACAATCTTGAGCTCAGTCATCTTTCTTTAAGGCAGTACAA
>NW_004443961.1:16874541-16877334 GCF_000243295.1 Trichechus manatus latirostris
ACGAGAAGTTTGGCCATTTGAACCCACCAGCTGCTCACAGGAGAAAGATGTGGCTGTCTGCTTCCATAAAGATTATAATCTTGGAAACCCTATGGGGCAGCTCTACCATGTCCGATAGGGTCGCTATTAGTCAGAATTGATTCGATGGCAGTGGGTTTTGATATTCTACCTATGTCTAGCACAACACTGGGCACATTGTCACTCAGTAGAAACTTCTCTCCATATCTTAGTTCTGCTACTGACTTGTGTGGCTTGGGCAAATCACTTGACCCTTGAGAGAACTTGCCACTGTGGGTATCATAAAACCCATTAACTTGTTGCATTCGAGTCGATTCCAACTCATAGTGACCCTGTAGGACAGAGTAGAACTGCCCCATAGGGTTTCCAGCTACTGGTGGATTTGAACTGCTGACCATTTGGTTAGCAGCCAAACGCTGTTATACAAGTGTTAAGTAATGGATAGATGATCTGTATCATAAGCAACCTGCCTAACTTAACTGGGATTCCCAACACTTTATCCCACACTCCTTCCATCTTTCCAAACTGTGTTATAGTGCTCTTTCAGCTAAACTATCTGGATAAGGAAGGCTTATGATGTAAAACAGCGTGGTATAGTCCAGATCCTCCATTCTGTTTTACATGTTGATCATAACATTGCAAAATGACCTTGTTCACTACTGCAGTCATGCCATGGTACAACTTACAGTAGTTTAGTTGTTTTTATAATGTGAAAGGAAATTGGTTGTTTTCTTTTGGTCCAGGAAGGTAATTCCCCATTGTGCAGGTTTACTAGCCATAGAGTTAATAGACCTTACGCTTACATCAAGTCAAATGACCTATACCGGAAAACAATGTAAAGTGGACATTGAATTCAAATATTGTTTCTCTTTTGTCCACTGAACTGGCACTAGTTTCCTTTTCCTTGGCATTCCTTGGTCTTTAAAACCAAAGCCAAAATTAAGGCCAGCTGTGTCTGTGTAGTTTTGCACCATTTGCCTGCACTTCTCTTCCTGGGTGGTTTTCTTTGTGGTTGAAAAATCGTAAGTATTTTAGTGTGTTAGACACCAGGGCAGAAAGGTGGTCTTCTTTAGTGTATACTTACATAGTTAATGTATTATATTTAAAAGTACAGTAGGAAAGTGCCATAAACCCTACTTTTTCTACTTCAAATAAAAAATTAGTTTTCTATATGCCTATTTAACTATACAAGTGCCTTTACTAGACTTAACTTCAAATGAGGCTACATGAAGTTTTCTTTTGATAAAAACGTATATAAGGCATCATTTCAGGTATGAGGAAAAGTATGGATGTTTTTAGCTATTTTGAATAAATCTGCAGTACTCTTTCTCTCAGAGAAGTCTGAGTCCTTTTTCTGCTACGCCTGACTTTTAGGCAGATAAACATTTCAAACCAATTTGTTATACATCTGTTGTAACTGAGAAAAATGAAGAAGAAAAATTGGAGTTAACAGTTTCGACAGGTTTGTCCCAAAATGGTGTTTAATATATCCAGATGTTTTATCCAGGAAAAATGTGGAATGACTCATAGTTTAAATTAATCTAAAAGGAAAACCTTTGTATCTATCCATTTTTATTTAGTGTCCCATACATTTCTCATATGTACTGATAACTGATTCTTCCCTGGAGAGAGTGACGTTGACATCATATCCACTCTGATTAGAATTTTAACTAAAAACAACAGTTGAGATGATTTTATTTTCATTCGGATTGCCAACTCAGTTATGGAATGAAATATTGCACATGTTGTATATTGATATAAAATAAGTAAAATGTGATTATTGCCAGGATTTCAGGTACTAGAAATAAATGACATCCTTGTAACGGTTCGAAGTACACAAAAGAAAATGAAATATGGTCTGTGTGTTCCTTAAGCCTTAATAACCATGTTAGTCTTATAGATTGGTGAAAGTATTGGAGGTGATATCTACTTGATGTTTTATGATTAAAAAAACTGAAGCATCTTTTTGTTGTTAAAACACAGGTAAATTGTTGATACAGCAGATCTGAATACATTATAAACTCTAGTCCTGTTTGAAACATATTAATACATGACATTGCAGATGATAATGTTTTGTTTTAGGGAGTCTGGAGCCTTTCCTCTATCACGTAGGGATGTTTCTTGGTTTTACTGAATACATGGTTTCCTCCCCTTCACTGGTTACTTCCCTCTAACACATAGGGTGTTTGTTTTACCGAATACATGGTTTCCTCCCCTTTACTGGTTACTTCCCTCTATCACATAGGATGTTTGTTTACCGAATACATGGTTTCCTCCCCTTTACTGGTTACTTCCCTCTATCACATAGGGTGTTTGTTTTACCGAATACATGGTTTCCTCCCCTTCACTGGTTATCCTGATGTCCTAATCATAGAACCATAAGAATTTTCCTAAGCCTGCATTTTGACACCATGTTACTGACTCCAGATCTTTTCTTGGAAATCCTCTTTTTCCTATCTCTGTGTGTGTGTGGTGTGTATGTGTACATGTATGTGATAGAACATATATTCTGTTTCTTTATTTTTTATTTTTTTACCATCCTTAACTACTATGACATAATTAATTTTAATATCTGTCAGGATAAACCCTTTCCCCTTTCGCTTCATTTTCTTCCAAAAATTCCTTGGCTTTTAACTTTGTTTTATTCCTCCATGTGTATTTTTAGTCTTAGTTTATCAAGCTCCCTCAAATTCCTGATGGGATTTCCTAGGAAATGTACTGAAGTTGTAAATTAATTTTAGGGAAACTTGGCATCTTTACAATGTTAACTTGTTC
>NW_004443961.1:16877479-16884999 GCF_000243295.1 Trichechus manatus latirostris
TACTGTTGATTTTTATGTATACTGATTTTGCATCTGACAACTTTGCAGAACTCCAACTTTGTTAAAAATTATCAAAATAAGAGTATATAGGCAGACTATGCTGCTCCACAGTGTTTCCTCATTAAATTTTCTCATTGGTGACTGAGATTGAGAACCACTTAATTTTCCCTGAGTAAGGAATTAAGACCCTCCCTGAAGGAAGAGTTGTGGCTCTGAAAAAACTTGTTTGAGGCAGAATTTGTCCAGTAGGAAAAAAGGGAAGAGTTGGATTCCTCAATTAGTGAGTGCTTTCTGTGTCATAAACTCTATTCTAGGCACCATACCATTGTATTCTCATTTAATTCCAGCAAGAACGCTGTGAGGTATAAGTAGCTGCCATCGCCATTCTGCAGATAAGCCTACAGAGAATAACTGACCTCAGCGGGGTGGGGGGTGGGGGCAGGGGTAAACAGCAGAGATGGGAACCCAGTCTGAAGGCAAGTGACTAGTTTTAGATTCCCTAGGATGACGCAGTCAGGAAAAGAAGGAACATGAAGTTATAACACTTGTGATTATATATTTGCTATGTAAATGATGTATGGAATGGGGTAAGGAAAGATCAATGTGTGGAAATGATGCAGAGAAAGCAGTTTCAGTGCTCAGAGGAACTTAACTTTTAAAGGGAAGCCTGAGGGTGAAAAGCCATTCAGTTTAAGGGCAGCTGAGTTGCATTAGTCCTATTAAAGGTAAACATACAGCTACCCTAACACCCAGCAATTCCACATTTAGGTATATACCCAAGTGACTTGAAGGCTGCAACACGAACAGACGCATGTACAGCAACGTTCATTGCAGCAAAAAGGTGGAAAAAACCCATATGCCTATGAACAAATGCATGGATTAACAAAATGTGGTATAAACATCCAGTGGATTATTACTCTGCCATAAAGATAAATGAAGTCCCGATACATGCTGTAACATGGATGAACCTTGAAAACATTGTGCTGAGTCATACTAGAGAGATCATACACCATAAAAGTACAAATGGTGTATGATCTTCCTAATATGAAATACCAAGAATAGGCAAATGTAAGAGATCAGAGTTTAATAGTGCCTACCAGGAGTGGGAGGGAGGTGAAAAGAAAGAAAACATTGTTTAGGAAGAAGTGAATTTTTGTTTATGGTGATGGAAAATTTGGCAATTGACATCGGTGATGGTTACACAACATGATTGATGTAATTGGTGTCACTGAATTGTACATGCCAAAAATGTTGAATTGGCAACTGTTATCTATATTTTTACAACAATAAAAAGAAAAGGACAGATGTTTTCCTGATGAACGTTCGTGGTGACATTCACAAAAGGCTGACGTAAGGGTATATGATAACCTAGCTTCAAGTAGGTAGAAAACATCAAATTTATAACAAAAGAAATGACTAGAAATATGTTTTTAGAAACCCTGAGTAAAATAGTTGTATAATATATTTGCGTAGCAAGGTTTCTTTCATTATTCTTTCTGTGTTTTAAAACTTGACTTTCTCCCAACTGATTAGCAGCTAGCCGCTAGACAATGTCAAGCCAAGCCAAGGAGAGAGCTGGCAGGCCGTGGGAGGACCAGAAATCGAGAAGCAAATGAGAATCTTCTTCCTAGTCAGAAGAAGAAAACTAGGATAGAAAAATTAATACTTCTGTAGCTGCTTCCGTCTCCACCCTCCAACCTCTACTGTCCTGCTAAAAAATTAATTGTCCTTTCTCTGTGACTCTTCATATATCATTCATATAATCTCTTTGCTATTATGATTAAAACATGTTATTCTTTGTACTAGTTTCTCTCCTATTTCCCTTGAATGACTGTACTCTAAGAGGGAGGGGAGACTGTCTTTTTCTCCTCTCTCTGTTCAATGAAGCATTGTTAACCAAATGAATGGATAAGCAGTAATGGAAAATGTAACAGTAGATATGAATCTTGCCTTTTGGGTAGACAACTGAGGTTTTTGATTTATTTATAAGAGAGCTCTGTCCCTGAGCTGGTATGCCTGTCAGTAAGGCTAGTCCAAAAGCGTAGATTAGGGCTCAGAAGGAATAGGATTTAATGATTGAGATAATGCGTATCATGCCTAGGAATCTGATAGAGAAAATAAGAAAATGTTTAGAAACAAACATTTATGAAAATAAAATTATAGGTATAAATGAGTTTAATCATCACTGACTGAATCAATTACTAGTTTGGGCAAGGAATAGTGGGCTGAAGGGTGTGAGAACACATTATTTTGTGACAAAAATATAATATTCTACTGTAAGGATGCTTTAAAACTATAATAAATAGAGAAAATGAGGTGATAGTAAAAAAAGAGAAATAACTGGCTTCTGGTAATATGTGAATATTTTCCATCTAAATTGTTACTTTTAATGGCAAGGACCTGCAGCTCCCAGAGGATGTAATGATAGAGACTCGAAAGTAAGATTAAATAGGTCCCGGGAAAACCATGGCTTAGTGTTCTGCAGATGTTCATAAATCAAACAGTTCTTTGCTGGTGTTTGAAAAATCCCTCAGTGGAGATAGGTGATGAAGAGAGGAATTTGATCAGCATGCATTTTTCTTCTGGAAAACCTGTGAACACCTAAGAGGCTTGAAGCCAGGGTCTATGAGTAAAAAGCCTCAACAGAAAAAAAAAAAGAAGAGTAACAATCCAACAGGTCAGAAGACTTGAATTTATTGTAAAATAAATATTGATGATTTTTCGTTGTCTTGTCTTTCTGAATGCATAGAATACTTCCTTTCCCAAACAGCTATAGAAAAATGACTGTCAAGCAAGTGACAGCTATTAACACCTCCAGGGGAAGAGTTCTATCCTATGGAGGATAGAAACCCACTCCATAGTTTGCAGGTGTCAGGGTTGTCAAGAAAGACACGACTCACACACAGACATTGGATGGAACAGTGTTTTACTCACATAGAAAGAGACAGAGCAAGGTTCGCTTCAGTCAGTCCACCACTGCCAGAGAGTCTCACTCGGGCAGCTGATACAGAGAGATGGTCTGCATGCACCACTCTTGTGCTGCAGAAGGACCTTTTCCTTCCCTGACAGAAACATAAAGAAGGAGCTTGGCCAGATGTCATATAATGCACACCCTTAGCTAAGCAGTTCCTGGGAATGTCAACATGTACTCAGGGCAAAAAGGGAGGGATATGCTGACAGACCGCTACCTACTATGGGATATGTTCTGGTTTCAGATGCCCTAGAAAGGGAGTCAGCCCACACTCACATCCCATTCAAGAAGCCAGGCTTACACATCTGGTGCTAAGCAAAAGCTTCGTTTGTGAGTCATAGGGAAAGGCAGCAGGCTGCTCTCAGACCGTCTCTTCCACAGCCCCCAGTCTTGTCCTTTAGCTTGTCCTCTAGGCTTCTGTTGTGAACCTTAACACATGTTTGACAAGGCACTTCCCTAGAGGATCCTGCTACCTCTGGAAGAATTTACAAATGAATATTGTGCACTTAATAGAAAGAACCCTAGATAGGAAGACTTGCAGTTCTGGATTCAAATCTATATACAGCTACTCACTGTGACTTTAGTCAACACCTTAATACCTCTCGAGGCTTGGGTTGTCTTGCCTAAGTCATGGTGACTTCTGATACTGAATTTCATAAGTGTAGGCTTCTTCCCTTCCTTTCCCTGTGTCAATGCTCTGGTAGATAAATTGGGTGTTTTAGTACCTTCTCTGGCTCTGCCTCCCTCATCCTGTAGCTTGGGAGGTGGTGACATGGAGAGGTAAGTCCATTCTATTAAAATACAGGACAACATGCCTTAGTATTTATAGTGTGTCTTATATGATGGATTGATTAACGTACCATGTTAAGTAAGAAAAGTCAGTTGTCAAAAGTGATTTAAGGAGAAATTTGTTTTATATCGCAGTTTAATGATGGAAAACAATAAAAAGTTTTAAAAAACCCAAAATAGTATTTATTTAAACAATCACTTAAAAATTAAATGTTTAGAAATGGCGCTGAAGAACTTCTTATTTTTCACGTGGGCTGTCATAATTGCGGTCTCACATTCCTACCTCCTCTGGCCTTCTTGCCCCGTGCACAGTTTCTGACCACACTGAACATACTGGACCTGATGAGCCCTGGGGTTGCCGTACCCACCCTCACACACTCACCTGCAGCCAGAACCTCCTCCCTAAGTCAGTCTCAGCCTGCTGCGTCACAGCGGAGGGCGGGGGTGGGGCCAGATGGCTCTCAACAGGGATCTGCATTTCTTGACTCTGAAGACAAGTGCTGTTAAAGCCCAACCTTGTACATTTTAATTCAGAATTACATTGGAGGTTGCTCATCTCCAGTGTAATTGGAGTTCTCTGTTTTGGGGGCCCTAAAATCCTCTTTGGAATGAGGTATGGCTACGTATAAAAAAGCTTTTTCCTCCACCATCTCTATGTGCTGATTTCTAGTAATCACTTTTATTGTAATATAGTTTTGATGTACATGTCACGTAAAAAATAGATGCATGCTGTGGCCAGGGCTGAAAGTGTATATATTCAACATATAAAACTTTTAATTGGTTTGGACTATCTATAGATACCCTGTGAGTTATAAACTCAGCTTAATTTCAGAAGCAGTAAAAATACAGTAGCAATAATTTCAACTTTACAGTGGCTTTGAGGTAACGTTAACCTTAATTTCATGGGCAGATTAACTGCTCAGTATAAAAAACTAATTCTAATGATGCTAATTTCATGGAGAGAAAATGGATTAGGGAATACTTATGACTAAGTTCTAGTTTCAGATAAAGAAGTCTAAAATACATCAAAGAAAAGTTTAAAGCATATGTTCTTTGGATAAAGAGCTCCTGCGTTCCCCTGAGGAACATCAGTCCCATGACTTTATGGCCATCAGCCTAGTTTGGCTTTAGTAAGTGTTGATACCTGCTGGTAATCCAGTGCCAATTGATCTCAGTGTTGCTGGGATTTCTCTTTGTTCAAAAATAGAATGCAGGATAAAAGCTCAACCTTTTTGAACTTAAAAGGAGAAAGTTTGAGGAGTTCATGTGAAAAAGTAGGGTGAGGTATGAAGAAGCTCCAGTCTCTTTAAACAAAGTGATTAACCAGACCAGAAACCAAACCTCTTGCCATTGAGTCGATTCCCACTCATAGCAACCCTACTGGAGTGCAATAGCTAGACGAGTTTAGAATTCAGCCTCTCAGGTTGACTTTCTAAAACATATTTGTCTATTTGTTACTTAGGCAATACTCTTGTATTTTTTTTCCTACATAATTTGTAATGATGGATCTGCATTTCTTGACAATGTACAATACATTGTATATAATATCTCATTAATAATTTCTGTTGGAGTGTTTTTAATTTTAATTATTTCAATGAACTGGAGTTTGCACTAAGAAAGGTACCCATGGCTAGGTATTTTAGAGGACTTTTTAATATTCTGTAATATGTAATAATCTTCAGTGAATTAACTGAGCAATATATTATAAATTCAGTAGTATAACTGGCATTACAAAGCAGCCAATTGGTTGAAAGTTGAATTTTTTTTTGACTGAATACAAATATAGAGAATGCCATCATTTAAAAAATTAATTCCATGTCAATGCTTTGTAGTTTGAAGGTAACTTGGATAGCCCTGGTACATTGTTTGGAATTATCTGTTATACTTGCAATGTCACAAATACTCAAAAATAAACAATAAATTGTTAAAGTATGTGGCTTTGATTGTTATATTTTATCTTCTGTTAATGCTCTTAGGCGTTCAAAGAATAAATAACTACTAGTGGTAGCTCTTTAAACTGCATTCAGAGCTCTTGAGGAACATGTTTGAATACCTTTTATGCTTATTAAAAAAGGCTTTTCAATGGATATTCTGCTGCTTGCTGAAATATATATATGATTACCTGACAAGTTAAATAGTACACAATTTATGTTAGGAAAATAGGATAAAAGAGCAGAAATATCTAGTTCTTACTAAAGAGAGCTATTTTTCTTTTTAGTTTCTTATATTGAGGACTGAAAAACTGATTCCATTTAAGGACTTTCAGTAAAATCATTGGGTGGTACATAATTGTAACAAACATACTGTCTGGTACTGTAAACGTATATTCTTACATTGTAAACAAGAAGTGACTAGGAATGGTCGTGAAATATTGTCTAGTTACCCACTTCATGGAGAAGCGTGAGCTAATAAACTCATGCACACTGAATTAGGATTTCACTTCAACGTTTTTAGTGCCTGCTAGTTGCTGGGCCCTTTACATTGAGTAAACAACAGTGAATAACACATCCTGCCTTCTAGGAGCTTCTTATCCAGTAGGAGAAAGAGATAAAAAATAGGCAATGGTAATATACTATAGTAAAGGCTATGGTGGAAGTAGATACCCATGACGAGTTGTAAAGTTTGGGGCCTGGCAAGTAGAAGAGGAGGGAGATTTGGGGGCAGGTGGTACTCTAGGTCCTCCTGACATCACACCATGTGGAGGCGAGGTCTCTGATCTTGGTGGTAGTGTACAGCAAGCATGGGTGGGCTGTTGTGGCTGACTTGGTTTCTGATTTTAGCCCCTATAATTACTTGTGTCTTCAGGTAAGTCACTTACGGCTCTAAATCTGTTTCCTCATCTATGAATTCAGGACAGTAGTAAAAATACTTGCCTCACAGGACAGTTATAAGGACCAGATGGGATAACATGCCTGAATGATCTTTGTAAACAGGAAACAGTTAATTGGCAATATTCTTGGCACTCACTAGCTGTGTGAGTTTTGGCTAGTTACTTAACCTCTCTATGTCTTGGATATCATCTGTAAAGGATTAATAATAGTAGCTCTGTCATAAGGTAATTCTGAGGATTAAATGAACTAAAATATGTAAAGCCCTTTAAACAGTGTCTGGCACACAGTAAATATTGGATATTATTTTAATTATTTTTGCAGCAGAAGAGGTTGGCCCTATGTTTCTTTTACCCTAGTGGAAGATTTTTCAACTTACTCATTTTTCAGGTCTCTGAACATTGAAATTCCACGTAGTTTAAATGGCTTCATAAAAATCGTATGTGTGGGACCACTGTTCTGGATGAGCGTCCAGAGTTGGGTTACCGATTGACTGCAGTTAGGAACGTTAGAGGTGAGAAGCTGCTTTGTATTAGCTCCCACGTGAGGAGAAATTGTTTGGAAATGCTTCTTTCTGCTCTTCATATCATACACTGTTCTCTGTCTGCAGGAAGTTGGTTTAATGAAAGTGATGAAAATGCCATCCCTTTGAGAGTCATTAATAAAGAGTTCATTAAAAACCTGAGTCTGGAACATCTGCCACTGCCCTCCTCAAATGGATGTCCGCTTGTAAGAGAAGTGAGATCTATATAGTGTTGGTATCGGTTTCCTCCAGGTATAAAAATTTCCCAGGAAAAACTAAAATCCAGATCTGTTTTGTTTAGACACCTACAGCAAACTGAGTAGCTGCTTCTGATACCTTGTCTCTTTTAGTGCAATTTAGAGTACTTCCTCTTTGTGTGATTTCTCTGAGTAACATGTTCTAATTCCCC
>NW_004443961.1:16886375-16887640 GCF_000243295.1 Trichechus manatus latirostris
GCCTTTGGAAATGGAGGTAATAACTGGTGGTAAAACACAGAGATAAGTTTACTCTCAGGGTTCACTGATTATGTCATCAGATGTGGTTCAAAATCTGTACTGTCGTCTTTATTTGTTTGATAAAAGTTGAAATTGACACAAGAATTTTAGAGGCATTTTAAGGCACAAGAACCTCGATGCTGACCTTCAAGCTACACAAAAGGCAGTTGAGAAGTCAGAGAAGATCTTATTTCTACTTAATGACTCACTGTTTGAGAGTCTTCATCCCTTATTAAAACTGGGAGACAAAAGAATATGCCCATTTTTATAAAATTGAGTTTTTGGTAATGGCTTCAGGCTAGAATCTAACCAGAGGTAGGATTCTCTAAGATTTCTTCTCCCCAGTCAGTGACTGCGTGTAATGATACCTGTCTGCCTCTAAGGGTAGTTATCAGGGTTAATTGAGACAAGATAGTGGAATTGTTAAGAAAACAGGCTTGAATTATGACTCTGCCACTTAATAGCTATGTGAACAACTTTATTTAATCTCTTTGAGTTACATATGCCTCATCCATTAAAACTCTACTTGTGGTAAGAACTTAATGAGAAGATTATAGAAAATGCCTGGCATGCATTAAGTGGGCTTGCCATTCATACGTGGTTTCTTTTGCCAGGTCTGGGTTAAATTTGAAATAGTTGCCAAACTTTGAACATCAGAAGATTTCACTTTAAAGATCTGGATTCCAGAAATCAGAAGACCTGGCGGCATCTCTGGGCAGCTGCTGCTCTCAAGCTCTCTGCCTGGACCTCTTGGGGTGGGACCTGTTCTCTAGTTTTCCACAATGTCACTGTCCCACCTGTCTTATACCTTTCCAGTTCACTCACTTATCCTGTCTAGCTGATCCTGTAGGCATTTATTGTTTTCTCAGTGTAAATGGAGGTTTCGGTTAAAAGTATGGAGCACTGGACGTGAACCTGTTGTTAGGTGCCGACCAGTCATCATAATAACCCCACATGTAACAGAATGAAACGTTACCTAGTCCTGCAGCATCCTCACGGTAAAAAGGTATGTTTGAGCCCATTGTTGTAGCCATTGTGTCATTGCATCTCATTGAGGGTCGTCTTCTTTTTTTGTTGACCCTCTACTAAGTATGATATCCTTCTCCAAGGATTCGTCACGCCTGATAACATGTCCAAAGTAAGTGAGACTAAGTCTTGCCCTCCTCACACGATAAATGCTCAGTAAGTGCTGTTTCCTTTTTCTCTGTTAGTCCAGTGATGATGTA
>NW_004443961.1:16888561-16889230 GCF_000243295.1 Trichechus manatus latirostris
AGTTCCATATTTCTGAATGTAAATTTTGGCCTTAACATTAAAGTAATGCTTATGACCTTGGATAAATGACATAATTTTGCTGAGTCTCACTGTCATTAAGTGTAAAACGTATTATAATACTTACAAGTTTGTTCAGATGGTTACGGTGAGATGATTTTCCTGTTGTTTTTCAGTTGAATTGATTTCTAGTTTGATACCATTATGGTCAGAGTCTATATTCTGTATGATTTCAGTTTTTAAATTTGTTGGGGCTTGTTTTGTAACCCAGGATATAGCTTGGTGAATATTCCAAGGGTACTTGAAAAGAAGCTGTTGGGTGGAATATTCTATAAAATGTCAGTTAGATCCTATTGGTTGATGGTGTTGTTCAGTTCTTCCGTATCTTTGTTAATCTTCTGTCTAGTGGTTCTCTCAATTCCTGGAGGTGGGGTGTTGGGGTTCCATGATGAGGTGGTTTATACGATGTGTCTGGCATGGTGTAACCCAGAGGAGTCAACATGGTATACAGATGAGAAGACTTAACGCTGGCATGATATTAGGCGTTCAGATATTTGCAGGGCTGCTAGGAAGAAAGGCTGGTTCTCCCTCTTTATGGTATCAGAAGATAGAACAAATGTGAGGAAATTCTTCCCAAACCCAAATCCACTGCCATCAAGTCGATTCTGACTC
>NW_004443961.1:16889955-16891495 GCF_000243295.1 Trichechus manatus latirostris
GAGAAACTAAAACAGGTAGGCACTTCTTGGTTTGAAAAGAAATACATAAACATGGCCCTCTCTGAAAGAGCAGAACTAAGTAATAACCCTAGCAGGGCAGATGCTGTTCCAAGATTAGTTAATCAGAGGTATTTCTCAAAAATATGGGCAATGAAGAGACTCAGCGAGAAAAAAGACCGCCAGACAACAATGCACAAAATCCCTTTCCTAGTCACATTATCAGCCTGAGTGAGGGTCAGTTACAATCAGGATCTTCATAGAACCATAGATTCAAGATGTTAGAGCTGGAAGGGACCCCAGAACATCTGTTCTCATTTTAGAATGTCATTTTTCGGATTCATGTTTGTTATCGTCTTGTACTGATTTGTGTATGAAGTTCTTCCCCTATTGCATTATTGTCAAGAAAACTGTCTGGTATGGATTCTCTGGTATTTCAGATTTGCTTTGTGATGTAGAGTATAGCAAGTTGCTAGTAGCTAATGTTCCATATGTTCTTGAAACGATTGGGTTCAGCGTTCAATATGTGTCTATTAGATCAAATTTGGTTTTTTAAAAATTTCTCCTTGTCTTTTGTCTGCTTGATTATCTATTTATTAGAAAATTTTTCTAAAATCTTCCACTAAAATTGCATACTTTGTAATTGTCAGTTTTCACGTTTTGTTTTGGGACTGTGTTAGTAGCCTCATACAGGTTTAGAGTTGTCATAAATTCTGATGCATTTGATTATAACCTTGTTGTTGTTAGTTGTAGTCAAATCGGCTCCCACTCGTGGCTGCCCCATGTACAACAGAATGAAACCTTGCCCACTCCTGTGCCATCTTCATGATCACTGGTATACTAGAGTCTGCTGCGGCCATTGTGTCAACCCATCTCACTAAAGGTTTCTCTTGTTTTCATTGGCCTTCCACTTTATCATAATGTCCTTTTCTAGGTATCGGTCTTTCCTGATAATGTCCAGCACTATATCAGACAATATTCTGTTGTGATTCATACGGTTTTCATTGGCTAATTTTCAGAAGTAGATTGCCAGGTCGTTCCTCTTAGTCTGTCTTAATCTGGAAGCTCCACGGAAACCTGTTTACCATCAGTGACCCTGCTGGTATTTGAAATACCAGTGCACAGCTTTCCAGCATCATAGCAACTTGCAAGCCACCACAGGATGACAAACTAATGCAGAGACACTTTAAAATGAGAAGGCTTGTGAGGAATAAAGTATATTTCCCCTTGATATTAATATAGTTTTACTAGCTTTCTTTTCTTAAATATGTTTTCATCCCTCTGGTTTAACCTTCCCTGGTGGCACAGTGATTCATAACTCCCTGCTAACTGGAAGGTGGACAGTTTTCCACCAGCCATTCTGTGGGGAAAAAAGACCTGGCAATCCACTCCTGTAAAGTTTTACAGCCTAGGAGACGCTCTGGGACAGTTCTACTTACTCTGTACTATAGGGTCGCTATGAGTTGAGATCTACTCAATGGCACACAACAACGACAACTTGTATTGCTGGAATGTTTAAAAGCCCAATCTGACAATTGGTCTT
>NW_004443961.1:16892431-16897331 GCF_000243295.1 Trichechus manatus latirostris
TTAAGACGTTTAAGTTGTTCTTTTAATTTCAGCTGAGTAACAATGGATTCCCATGAATATGTTAGCAAAGTGAGCTTTTTATTAGTATTTCTCTTACCAGATATAATATCCAGAAATATGTTGATGCAAAACAAAATCAAATCAGGGCAATTGTGATATAGAAATTGGACGAGGCTTCTGGAATTTTCACTGCTTGTCTTGCTTTGCATTATTCACTCTGAATGCAAGCACATCTCCATATCTCTTTGTCTTAGCTTGTTGCATTTTAAAAATGAAAATTATAAGTGATCTTCAACTCACATGGTTGCTAGGCAGACAAGAGATTTGAAAAGGGCAATACTTTGCACTGAAATACATTAAATACTAAAATACATTAACATCAAATTTTTGAGAAACAAACTTATATGACCAAGAAAAGGGAAAGTAACATTGACCCTACGAGAGGACCAAAATATATAATTTTATAGAAAATTCAGAAGTACATTTTGGAAGGAGTCAGGAAATATTTTCCAGCCACTGCCATATGTAATCTTTCCTAGCCCTTCTTCTTTCTCCTTTAATTTCCTCAGCTGTCCGAAGGAACAGTGACATTTTAGGGGAAGATTCCTTGAGAATACAGGGGAAGATTTAAGAAAATCTCCTTTGCTTGATTATATTGCTTCAGTTCTATTTTAAAGAAACTGACACTTTTTTGACTAACTTTTTATTTTGAAATGATTTCTAACTTACTAAAAGTTTCAAACATAGTATAACAAACTCCCATTTGTATGCTTTACCCAGATTCACCAAGATTTAACTATTTGCTTCATGGGTTTTATCATTTGTACTTTCCCTCTTGTATACATATTGTTATATTTTTCTGAACCATTTGAGAGTTAGTTGTAGAATAACCCTTAAATATTTCAGTGCATGTCTCCCAATAACAAGGACATTTTCCTACACAATCTTACATAAGCTCATATAGTGATAAAATCAATAAATTTTGCATGTAATCCACAAACTGAATTGAAATTTGTCAATTGTCCCAGGAATGGCTTTTTAAAGTGTTTTCTGTCTTCACTGAGTCCAGGATCTACTTATATGCATCATATTTAATTGTCGTGTCTTTTTAGTTTCCTTTTATGTGAGACCGTTTCTTATCCTTACCTTTTCTTTTATGACTTTGACATTTTTGAATAGTCCAGACAGATTATTTTGTTGACTATACTTTAACTTAGATTTGTCTGATGTTTCTGCTTCATAATTATATTCAGGATCTTTATTCATTTACTTAGTTTTATTTTTTAAGGACTCATGGATTCTTCCTCGGTAGAATTGTTATTATCAGCAGTTGTTTGGCTGTTCAGGTTGTTCCCAAATTGGCCAGCGAGAGCTCCTTAAGCTGGCTTGTTACGCTTTTGACGTATCTCCATTATTGTTTAAGTATTTCCTTACTTTCGGGCACAACATGATACCGTGATGTTCCAGGCTCATCTTCTACTTTCTCTGTTCTAGCCATTGAATCAGCCATTTTGCCAAGGAACCCTGGTTCCTTTTAGCAGGAAATGGTATTTAGATCTTTGTGCTACGTGTGCTCATTGCTACAAGGGTGTTATAACTTTTAGACCTCGTTGAAGGCCAACACTAGCTAATATATATACACATATACTGGTTACTGACGAGTTAATTCCAACTCATCAGTACCCTATAGGACAGAGTAGAACTGCCCCACAGGGTTTCCAAGGCTGTCAATCTTTGCAGAAGGGGACTGCCGCATCTTTCTTCCGTGGAGCAACCGGTAGGTTAGACCCGCTAACCTTTTGGTTAGCAGCCAAGCGCTTAACCACTGTGCCGTAGGGCTCCTTATATAACACATGTACATATATAAATATTTATAAAGACATTGATCAGTTTATCCATTTTAAAACCGTGACTTCATACTGATACCTTCAGTTTCAGTCCAGTACCACAGGGGTCATTCTATCGTTCCCCCTTTTCCACATTTGTAACTCATTACCATCAGTGAGAAACTCATGTTTCCTTTAGTACTTGTATCTTTTATCTTTTCAAAATGCCGGTTTAATGGTCCCAGCACCCTTCATTAAAAGCTCATTTTGCCCAATGATTTAAGATGCCACCTTTATCATATACTAAATTTCCATGTGTATGTGGGTCTATCTCTGGACTTTCTAGTCTGTTCCACTGCTCTATTTGTGCACCAAAACCGTATTTTTTAAATTAAACTTTTTCCTTTGGGAGAATTATAAGTTCACATGCTGTTGTAAGAAGCAATATAGAGAGATTTCCTGTACCAGTTATCCAGTTTCCCCTAATGGTAACATCTTGCAAAACTCTAGTACAGTATGACAGTCAGGATGTTGACATTGATACAATCCACAGATCCTATTTGGATTTCTCCAGTTTTACTTGTACTCATTTGTGTGTGTGTGTGTGTGTGTGTGTGTGTGTGTGTTTAGTCCAATGCAATTTTATCACACGTGTAAGTTTGTGTATCTACCACCACAGTCAAGATACAGAACAGTTCCATCACCACAAAGGTCACTTATGTTGCTCTTTTCTAACCCCATCCAACTTTTTCCCCTCCCCCGCCTCTAGTCTCTGGTAACCACTAAACTTTTCTCCATTTCTATAATTTTGTCATTTCAAGAATGTTATAAAAGTGAAATTACACAGTATGTAACATTTTGGGATTGACTTATTTTTCACTCAGCATAATTTCCTGGAAATTCACCCAAGTCATTGTGTATATCAGTAGTTTTTCCCTTTTTATTGCTGAGTAGTATTCCATGGTATGGATAGAATACAGTTTGTTGAACCTTTAACCTCTTGAAGGACACCAGGGTTGTTTCCAGTTTTTGTGTTTACAAATAAAGTTGCTGTGAACATTCACGTACGGGTTTTTGGGCGAACGTATGTTTTTATTTTTCTGGAATAAATGGCTGAGTTCAATTGCTACATTGTATAGTAATTGCCCACCACCTATCAGTCTGTTGTAGTGTGATAGGTTGCTATGATGCTGGAAGCTATGCTACTAGTATTTCAAATACCAGCAGAGTCACCCATGGTGGACAGATTTCAGCAGCGCTTCCAAGCTAAGATTGACTAGGAAGAAGGCCTAGCCATCCAACTCCCAAAAATTAGCCAATGAAAACCCTATGGTTTACAACAGAATATTATCGAACAATACCATTAATATCACATGTAAGTAAAATTATGCTGAAGAAAATTGAAAAACGGTTGCAGCAGTACATTGACAGTATGTTTTAATATCTGGTGGGACTAATACCCGTGGTAACTTCTTTTGCAGCATTTTTTCCAGCTGGAATGGGGAGAAACAATTGTATTATGTCAGTGGTTGGTTTTCTTTTTCCCCCTAATTTACCCTGCTTATTGAATTGCAAATGGGCCATCAAGTAGCATTTCCTTTGTTTTCTCAGCTTCAAATTTGATGCCTTTGGTCCAGTGTACCTTGGTAAATTGTTATTTTAGTGTGTTGTATTTATTTGTACCATTTCTGAATGTTTAAATGATGCTTTAAGAAACTAAAATTGTAGGACTAGTTTTATCCATCTTCTTGTTTCTCTCATCTCCCTGAAATAGTGGGTCTCTGAGATACATCAGTGATTCTGAAACTCCACTGTGCATTAGAGTTTTCTGGAGGGCTTGTTAAAACACAGAATGCTGGACCCCATCCTCAGAGATTCTAATTAAGTAGGTCTGGGCTGGGGCCTGATAATTTGCGTTTCCAAGACCCCAAGTCATGTTGAGATTGCTGGTCAGGGGATCACATTTTGAGAGACACTGGTCTATACTAATGGCACAGTTTCCGGAGTATCTTAGGGAAATTTGCTATATCTTTTGTTTGATATGAAATATTTGATAGAGGACAGATGTCAAGATGCCTGAACTGCTGAAGAGAGCAGATAAATAATACTGATATCTAACAGAACTTCAAATCCTGATACTGAAAAAGAGGTAGGGAAGTCCAACCTTAAGTCATCCATTTATCGAATCGTTCATTTGCTCATCAGATTTCTTGAGTTCCAGAGCCTTTATTTTATATATCGAGGGATTTTATTTAAGATACGTTCAATATATTTTCCAAGATCCTACATTTCCAAAACAAAAGCTCTTGACTTCAGGTCCTTGGCACTTCTCTGCCTCTGTTCTGCACGTAATAGACTTTTACTGTAGTGGAGCTGAGAGTTAAAGCTGAAATTTGATTTCACAAACTTGATAATGGCCTTTATAAAAGATAATGGCATCTTGGTTGCCTTGAGTTAACAGGCCTTTGGCTGAAACAGTATTTCTTTGGGTATTTATCTTGCCTTGTAACAACTGTGTTACCTCATCAAAGATTGTATCCGTAGCTTGACTGAAATGAAACCACTCTGGTAAATGACTTCCATTTAAGTCAGTGTGGAATTGGCCCACTGTACCCACTGACTAATTTCAGAGCCGAGGATGTCACAGGAGACCCAACTGGAAACTGACCTCAGCAACCTGATGTTTTATTTTGACCTAAATCTGCTTTGACATGTGAATAGTTATTTAAAGATTCTGAAAATGTGCAGGTTAAATGTGCTCATTTTGCTTATAAGGTGGTACATACAGATACTAAAGTTTTTGGTTTGGCAATAGTTAAAATTGGGAGCAGAGAAGGAAAATTTGTAAAGTCTTGGTTTCCAGGCAACTGAAAGCATATCACATGCGTGCACCACTTGCTTCATGTTAAGATGGCCAAGGTGTAAATAATTAATTGAACAGAGACTGAAACAGCCATTACTGTATAGTCAGCAGAATTCTAAGCTCCTTGACCTGAGTTCATTATGGTCAGTTAGTGAAGAGATTGCTTATATTCCCCGAAAAGGGGCCCAGATACAGACCCTAACATGTACAT
>NW_004443961.1:16897431-16899093 GCF_000243295.1 Trichechus manatus latirostris
GCTTCTTTTCATGGCAGTGTCAGGGCAGCAAGAGAGTGAGAGCAGAAGTGGAAAGGCCTCTGTCATTCAGTGGCACCTCTGTCACACTCTGCAAGTCACAGGGCAGTTCAAATTCAAGGCAATGGAGAAATACACTCCACCTTTTGATGAGAGAAGCAGCAAAGTCACATTGGAAGAAGGCTGCCTCCAGGGATGGAAGAGTTTGGGATTTTTTTGCCATCCAGCGCGGTGTTACTGTTAGAACTGGACTGGCATCTCTGGGTTTTGAGTTCTTTCCCCACATTGTTTGCATTACTTCTCTGGCAGTCATCTCACATGCTTTAAATTTTGTATGTCTTACTTTCTTCGTAAGTCATATTCCTTCTTTAGTAGGTCATCTTCTTCTTGAATTCCAGAAAACTATAATAACATTAGAGTCCCTGGGTGGCGCAAACACTCAGCTGCTAACTAGAAGGTTGGAGGTTTGAGTCTACGCAGAGTCACCTCTGAAGAAAGGCCTGGTGATCTGCTTCTGAAAAATGAGCTATTAAAAACCCCATGGAGCACAGGGTCACCAGTAGGCAAAATTGGCTTGATGACAACTTTTTGTTGTTGTTGTTGTTATAATAACATTATAACAAACAGTATAGCAAACAGTAAGGAGCCCTGGTGATGCCGTGGTTAAGCGCTTGGCTGCTAACCAAAAAGTGGCCAGTTTGAACTGACCAGCTGCTCCGCAGGAGAAAGATGTGGCTGGCTGTTCTGGTAGAGATTACAGCCTTCGAAACCCTGTAGGGCAGTTCTACTCTGTCCTATAGGGTCACTATGAGTTGGAATTGACTCGACAGCATTTTTTTTTTTTAAATATAAGACAGTATAATAAACATTTATATTTCCCATAGCACATATCAGATTTTTTAATGTGCTAGCTTTTCAATCAATACTTGTGGAGTGAATTATCTTTTATAAATTAAGAAATATTTCAAGTATACAGATAAGAATGAAAATAATATAATAGCCACCTACCTGCTTTGCTGAACAACTTTCTTGAAATAGAAATAGTGTTGTGAACCTATAACTAAAGTAACATTACGTGTTCAGTTACATTGTGAGTTCTGAGAAGCTGAGCTTTCAACAACCGTTCATAACCTTGCTTCAGTGGGAGAATGAATTCTAAATTTCTAGTACCTTGCTTTGCAAATTTAGTTGAGTCATAATTTGTGGACTGCCTTTAAACCTAAGGAAATACCCTGCATGTGAATATTGGAAGCATCTGGATAATATCAGTATCTATCTGAAAAGAATTCATTAATTACAGATTTAAGTTGTGTGGAGGACTTTTTTTCCCCTAGAATTTCAAAAATTTTTTTGATACAAGAGAGAGGGGAACCTTAAATACAGATAAAGATCCTTTAAGGATGTGGACATGCTTTGTGTGGTTCTGTTATTCGTTACCAGTAAAACTCTGGTCTCAGGAGAAAGATGGGACAGTCAGCTTCTGTAAAGATTTACAGTCTTGGAAACCCTATGGGACAGTTCTACCCTGTCCTACAGGGTCACTAGGAGTCAGAATTGAGTTAACGGCGATGGGTTTGGTTTTTTGTTTTTTCTGTTTTGTTTTAAAGCCTTAGTAAAAATCTAAAGCTTTTACTTGCATATTGGAAATTGGATGACCAGTAAAAC
>NW_004443961.1:16899193-16902044 GCF_000243295.1 Trichechus manatus latirostris
CTTTTTCTCCTTTCCATACTTCTGCTCACCCTTTTTTATTAGTTCTCCCACTGGCATCCCGAACCAGCATGCCGAATCTGCCGTAACTCCTCGGTTTTGGTTCCCTTCTGCTGCAGCACTGGGGCTGCTCAGAGGAGACCACAGGCCAGTCCCTAAATGGCACCATTCGTAGAGGTCACCCTCCTTCACCATGCACCTTCCGTTGTTCCTGTGTACTTAGGAATTTCTGCAACGAGGAGCAAAATCTTCTATCCTGAAAGAACCCATGTTGATATTCTTTGTGAAGACTTTTTTTTTTTTTTTTTTCCCCTGAGAAGATCCAGCTGTGCTCGTTGTAGAATCACTGGAATCTGTTCATTGTTTTCTCCTTTTGCCCACCCTCATGTTAACATTCGCTGGAGAATCTTGTCTTTGGCTTTTATGTTTCCGCATTATACACATTACATGGATTGGATGGAGTTAAAGTTAATAATGAATCTGTCCCAGCAGGTACCACACACATGATTTTCTGCCATCAAACTTTTGTATTTTTTGCTTTCACTTTACTCTGCTAAGGAGTAACGAGTTCTTTTTCAGATATCTTGGGGAAGAGTGGCCAAATCACCAAGATGCACTTCTCTCTCCTACTTTGGAATTTCCCTAAGGAGCTTCCTTCCAGAGTGTCAGTAGCCTTAAACACTGTGTTTTTCATATCTTATGACCCAGGAGTTTTAGAGAGCAGTTCTTTAAGTAATTCTTTGAACTCTGTAATGAATGTAGTTCCTGTTTTACAAGAGTATTTTTATGACTATTTGGTGTCAAGTTTGGTTAAAAGTATTTTTTTGTGATTGTGAAAAGCAGCTTCAGTTTAACAAATCTGCGTTTTTTAAAGTAGTGACTTGTCCTTGTGATAGGGCCCTGAATTCCATTTAGTGAATTCCTTTCCTAGATGATTTCTTTGTTGGAATAATTACTTACTCCCAATTTACAGTCTCAGTTCTTAATTCCCCATGGGCCAGATTATTTATATAAAGTACAGAGGTGGCAAATTTGACCTTTAAAAGAAAGCAATTTCTCCTCTCCTCACATCTTTATAAAAAAAAACAAAACTCCATTTCCTTTTGCTACATCTCTTATTTCTTCTATTCTCATTTAGTTAATGACTAAATTACTATCCTCTGGCAACCTACAGGGAAATATGTCTGAAGCATAAAGACATCTATTTATAGTTTTATCTTCTTTAAGACAAAATTGTAGGCGAGTCAGGATAGGCATTTTTTGTCCCCATTCTCCCAGCATTTCTTTCCAGGGACCTTAAATATCAGCTTTTGAATTTTATTTTCTAAGGTTTATGAATAACCTTAGGAGTCCCTGGGTGACACAAATGGCTAAGCACTTGGTTACTGACCCACAGGCTAGTGGTTCAAATCCACCCAGAAGTGGCTCAGAAGAAAGGCCTGGTAATAGACTTCTGGATGCTGAGCATATGCAATGAACAAAACACGGAGCCTGACCTGAACTTATGTACCAGAAAAGGAGATTTTGAGAAGAAGCTGTCTCAGGGGTATGCCTTATAATTCTTTGTAATGTGGCCTAAGACTCATACTGTTCTCCTTTCTTCTCTAGCAGTTTTGTGCTGGAGTTATTAATTGTTCTGCTGTTCATATTTGATTGAATAGAGCTATGAACTCTTAAGTTCTTTGTCAGTGGAATCATGTCAGGGTATTTTTTTGGTTTCTTCAGTCCCTGTTCCAGTAGTTCCTTTACAGTTTTTTGCCACAGTTCTTGACCAGCCCCTCTGATGCCTAAACACCTCTTTCAGTAACTTCATAACCCTAAATCCACTATATTTTACTTAATCAAAAAACATCACTATTATTACCAATAAAAATATTATAGATGTGTTTTATTGGATTTTTTTATTTGTTGGGCCTCTAATAGAAAAGTGGTTATGAATTTATTGCTTAGAAAAATGTGAGTACATAGTACATTTTTGGCTAACTTTTATTTTTAGGGGAGTCTACAAATGAGCCCCTATATTTGGTCAGAGTTTATAATATTTTAAACTGGTATAAACTCATGAATCCTACATATGAGACCAAAAATACTTTGTTTAATATATGAAATATGACCTGATTTTTTAAATCTACGAATAAACTGAATTACCTCCTCCTTAATTTGCTCCCCCCACCCCTTTATTAGACTAAAAAATTGATGAGACTTGCAGTTAGAGAAGACTTATATACCAAAAAACATATTTGGTATATAATATAATCTGTTGATAGAATCTCTTGGTTATTGAACTTGTAGTGGAAATTTATGAAGCTTATTAATGATGTTTTGAAATTATATGACAGATATGCTAGCTTTTATTTTTCTACTTTCTTCCATACCTACTAATATTTCTCAAGATTTTCACTGGTGATGGTCCTCTCTTTCTGCTAGCTTGAAACTTTCATATTAATTAAAAAGGAAAAATCAAGGTAAGCAAATTGAAAACAGAAGCAGAGTTTGGAGTATATCAGCAGTGTGGTATTAATTTCTTCTTTTTTCAGTGTTAACAAGAAAATGGTGGCTCTTTTTTTCTAGGAGATTTCCCAACTATTCTATCCTAAATTCAACTGTTACTTTTTTATACCATAACCACTGGGTTTGCTCTATACTAGGCATGATAGGCCTTTAGCAGCTGACGGTATCGGCTAGCATTTAACCTCCAGAATTCAATTTACAAAATGTCATTTTTCTTCCTGTCAACCGCAATTGCAGAGTGAAGCCAGGAAAGCAAATATTGGGGGTGTGAGTTTTGTAAAGTGTGACAGGTGGAAATGAAAATATCCACCTCTAGCTAGATAAAGTGGGAGGAACGTTTATT
>NW_004443961.1:16902144-16906315 GCF_000243295.1 Trichechus manatus latirostris
GAAAGCAAATATTGGGGGTGTGAGTTTTGTAAAGTGTGACAGGTGGAAATGAAAATATCCACCTCTAGCTAGATAAAGTGGGAGGAACGTTTATTCTTTCTAGATTCCTGTGTGCCAGTAAAATGGGGATAGTGATTTCCCTAAGGTGTTGCTTTGGGGGCATTAAAAAATTAGGTTAAAGATCAACCTTTTATTCACAAACCCCCCCCAAAAAAAAAAAAGCCAAACTGATTGCCATCAGGTCGATTCCAACTCCTAGCAACCCTATAGGACAGAGTAGAACTGCCCAATAGGGTTTCCAAGGAGCAGCTGGTGGATTTATACTGCTGACCTCTTGGTTAGCAGCCAAACTCTTAACCACTGTGCCACCAGGGCTCCACAGACTGGACTAGTCTCTTATTTATTTTGGTAAGGAATGGAGTTGGGTGGGTGGGGAGGGACAGCAAACACTTTCAGCATATTTTGCACAGCAATTACAATACATAATTTTGAGGAAATCCAATAAAACTTCAAAGGACTGTATGTATAAATGATCAGGAAATATTAGAAAAATAGAGACTGTTATAGGGGAAAGAGGCACTATAGAAATGACTGGAGGGAATGTAGAGGAAGAAAATAACTAGAAAACAGAGAGTTAATTAGAAATGTCATCTCATTCTGTCCCCAGGCTGTTTTTTATGGCTTTGTTCAATGGTAAAAATTCTGGAGTATGCAGTAGTATCTCTTAGCTCAACATCTTTCCATGCTTTTTTTCATTTTCTCAGAAGGAAATGCAATCATTCCGCCTCCTTAGGAGGACAGGTGCATGCTGAAGGAGGGGGAGGAGTTCAGGGATGCCAGGAGCTTTTCTCTGCTTGATATGCAGTAGATTAGATGCCTGAGGTGTCAGCAGATATTGGAGACACATTTCTATAAGGTTAGAAACTGTACCTCCTTCCTCAGCTCTGCACACAAAAGGAAGAATTGGATTATTTTCTGTGTCAGTAAGGTTTTTGGTGTCACATAACCTCAGTGAAACATACGCAATTGCTTGGGTCTCAGTGTACTCCTGCAGATGGAAAACTTTCTGTAACCATAAGGTTTCCGAACGCCCTGCATGCTCACCTGGAGCCTTATGACCTTCTCTATAAAAAAAGCCCTTTCTGTATTGATGCTCTCTAGCAGTGGTAGTGGGTCAAATGGCAGTGACATAATCACAGTCCCTTTGCAGCTGGGATGGCCATTATGTAGAGAAATAGGAATGGATTTCTTCTTGGCAGGAATAAGCAAAGAAAAATCTATTCTGATTTTTTTTTTTTTAAAGTGGAAATTGGGGTGGTGGGGGGACGGTGGCAGGGAACTCCACTGCTCTGAAATTGGAGAATGATATTTTATCGGAGAGAATTGATAGGTACTATAAAGATCATTTCTTAGACCTGACCTTAGTAAGTACTGTGGATTGAATTATGTCCGCCAAAAGATGTGTGTATCAGTTTGGCTGGCCATGATTCTCAGTATTGTGTGGTTGTCCTCCATTTTGTGATTGTAATTTTACATTAAAGAGGATTAGGGTGTGATTGTAACATCCTTACTAAAGTCACATCCCTGATCTAGTGTAAAGGGAGTTTCCCTGGGGTGTAGCCTGCACCACCTTTTATCTTACAAGAAATAAAAGAAAAGGGAAGTAAACAGAGAGGTGGGGACCTCATACCACCAAGACAGCAGTGCCGGGCAGCAGAGTATGTCCTTTGGACCTGGGGTCCCTGCGTGGAGAAACTCCTAGTCCAGGGGAACACTGATGTGAAGGCCGACAGAGAATATCTTACCCTGGAGCTGACTTCCTGAATTTGGACTTTTAGCCTACTTTACTGTGAGGAAATAAATTTCTCTTTGTTAAAGCCATCCACTTGTGGCATTTCTGTTACAGCAGCTCTAGATGACTAAGACAGTAAGTAATAGAGGTCTTTTGTACTGATGCTGCGTTTCTAAAAGGCATCTTGACATATTGGGAAGAAAACACTAGACCAGGAGTAGGTGGGCCTGTGTTCTAGTTCCGGCTATGTTGTTGACTGAGTTGTTCTGCAGTCTGATACAAATCACATGACTTCCCCAAACCTCTCCTTTCTGATTCCTTCAGTGGAGGCCGTCTGTAATCCCCAAGTCCCCTCCAGTTCTGAAGCCTTGTTGTTCTTCTTAGGGGCAGCTAGAGGCCTCAGGGAGCCCCGGAATACCGCAACTAAGAGGTTCTCTTTTAAAGCTGGCTCTATAACTCAGAACACGGTATTTTAAATACAAATTGCTATTGCATTCGTATTTTGCGATGACGGTTTCAGATTTATACTTTTGCCCTAAAGCTAACTAATCGTGAGGAAAACAGATTTGTAAATAAAACTACAGAGAAAGTATGCTTGCATGTATTACAACAGAAAAATGATCATTTTACTCTCAGGGTTGTGGATCTTCCCCTCCTTTGGTTGGTCCTTCTCACCCCACATCTTTTGTGCGCATGTGAAAACTGAAATTGACCTCTACGTATCTTTGCTCAGTATCTCCAGGACCCTCTTACCTTCCTTCATTTTCTTGGAATTGTGCCTGTTATAGGGGGATTTTGAGAGACTGAGCACACAGATGCCTCGGTGCTTCTTGCAAATGCAGCAGTTGGTTTTTAAAAAAACGTATACAGAAAGGGATGTACTGCTGGAGGGATAGATCAAATCCAGTGTCAGGAACATGATGCCTTTGCAGGCTTGCTTTGCAGGGGTCAGCTACCTCACTCAGGTTCCAGAGAGGCCACTGGGACCTGGACACTGGGCATTCAGGCTTGGACAGGTACATTGCTAACAGCTGTAGCACCAGTCTCTTCCATGTTCACTGGCCTCACCCTTTCAGCTTGGGCTCACTTTTAAATGAATTTCTGTATAAGGTCGAGTCAGAGTGGTGACCAGTCTCAGCTCGTGTATTCATAATATAATGTTAGGAATTCAGAGCAACATTTGTAGTAATCTGGCATAAAGAATTCCTCCATTAGTAATTTCATTAGAAAGCCTCTAGTGCATAATTTTTGTTAGTGACTTCATCACGGAAACCCCATCATTGCCTGCCAAACAGCTTTCTAGGCTGCTGGGCTTGCAGTGGACCAAGGGAGCTTTTCAACTACCCCATAGCTTTGCAGATGCAGAAACTACTAGATTTCTTGGCCTGGGTTGCTTCTCCCACATTCTTCTTGTTTTCTCATTTGCTTAATTATCATGATCTTGCTTGAGAGTAAGAAGTAAAACCAGTTAGGTATTAACTCTCTAGGATCTGTTAAAAGGCTATTAGGGAGGGTTTAGAAGGCCTATTCACTCTCTGCATTCCCTCTTTCCGTGTGCTTGCTCTTATTCACCCCAGTCTTGTCCCATAGCTTGTCCTCTAGCCTTCTGTTGTCAACCTTAACACGTTTGACCAACCACTTCCCTAGAGGATCCTGCTACCTCTGGAAGAACTTACAGATGAATATTGTACACTTAATAGAAAGAACCCTGGATAGGAAGACTTGAAGTTCTGGATTCAGATCTATATACAGCTACTCACTGTGACTTTGATCAACACCTGAACACCCTTAGAGGCTTGGGTTGTCTTGTCTAAATAATGGTAACTTATGACTCTGATTTTCTGATTCATAAAATGATCTAAGCCGTATTGGCAATGATTATTGCTCTTAACATCAGCTTTGGAGGTAGATGGCTTTCCAGACCTACTCTAAATTCTGGATTGTATAAATATATGGGCTTCTCCGTATCACTGGTCCCAGGAAAGTGAAATGCAGCTGGTGCCACTTTTGAACTTTGTTTAAGTTAGCCTCCATATTTGATCCACACAACTGTAATTGTTTTCTAAGGATATCAGCATATATTCCTGTCTCCTGGTTTGTGCTTGTATCTTGAAGATGGGCCCTTCTGTGTAAATGAGCAGTAGTGGAGGTGTGTACCTCATTATTTGCAGGGTCTGTGGTCTTCAACTATTAGGCCTGTACAGAATGAGGCTGCAGGAATGAAATGAAGTCAAGACTCATGACACTGACATGGTGAATCCGTGTCCCCTTCAATCCCATTCCATTTCATCTTTTTGATTTTGTTGATTCAACTAACTAAAAGCAAAATACACCTTTACTCTTTTGTGTTGAATAGAGAAACAAAGGCCTTATGGTTGT
>NW_004443961.1:16906773-16909324 GCF_000243295.1 Trichechus manatus latirostris
GACACTGGGAAGATCACTTAACAAACTGTCAGGCTTTGTTTCTGCATATGTAAAGGAGTTGGACTAAATTGTACTTTAAGCTCCTGTTCTGTTTGGCCACAAATACATTGGAAGATATTTCTGATCTTCAAGGGAAGTTAGAATTTAGTTATGTTTTTTCCCTTTCAGTGTTCATTCTTTTCATAAAGTTGTATATGCAAATTGCAGAAAAGTCAAATATGGAAAGGCATGCAGAAAAGAGCCAAAATTCCCTGAAACAGGTCACATATAACCACTGTCAATCATTTAGTGAAGATACTATTAGACTTCTGTGCAGTGTGACCAGCATGATTGTTTCACAACATTCAAGCTGAAGGAAACAAGTGGTCACATCTTATATTTCTCCAAAATAAATTAAAACCAACTGAAATACTCACCTGCCAGATTGACGGAAATTTCAGTATCCCCCACTCCCGGCAGCATCCTCTCCCATGCCCTGCTCTATTCCTCACTCCTGCTAAATTTACACAGTCTGGAACGGAATTTCACTGAGATCTGCTCTCAAGCAGGGAAGAGCCTTAGTATCCTCCTGTCTCCTGCTGCTATCCCTGCCTCTTAGCCTGACTGCAATGTGGTACCACTGTTGAACACTACCCCTCCTTGACTGTCTAGCAGTACTTGGCTGTGTTATTGTGAAGCCTCATGAGCTTAAACTCCAGCAGAGACCATGTGGCTCTTTGCACAAGAGAAGCTCTGCTGGATCAGTGCCTGATTCATTTTATGTGTTGCATAGTATTGCACTGATGCCATGTGACACCATTTATTTAGCCATTCATCTAATGGTGACTGTTTCAGTCATGTGCAGTATTTGTTATAAATAATGTCATAATGAACATACCTGCACTTTTATCGTTGAGTATCTTTTCATTTGTTGCTTTAAATACCCAAGAGTCATGTGGCTGAATCAAGAGGTGGTACCTGTTAGATTTTGACTCCTATTACAAATGTGCATTCCAGAATAGTTGCACTAATTTATGTTCCCAACGAGAGTGCATGAGAATGTTGTTTATTGTCACACTTGCTGGTGATCTCTGTGAAAGAAGAAAATCGTTCTGGCTACCATGATCTCAGAAGAGGAACATATGGCCACTCTAGAGAACTTGAGTTCTTCTGTGTGTTAGATCCATCTGCCAGGGATTTATCATTTCTCGTGGGTTCTTCATGCATTTGTTTTGAATTGGTCATGTCAATCTATTTGAATTCAGAGATGGGCAATTTATTTCATTTAACAAGCTCATATTTGAGGGAGTGGCCAGATTTCTCTCAGCCTTCTGAGTATTTCTGACCCTTTTTTCCCATGTACATATGATTTACCCAGCAGGGTAAATTTAAATTCAGGGCCTCCAAGCTAAAATTTCCCAAAGCAATATTCTAAAACCCAGTTGCGAGCTGGAGACTCAGCAGAACTCTAGAGGAGCTGGAGATCTTTCCCTTGGCCCTTTTCCCCATGAGTTGCTGATATCCATGGTTAGGTTAAACCCACTGCTATCAAGTCAATTCCGACCCATAGCAACCCTATAGGGCAGAGTAGAACTGCCACATAGGGTTTCCAAGGCTTTAAATCTTTACGGAAGCAGACTACCACCACATCTTTCTCCTGCACAGCGGCTGGTGGGTTCGAACTACTGATGTTTTGGTTTAACAGTCAAGTGCTTAACCACTGCACCACCAGGGCTCCCATGGTTAGGTTAACCTGTGCTAATTTCTGAAAATGCCTTAGTTGTTATTCTGAGGGTAACCACTTACTGTTTTACCTTTGTTCTTCAGCCAGATTCACTTACCATTCTAAATTTTACATCTTTTCCTTGGTATCTTACTCTTATTTCTTTAGAAAATTTCCTATAGTCTACACTTATGATTAACTTGAAGGATCTCCTGGAAATTATGAAGGCCACCATTAAAATCCTGTCAGCAGTGAGGCCATATGGTTTCCTAGATGTTCCGCAGAGTGAAGGAAACATGTATTCTGATATTTCGATTCAAACTCTGAGGACTTAAACCTATGGCATAAAGATGCTAGTCAAGTAGTTTTTAATATTAGAACCACATCAGACAGAGTGGCAGATGGTCTCGCCTCAAATGCCTGCCTTAAAGACATGGACAGGGCTTTCAGCTGCATCTCATCATGCTAATATGGAGTGTGCCTGCCCTTGGGCAGGTCATTTCTCTCTGGACCTGATGGGTAAAATGAGCTGTAAAGGTTGGTCATCCTGTAGCCCCTTAGCTTGAAGTAGGGTCACAGAAGCAGAGAGGGTGACAATGAAAATAGAATCACTAATCCAGCAAGGGGTATCCCTCTGGTATCTGAAAGAATACATCAGTACACAGGGGAGAGCTGTACACAGAATCTTCCTGAGGAATAAGACAGACTAGAAACTTGAAAAACTCTTGCTACAGAACACTTAGAAATGCTGCATAAAATATAACAAATATATGTTTTAGTGTATAACAGAACAAACCAGAAAGTAAGGGGAATATCAGGGGCCAAAAATGAAGAGGGAACTGAAGGCTT
>NW_004443961.1:16909895-16912362 GCF_000243295.1 Trichechus manatus latirostris
GGGGGAGAAAATTGGTTCTGGCCAGGGCCACTAAAGGATGCTAAAGTAATTGACATATTTGCATGGTGCCAAAGTGTCACAGCACAAAATTCTTGCTAAATGAAAAAGGTTGGAATGTATCTTTATAATGGAGAATTCTGGGGGTCACTACCTTAAGTGATCAAACTGAGCATCAGTAATGGTAGGACAGTCTGGCATTTGTGCCTCCTGATATGATACAATATGAGGTATACATCATCACCTATGGAATAGTCTTGCAAAAAATATTTGATTTGAGTCTAATTGAACCTTTACATCTAACTTTGAGACATAATTTAGGAACTATAGGGATAGAGAAACAAGTTAAATGGCACTGTTAGAAAACAATTACATTAATCTAACGTGTGGAACATGCTCTAAGACAATCTGATCTCTTCAAAAAGTGGCATAGAAGAAAATCAGGAACGAGGAGGAAGGGGGTGCATTTCAGGATTGAAAGACTAGGAAGATGTAACAACCAAATGTTATACATGAATGGTGATTAGATTCTGGTTTGAAAATGAGTTTAAAAGATGAACAATTAGGCAAATTTGCATATATATTGGATAGTAAGAAATTATTACTTTTTTAGGTATAGTTTTGGTATATGGTTAATTGAGTCAGTGTACTTATTCTTCGGAGATGGTTAGTGAAATATTTGGAGTGAAGTGTCTTGAAGTCATAACTTGCTTTCAAATGGTTAAGCAAAAAGATATGTGTTTGTGTGTATCATACGTATACACAAATATAAATCAAATATGGAAAATTATTAGTGAATCAAGATGATGGGCATATGGGTTAACACTTGTACTGCTCTTCCCAAGTTTTTTCATAACAAAATGTTGAGGGAAAAATCAGGTTGGGCTTAATCAGGTTGATCTGCAATGATGGTTGAATAATAGGGAAGCTGCTAAAATAACTTACCATATTTGTAGGCCTAAGGAGACATACACAATTATCTCCATAAATGCTAAAAACATTTGACATAATTCATTGCTCATTTCTGATAACAATTCTTAACAGAAGTAAATTGATGCTTCCTTACTCTGACTCAACCCCACAAACCAGCATCATGTCAAAATGTTAAAGTATTTTCATTAGAATCAGGAACAAGACTATCTGCATTATCATTTAACTTTGTTCTGGAGGTACCTTGTTACCAACACAGCTTAAAAAGGGGGAAAAAACTAGGAATATAGAAACTGGAAAAGAGATAGTAAAATCCTCACTATTATCAGATGATATGATTGTATACCTAGAAAACATCATAGGATGAATTGTAAAAATCATTACAAACAATAAGTGAATTCATTTTAACCTACAGAAGTAATCAGCACACATAAATAACCTACATAGATGCAAGCAACCACTGGTTAGAAGATAGAGTGGAAGAAAAGTCCTCATTTACAGTAGCATTAAAGAAAAAGAGATAAAATGCCTAGGAATAAAATTTCTTATTGCTTTTTTTTTTTTTTTTTAACCAGAAGTAAAATTCTTCCTAGAAAAAGACATAATAGAAAGTCATACTGTGTTCTATCTTGGATGGGGAGACTCAACATCATAAAGATGTCAATTTTTCCTGTTAATTGATAAATGTAATGTGATACTTGTAAAAATAAATAATTTTTGAACAAGGTAATCTTATCATAAATTATATGAGAAAAAATCAACTATAGCCAGGGGAAATATAAAGAAGGGTGATGAGCAAGAACTAACCTAAATAGATATTAAAACATTTAAAAATCATCAATATTTAAAACAGTGTGTTACTGGTACATGAAGAAATTGATCAGGGAAATAAAACAATGAGTCCATAGACCCAAATGCGTATGGGAATTTAATATAAGATACAGGTAGCATCTCAAATAAGTGAAGACAGGATAGAACATTCAATAAATGATATTGGGATAAACGGGTAGTCCTCCTGGAAAAAAGATTGGACTCATAGCTCACATCTTACACAAGGATACATTCCAAATGAAATAAATATTTAAATGCTAATAAATGAAACTGTAAAGGCACTAGAAGAAACCATGGAAGAATTTTAAAAAATAATTTTTCATTTGGTGAAATCCTTTCTAATTATGACTCCAAGCCCAGGAACTATAGTCAACATATGAGTCTATGTAAGAAGAAATCCTGCTTCATGGGAAAACAAAACACCATAGCAGGGTTATAAGACAAGTGACTGCTGGGAAAAAATATTTGCAACTCATCTCACATACAAGTAGCTTATTCCCACAAACAACCCAAAAGGAAATTAGGCAAAGTATATGAAGAGAGAATTCAGAGAAAATTTTCCTGAAACTTATTGTTACTGAGATGAGCATCTTTTCATAAGAGAAATGCAACTTGGAACTGAGATACCATATTTTACCAATTAAATTGGTAAAGAAAAAAAGTTTGAAATTACCAGTTTGGCTAGAATGTGAGCCTGGTGCAAGAGTAA
>NW_004443961.1:16912993-16914502 GCF_000243295.1 Trichechus manatus latirostris
TAAGTAGAACATGAAAAATACAGGCATTGGGTGGTTTTATTAGCAGTTTAGAGACAGCTATAAAAAGAATTGGTGAATTAGAAGACAAATCTGAGTAGAATGTACAGAGATGCACTCTAGATAAGAGATACAGAGATGGAAAATATGAAAGAGAGGTTAAGAAAAGGAGAGAATGAGTAAGAAGAGCCTTTTTGTCATTTTGGCAAAAGAAAGGTTTATTTAATTGATCTCTACAGCCCTTTGCAGCTCTGAAATTTGATGATCTGTGCTCACTCATTCACAAACACTCAAAACATTTTTAAATTTAAACAAGATGAAAAAGTAGAAAAATAGTGAACCCTCATGTATCCATCCCCCATTTCAACCATCATCAACTAACTCATGGCTAATCTTTTTTATTTTGAAGATAATTCTTGCTATCATATAATTTCATCCAAAAAATATATCTCGTGTGTGTGCGTGTGTGCGTGTGTGCGTGTGTGTGTGTGTGTGTGTCCCTATAGGACAGAGTGGAACTGCTCCATAGGGTTTCCAAGGAGACGCTGGTGGATTCAAACTGCAGCCCTTTTGGTTAACAGCCAAGCTCTTAGCCTTTATTTTACAAGTTAAAATTCCATTATCATAGTTAAAAAATTAACAGTGATTCCTTAATACCCACAATCAGTTTTAAGACATACAAAAAATGAAACACTTCTGGTGAATAATATCCACATAAAATATATATATGGCCCATTCTATAACTTTAGAAACATTACATAAAATAAATTGAGACACTAAATTTAGACGCTCTTCCCCCTTGCAGTTCTCCAAGTGCTCTGAATCTGTTAATGCCTTGCTGTCAGCTGGTCATGTCACTTGATTATCCTTTTGTTAATCCTGAATCTTTCATTGACCCGAATGAGGCCCGTTGCTTTATCCTGCCCTTAGAAATCGCTTAGGACTGCGACAGATGACAGCCCAGCAATCTCTAATATATCCCTCAAGGTGTGTATACGCCAGACATTGGCAGGGACCTTAAGCTCTTGAAGTAAAATTCTACTCAGGTGAAATATGGAGGTAGTTTGGGTGCATCCAGAGTACCCCACCAGAAATAAAATGAAACCAAATGAAAATGAGCTTCATTTTATTAGTTGAGAAATATTTTAAGAATTTTATGGCTCAAGGGAAAAAGCAGTGTAAGTTTCATTTTGTTTTCTTTTAGTAACTAGCCTAAGTGATCCTATTTCCATTTGCTTTTGACACTATCTAATTGTGAGATTGATGAAGGTTGGATTTTGATATCAGTATCATAAATTTGACTTTTAAAATGGAGTGCGACTGTTTATTTAGAATAACATGTAGCAGTTTCATCCAGTGTGCTTTATTAATAGTAATTTAATAAAAGGTTTTTTGAGACCTAGAACTAGAAAGACATCAAAATAATATATAATCAGATTTTAAATAAAACTTAGAATTGTATCATCTGAGAGTTTACCCCTTTTATTCCAGAGTGGATAAGGGACTCGGCTA
>NW_004443961.1:16916555-16917420 GCF_000243295.1 Trichechus manatus latirostris
AAACTATTTTTTTAGGAACAGCAATCACTCTTGTGTCTTGTAGAACCAAAAGTCTAGTGGAACTTAGAAAGTAGGAAGACATGATGCAGAGCAAGTAGTAATAAAGTAGCCTATCAGTATGCATATTCCATCTCTCACACACTCATCACGTGTGCTTACTCTTCCCATTCCTCCTCAAAAAACAAGGTGAGACCTGGAGATACACATTTTCACATTTGTCCTACCTGGAACCATGTAGATTAATGTAATGAGGGCATCATGCATAACAACAGACCAAACAAAGATAATTCAGGAACTCTATATCTCTCCGGAACTCTGTTATGAGTATTCTAGATTCAGTGCTGCCCTCAAGGTTTCTGAGATGAGCAGGGAATGGTCTGTCTGCAGATTCTGCACTATTCTCATTGGCTTAGCTTCTCTCTTCCCTTCATGGTTCTCTTTGCTCTCCCCAACTGCTATGCCAGCTTCTTGAATTCTCATCACCACCTTCACTCCTGTCATCTTTTCTCTGGTTTTTCTCACTTTTCTACAATATCACTTGTGCTTGAATTCGGCTCTTACAGCCAGTGACACTGATTTTTACTTCCGTTTAACAGATAGTCACATTTCATACATTTTATTTTTTGGAGTTTGACTCTTTTTGCCCTTCTTTCATGCCAAGTGTTTTCCTTCTAGCAAACTTTACCTTGAGTAATTGAAGGACTATAGAGTAGAACAATTCCAGTTAAAATAATCTAACTTGGGATTTTAATACATGCAGAATTTGAGGACGGAATTGCTCAGACTTGACTTTCTTAGTAAGTTTTCAATACATGTATAGTTAGCAAATATATATGATTGTATTACATTCTACTCATGAATTATT
>NW_004443961.1:16918610-16920326 GCF_000243295.1 Trichechus manatus latirostris
TTAACTCATTAAATGTAAAGAAGAGGTTTTCTCTCTTTGTGTGTGTATAGGTGGTGTTTAACCTGTATTCTGACTCCTGTGTTACTTTGCTTATTTCACAATATGGCGATAGTTTTCTTTTTTGGACAACTGAGCATGCATTCATTCATTTAACAACTATGTATTGAATTCCTGCTATGTTCTAGGCATTGTGAAAGGGTCTTGGAATTACAAAAAATGAATAAAATGTAGACCTTATTCTAAAGCAGCTTAGAGCATACTGAGGGAGATAGAAATATAAACCATTAACAGTAGAGTGAGGGAAGTGCGAATAGAGGTACTGTATGCACAAAGTATTTTAGAAGCTCAGAAGAAGGAGTGAGTACTTGGGGTGGGAGTACTTGGAGTAGGGGTAGGTTTATCTGGGGAGGACCCTAAATGCCGTGTTGAAGTTTCTGAATTTTACCCTAAAGTCAATAGGGATCCATTAAAGAATTTTAAGCCTGAGAATGACACTGTCAGATTTGCCTTCTAGAAAATTCACTCTATAGGGTACAGTTTAAGAGTGAGCGGTACCAGAGTCATTGAAGACCCATAATCCATAAAGAAGCATTTGCAGTAGTGCGAATGAAAATGAGAGTTTGAACTGGAGCAGAGTCAGTTGTGAGAGAAGCAAATTTTTGAGAAGTGCTTAAGAAAAGTTGACACTTTGACTAAGTGTTTGGTTGTTTATGATGGACCAGGAGAAGGAGGAGTCAAGGAAAAATAAAGTTTATTTCCCATCCAAAGATTTCACAGGCCTGTTTTTCACAGGGGAAAAATGCAGTAATGTGACCAGTCATTGCAGCCCTAATGAGTTTTATGGAATGGGCTCCTGTACATAAGGTCACTCTCATGTTTGCTTACAGGTGGTGATTAATTTGAGGAAAGACTGCCTAGTAAATGGTAATTAATGGTTTGACCAGGATTCTGCTTACTGTGCAAGAAGATATCAGTGAATATTGTATTGGTAGCCATTACCAGCATCACTCATGTTTGCTAATAATGTTTTCAGTTATTCAGCCTTTTCTTTTGAGTCAAGAGCAGTTGCACAAGCATTTCATTCTGGGTAATTGTGCTTTTCTCCTCATTTCAATTCAAACCTGGAGGGTTAGGTTATAATTGCATTTCATATTGTAAAATCCCTTGAGCATTAAAACCCTTGAGTCAATGCTGACTCATAGCGACCCTATAGGACAGAGTAGAACTGCCCCATAGGGTTTCCAAGCAGTGGCTGGTGAATTCGAACTGCCGACCTTATGGTTAGCAGCCGAGCTCTTAACCACTGTGCCACCAGGGCTCTGTCTCTTGAGTATTGGCAGATATTAATTACGATATGAATAAACCTGGTGAATTAGGTTCTAACTAGTTAAGTATGTGTTTGTATGTGTATGCACATACAGGAGTATGTGGATGTGTGCATATGAAATTTAGGACTGCGATTGAGCTGCCACAATAGAAATGACCGATAAGGAAAATAGACTGCTTTTACTCTGCCCAAGGGGTATTGATTTCTGATACAGGTTATGTCTCTGTTTATAAAAGATTCACATAGCTACTTTGGAGCCTTTGTATAGAGGGTGGCAGGAGGGGAGGGATCCTAAATAAAACCATCAATACATATTGAAAATGGAAGAATAGCTTCAAATCTCTTGATCCCTATGCTATTATTGTCAGGCATTTTACTTTTACATACAT
>NW_004443961.1:16921724-16923488 GCF_000243295.1 Trichechus manatus latirostris
TCTCTCTGTGCAGCTTTTTCCTGTCTGGTACTCTGTCCTGCAAATACTAGCTGCCTTGGTCTCCCCACACTCTGATCTTAAAGGCTCCACCTGCATTCTCTCTGCTTGCAGTGTGGCCTGGGAAGTCTCTGAAAGCAGTAAGCGGGGGCAGTTGTAGGGCTCACTTCGTTTGTTTCCTGTTAGTCAGAAATCACTGTCCATCATTTCATCATTCCCATTCTGAAAACTGTTGTCTGTCTGTCTCTGTCTTTGTCTCTCTCTCACATGCACACACACATACACACACATTGTGTGTTTGTTTCAGGCAGTGGGATAAATCTGGTCCCTCTTACTACATCTTGCCCTGGAGCTAAAGTCTGAAGGGATGGTTTTTGAATTGTCAGAACCTGCTGGATCTTCAAAGGCATCCATTGTAGTTCGATGGGAAGAGTGCTCTGAGGCTGAGGGTCTTATCCTATTTCTAGCAGTTACCAACTGTGTGACATACTGCATGGACAGACTTATGGAGTACCCTAGTTGGAAGGAACTTTACAAGTCATGTGGTTGATCCTTTATGTGATGCATAAAACTCTTTCTGTGCAGTCTCTCTTGTACTTTCAAATGCTGGGCAACTCTCCCCTTTTGAAGAACACATTTCCTATTTTAGACAATTCTCATGGTTAGAAACTTCTTTCTTATATGAGCTGAGATCTATCTCCTGCTAACCTCCATTTATATTTGTCTAGTGAAATGAACCCCTTTTCCACACAACAGCACCTCTCATCTTTGAAGGTTTATGGCACTTTTCCCTCCCAAGTCATCTCTTCAGGGTAAATACCTCTTAATCTCTGTGAGCCTTGGTTGTCTAATCTCTAAAATGTGGAATTTATTAAGAAAGGATTCCTGAATCTGTGAGTGCTTTCTTTAATGAGTCAGACACCATGCCAGATGCTAAGGATGTAGAAGAGAATATGCTGTTTATGCCTTCCAGAAACTGAGAGGCAAATGGAGGGAAGAGCAGTTAAATGACACGGTACAGTGATAAAAGCAATAATACAAGTGAACACAGTGCCCTGGGCACTTCTCAGGATTGTTAAGAGGATCAATTGAATTAAGGTATGAGAAGTGTACTCTGTACACTATAAAAGACTATAATGTGTTTGGTAGTAGTAGTTGTTGTCAAAGGTTTATCAAGAGCTGATCCATCCCCATTATTTTTCTGAAGCCTGTTATGGCTCTGAGCTTTTCAGTTATAAGGTTCTGTTTGAAACCTCTGGATTCCACATAATTAATTAGTTTTGATATGTGACGGTGTTCACAGAGGGTAGAAACATGCCAATAAGTTCATTTTTCCCCTAGTACTGCAAGAAACCCTGGTGGTGCAGTGGTTAAGCACTCAGCTGCCAACTGAAAGGTTGTGAGAGACAGACCTAGTGGTCTGCTCCTATAAAGAAAACCCTATGAAAGTGGTACCCCTGAGACTATGGCCCTTAAACACCCTTCAGACCTGGAACTAAACCTATTCCTGGAGATCACCTTTTAGCCAAACAACAGACAGGCCTATAACGTGAACAATAACACCTGTGAGGAGCATGCTCCTCAGAACAATCAACCATACAAGGCGAAAAGGACAGCATTTGCCCAAAAACAAAGTTTAGAAGGCAGGAAGGGGCAGGAAAAATGGGTGTATGGAAACGGGGAACCCAGGGAAGAAGTGGGTAGAGTGCTGTCACATTGAGGGGATCGCAACTAATGTCATGAAACAAAATTTGTATAAATTGTAGG
>NW_004443961.1:16925863-16926729 GCF_000243295.1 Trichechus manatus latirostris
TGTATTTTCACGTGCAGTTGCACAGCATGCACTCACAGAAATGTTCCTCAGTAAGTATCCGTGGCCCTGACCACTAATGGAAAAATTAGGACAGGCAGCAAAGAGAGATGGAGGCAATTCTGGAGAGAACCCACTGGTGTCGTTAGTGATGCTGGATGGAACCTCCTACCCGTCTGGTCCCAGATGGTCTCTTATCAGGGAGACTTGAACTTTGTAGGCTGAATAAGACCCAGGGTATCATTACCAGGCCTTTCTGCATTAATAAGAAAATGATAATATGATTACAATTATAACCAGTATTCAAAGTACTTTCACACACACTACCAAAAACCTGATGCTGTCAAGTCGATTCTGACTCACAGAAACTCTATAGGACAGAGTAGAACTTTGCTATAGGATTTCCAAGGAGGGGCTGGTGGATTCGATCTGCTGACCTTTTGATTAGCAGCCGTAGTTCTTAACCACTGAGCCACCAGGGCTCCATAGGGATAGAAGAGCAAGTTAAATGACACTGTTAGGAAACAATCAGATGAATCTGAAGTGTGGAACATTCTGTAAGACATTTGACTTGGCCTCTTCAAAAAGTCGGTGTCATAGAAGAAAAACAGGTCTGTACCTGCCAAGAGAAGCAAATCTGATTATGAAAATCTATTTGCTGAGCTTTATCAGTCGCTACTTTTAAACAAAATGAAAGTTTTTCTCCATATGCAGTACAAACTTACAGGTTCTCATAGGTAACCATCTTCTTTCTATTCTCTCTATGCTGAACAAGAGCATATAGGCAACGTTCCAGAATTCAAGAGAAAAAATTTTCTCCATACCATCAGGAACATTTGTTTCCTTTTGAGAATAGTCTGTATTTGTAA
>NW_004443961.1:16928275-16929930 GCF_000243295.1 Trichechus manatus latirostris
CACTCATATGTGGCAGGAGACACAGGAATGTTTATTGCTGCATTGTTTTTAATAGTGAAAAATATGAAACAACCCAAATATAAATCAATAAGGATATGGATAAACAAGTTTTGATATATTTTTATAGTAGAATACTATAGCTGTGGATAGAATCACATTTGGGAATAGGGTTTTGTTTGTTATGTTAGTGAGGCCACATCAGTGTAGGATGTGCCTTATACCTAATCATTTATGAGATACGAAAAGCAGATTAGGCACAGAAACAAGCATGCACATGTAGGGGCAAAAAGATGCCACATGGAAATCGACAAGGACCTAAGGAACACCATTGTTATAGAAACTGAGACAAGTATCTTCCCCCAGATCCCACAGAGAGTGTAGAGCTGGTGCCCAGAATTCGGACTTCTAGCCTTTTGAACTATGAGAAAATAAAGTTCTGTTCTTTAAAACCACCCACTTGTGGTATTCATGTTACAGCAGCACTCAGAACCTAAGACGAATACTATGTTGTGTTAGTTGCCCATCAGTTGGTTCTGATTCATTGTGACCTTACCTATAACAGCAAAACACTCTCAGTCTTGTGCCATCCTTATAATCTTTGGTATGTTTGAGCCCATTGTCACAGCTATCATGCCAGTCCATCTCATGGAGGGTCTCCCTCCTTTTCATTGGCCCTCTACTTTAGCAACCGTGACATTCTTTTCCAGCGATTGATCTTCCCTTATGACATGTCCAAAGTAAGCAAGATGAAGTCTTGCCATCCTTGCTTCTAAGCAGCATTTTGGCTATATTTTCTCCACAACTGACTTGCTTGTTTTTCTGGTAGTTCATGTATTCAGAATTCTTTGCCAACACCACAATTCAAATGTGTCAATTCTCCTTTGATCTTCCTTTTTCATTGTCCAGACAAATACTGTTCAGCACTTAAAATGAATGATCTACTACATAGAGCAACGTGTATATATTTGATTATAAAAAGTTGCAGAAGGGTATATACAGTATGATACCCCATTTATGTAAGTTAAAAAATGGAAAATAAATCTTTAAATTGTTTATGGATGCTCTAGCACAGTTTTGGAGCCCTAGTGGCACAGTGGTTAAGAGCTCGGCTGCTAACCAAAAGGTGGGCAGGTCGAATCCACCAGCTACTCCTTGGAAACCCTGTGGGACGGTTTTAGCTGTCCTATAGGGTCGCTATTAGTCAGAATTGACTCGATGGCAACGAGTTTGGTTTTTTTTTTTGGAAAAGTGTCCTTATACTACAGCCTCTGGACTAAATCTGACTCATGGCCCATTTTCAACAGCCCATGAGCTAAGAATGATTTTGACATTTCTAAAGTATTGTAAAAACAAAGAATATGTGACATAGAGGACACCTGACCCTAAAATCCTAAAATACTATTTCCCCCTTTATTAAAGTTTGCTGACCCCTGCTGTAGCAAATGATCTGTGTGCCTAGGGCCACATTCCCTCAGCTAAGCTTGCATGGAGAACTTCAGCGTCCCACCCCCAGCCTTCCTGCCTTGGGGATTTCTTACAAACCTTGAACTTCAGCTATTCTTAGAGCAGCCTGACATGTCAGGAGTTAAAGCACCTGGAGGTAACCTACTCCAATGGGATCATGAATCAGCTGATAATCACAGTAGCTCCCTGTT
>NW_004443961.1:16931088-16932239 GCF_000243295.1 Trichechus manatus latirostris
TTTTTTTTGTTGTTCTTGAAGCATATTGTGTTATCTTTCATATTTAGGTCTATGATCCATCTCAAATTTTTTATTTATTTTTATTACATGCACATAACAAAACATACGCTAACTCAGCAATTTCTACATGTTCAATTCAGTGACGTTGATGACATTCTTCATGTTGTATAAACCTTCTAGCTTTCCTTTTCCAAATCATCCTACCATCATTAACATAAACTCACGAGCCCTTAAGCAAAATTTCTGCCTTTTTTTCCTCTCTTCCATCCCTAGTAACCAATAATAATCTTTAGCGTCTATATATTTGCTTATTTCATGTAAGTGAGATCATACAGTATTTGTCCTTTTGCAACAAGTGGAATCCTTTTGTGATTCTAAGCTCTCATTTGGCTGAGTGGAACTAAATATATCTAGAGTAATGTTTTAAAATCATAAATCTATCATATTTCTCCCTTGTTTCTCTTAGGAGGAAGGCCTTCATTTAAGTCCAAAGGGCCTGCAGGATCTAGCTCCTCCCAGCATCTCCAGCTTAATCTTGGGTGCTTTCTCCCTCCCTTTCTGCCCTCTGTACCCCAGCATTCTTGTCTGTTCTTATATCACAGGCCAACCATGTGCCAGGGGCTGCACTAGCCATCAAGAAATAGAGAGCGAGATCAAAATCATTGCCTTCAGAGAGCTCTAAAAAGTTGGAGAGGCATTCAAATAAATAAGTATATTAAAAAATGCAGTCTAACACATGCTGGATAGTGTTAGCCTCAGGAGCTATAGGAGCACAGGGAGATTTGGACATCTTCACAGAGGAGGGTACAGTTGAACTAGGGACAACCTGATTCAGTAGGCATGTCGGCAAAGGAAGTAAGTTATGGGTTTACTATTGAAGGACAGTAAAACTTAACTGATTTTTAATCAGTTGTTGTTAGATATCAAGAAAGTGTTTACTAACACTTTTTAGTAACATTAACAGTTATAGAAAGTAAGTTAGAAATTTTTAAGAGCTTTTGCACATTAAAATATCCCCTGGTACCTACTATACAGCTACGGTAGTCAGAACACCCTGGTACTGGTACAATGACAGATACATTGACCAATGGAACAGAATTGAGAACCCAGATGTAAATCCATCCACCTGCAGTCACCTGATCTTCGACAAG
>NW_004443961.1:16934584-16936436 GCF_000243295.1 Trichechus manatus latirostris
ATCTCACATTCTCCTGCTTAATCTTTACTTGCTAAGTCAGGTAACCAATATACCACCAAATTCTGGTGACATGGATTGATTTTATTTTTTAAAAATTGTGTCTTAAGAGATCACTTCTGAAAAATGCATTTTCAATCTAGCATTGCATTCTGAAATATAAATCTCTAATTCATCTTTATTAGTAACAAGTGCCCACTATCATGTCATTTCGATTTTAAATATCCTCATCTGGAATGATGTCATATAGATTAATGATAAATACATAAATTTAGTGTGCAAATTGTTGTATCAATGAGGATACCTTTAGGTGGCAAGTAACAGAAAAACCAAGCAAACTGACTTGAACAATAAAGGGAACTTAGTGGTTCATGGAGCTAGAAAATCCAAAGTAGGGGGAATGCCTTCAGGCTTGGTGGGATTAGGATTCCAGCTCCATTTCTCTGCAACTTGCTTTAACGTTCTCTTTTTCCCCGCTTCTGTGTGCAACTCCATCCTCAGGGTGGCTTCCTCAAGGGAGCAAAATGGCTGCCCACAGCTCTAAGCCTGTATGTATCCTCCTCCAAGTTCAGAAGGAGAACAGTCGCCCGGTCTAAGCTTCTAAACAAGAGTTCTGAGATTCATTCTCATTGAACTAACTTAGGTCATATGCCCAACCTGGAAGTGCTCACTTGGCCAAGCATACTTGAATGTGCGATATTGACTGTTGACCTATTCTGATCAGGATTTAGCCTTAGATGCAGGGCACTGGGTCAGCTTCCCCTGAAACATATGTCCACATCAGGTTGGGAGCAACCCAGAAACAAAATGGATGCTCTCAGGGAGGAAAATATCAGTGCTGGATAGTCAACAACATATACTACATTTGCATAGAAATATACATTGAGTTATTGTTCTGCATCCCTTCTTTCGTAAACTTAGTATTCAAGGATAGAGAATGTCCAATGATAGGAAGATGGTTCAGTAGATTATGGTAGACCCTAATATGGATTACCATAGCACCATTGGTACAACAACTGCTAGCACCACTGCTGCTGCCACCACCACCACCAAGCTTGTATACCATGTGGGAATTTATAAGATGATTTCTCATATCTTTTTGAGTTTGATATTTATAATATTGTGATGAACTAGGATTTAGTTTTTCAATGACTCTTGTGAAATAGGGAAAGTATTACTTCCCCATCCCCTTTTTAAAACAGAAATTGGATGCATGTAGTTTAAGTAGACTTCTTTAAAGTTACTTGATGTGTAAATCTCAGAGCTGTACTTCCACACCACCCCATCCCCTACCCGCCTCTACCCCCACTTTCTGACTCTTGTTCATTCATACAACACTCGGCAAATATTGATGTAGCTCCTGCACTGTGGAGGTGCTTCAGATGGAACAGTGAACAAGTCAGACAATTTCTCCTCTCAAGGAACTTCAAGCAAAGGAAATAATTGCAAATTTTATTAAGTGCTGTGTAAAAAACTTGAGCTGAAAAAGAGGACAATGGGAGGAAGAAGGACATCCCCTCTGAGATAATGACATTAAAGCTGAGATCTAAAGGAAGGAAAAAAGCAACCTGGTAAAGAACAAAAAAATAATGTTTGAGAAACCGAGACCAGCCTAAGTGAAGGCCCCACATCCAGAGTTTCTGATTCAGTGCCTCTGGGATGGGAAGAGAATTTCCATTTCCCAAAGGTTACCAGGTGATTTTGGTAATGTGGCCTGGGGACCACCTTGAGAACTGCTGTGGTAGAGCAAAACTTTTAAAATAATCTTTTCCTAATGAATTACATAAAGTCAACATAGAAATATGCCCTGCTAGATTTTCTTTATAACTAGTTACTTTTAAAAACTGGTTTTATG
>NW_004443961.1:16937415-16939045 GCF_000243295.1 Trichechus manatus latirostris
TTTACTGTATGACTTCTAGCAACTTTAAGTTTGTAGAAAAGCTAAACATTTCTTTGTTGCTTCTACAGTGCTATGTATAATTATATGAGTAAACTAGAACTATTGGTATATAGTTCATTGAGGGAGTAGGAGATGGAATAACAAAGTCAGTAGCTTCTTTCCATTTTAGGGTACTGGGAAAAGAAGAAATCAAGTGAGCCCTTAGATGGTGCAGGATGCAGTGACATTACTCTGAATACACATGTAAAACGGGAAACGCTGCTGCAGTAGATGGAACACGGGGCCCTTGTGCGCAGTGGTTAGGCATTTGGCTGCCAGTTGGAATCCACCATCCGCTCCTTGGAAACCCTATGGGGCAGTTCTACTCTGTCCTACAGGGTCACTGTGAGTCGGAATCGACTGGATGGCAACGAGGTTTTTTTTTTTTTTGACTTGTGAGGCAGAGGACACCTAAAATTCTAATCACGGAGATGGGGAATAAAAAAAGAAAACCAGGAATTTGTATGATACTGGAGCTTCCCCCACTTCTCCTGCTCTGACTTCAGAGTGAGCTGGTGAAGTGTGAGTCCCCAGAGAGAGCGCTGCAGTGCAGGCAGCAGCCCTGGCAGCTTAGATGGAAGCGGAGCGGTGCCTCTGTCAGCCAGCCTTCACAGGCGGTGATGCCTCCTTAGCATTCAGGAATTTTTCCCAGGAGTATAAACTGAAAACTACATATATATGTGTATCTATAGCTCTGCCCTGTCTATTGCTAAGGAGCTTTTAAAAGTTTTGGCCTGGATGATAGAATTTCTATGGATAGATAGTTAACAAATTCGGTATCTCAGACAGGGACTCGTCTTCCTGAGTTTTGAGTAGTTATTATTTTGAATCTAATTTCATTCCTTTATCAGTAAAGGATGCTCTTCCCTCCTCCACAGCAAGGTGAATGGTTTTCTGTATAATATAGTGGGTTACGAGGTCTCTTCCATGCATATCAATTTGTTGTCCAGCCACTTGCATGACTATCTCTGAAGTCTCTTCGTCTCTTTATTGTCATTTAATGTAAAGCTGATGATGTATTATTGCAGCTATGAGCATGGGGCTAGCTTGTTTTAGGAAGAGAAGAGCGTTGACCTCAGAATAGAGGTTGGCTGCCACATTTGGTGACAAAGTGCTATATAGAGAACTGAATATGTGATGTGTGAAATACTTGCAGAAAGTTTCTCAGATGGCTTCAAATAGCTGTTGGCTTATAATTTGTTCCTGATGTTTGCTTTCAGCAAAGCTAAACTACTACCTTGAATGAATGGAGGAAGGCTGTTCAAGCCTCAGTGATGGAAATGGAGCATATCTTAAGCTCCTGCCCTGTAGCTGGAACCCAAAAACTGTCAGTTATTCTATGTTTCATGAGCATTTCCTACAGTTCTGATGATATTTCTATAGACAGAAAATGAGATGGAAGAGAGATATACTATATGTAAAAATATAAGGATTGTAGTTCCTGTGGTCTGATTCCTGGTATCGTTTAGATCACATTTATTTTGCCTTTGAGCCCATTGCACTAACCTACACCATATATGCAGAAGTTTGCATGAACACTAGTCTATCAGATTCTTGAATTCTAATGATTCTGGGATGATTGTTCTAACCA
>NW_004443961.1:16940253-16941589 GCF_000243295.1 Trichechus manatus latirostris
AATTAATTTAACCATACCGTTCTCCAACTTAAAACCTTTTAATGACCCCACATCAACTCTAGGATAAAATCTAAGGTCTGATTGTAGTACTATAAATCAGTTGCTGTTGAGTCAACTCTAACTCATGGTGATCCTATGTGTGTCAGGGTAGAATGTGCTCCATAGGGTTTTCAGTGGCTGATTTTTCAGAAGTAGATCACCAGACCTTTCTTCCGAGGCACCTCTGAGTGGACTTAAACCCCCAACCTGTTGGTTAGCTGCTGAGTGTGTTGACCATTCATGCTACCCAGGGACTCCATATTTACCATAAGACTCAGCAATTCCACTTCTAGGTTTCTACCCAAAAGAAATGAAAACATATGTCCACGCAGACTTATATGCACTTGTATGCAACAGTTTGTGGCAGCATTATTCATAACTGCCAAAAAATTGGAAGCATTCCAAATGACCATCAACTGGTGAATGAATAAGCAAAATGTGACATAACGATGCAATGAAAAACTAATCAGCTAAAAAAGAACTGAACTACTGATACACATAACAGCATGGATGACTCTCTTCTCAGTGAAAGAAGCCCGATATTGAAAACCAGCTATTATGTGATATCGTTTGTATGTCATTTCTAGAAAAAGTAATACTATAGAAACAGAAAGCAGAGTGGTTATGATACTAGAGGTGGGTCAGTACCTGGAGAAGAACATCACATTTGATAAAGTAGAGGGTCATTGAAAAAGAGGAAGAACCTTAACGAGATGGTTTGACACAGTGACTGCAACAATGGGCTCAAGCATAACAACGATTGTGAGGATGTTGCAGGACCAGGTGGTGTTTCGTTCTGTTGTACATAGGGTCACTCTGAGTCGGAACTGACTCAATGGCACCTAGCAACAACAGCAACAGAGGTGGAAGCAGAGATTGACTAGGGATGGAAACAAAGAAACTTTCTGGAGTGATGGGAGTGTTAAAACTAGGTTGTGGTGATGGTTGCACAGCTGTATAAATTAACTAAAACTCAAAGAAATAAATCAAAAGTCTTTAGCATGTCACATAAGGCCACCACCATTTGATCCCTTCCTGCCTCTGCCGCCTCACTTCTCATCATTTCCTGCCTTATGTTCTGAGCTCTAGCAACACTGAAATATATGTACTTTTCTGCATATAAGATGTTTGTGGCGTGTTCATCACGTAGAGGCTTCTGCTTGAGAGGGCTCCCTTTATCCAGTATCCATCTCATTTGCAAATTAGCCCAGGCTCCAGGAACCCTTGTCTCCTCATCCAACTAGGGCCACATTGTCCATTCAGGGCTTTGGTGGTACTCTGTACCTTTTTTTTTTTT
>NW_004443961.1:16942334-16977736 GCF_000243295.1 Trichechus manatus latirostris
TTCAATCCAATGACATTCCACCCTTTGGCCCCCAAAAAATCACATCCTTGCAACATGCAAAACATATTCACCCCATCATATCATAGCAAAAGTCTTAACTCCAAGTCCAAAATCCAAAAACTCCTCTTCATCTGTGAAATCTAGAATGCAAGTTGTCTGCTTTCAAAGTACAAGGGCAGAACAGGCACAAGCTAGACATTTCCATTACAAATGGGAGAAATTGTAGGGAAAGAAGGGATAACAGGCACGAGCAAGTCAGCAGAACACATTACATTAGCCCTCAAGGCTTTGAAAATAAGCTTCTGTTTTCTGAGACATTCACGCAGTAGCCCTGCCCTCCAGACTCTGGGTATTGGCCACACTCTCCAGATTCTGAAGGGAGGCCCCTCTGCCCTGGGCTTCAGTTCCACCTTCCAGGCCCACTGGGACAGCAACTCTGCTCCCTAGGCTTTAGGTGGCCCCATTCTCCCAGTCCATCTGAGCGGCGACTCCACTCTCAGAAACACCAGAGGCCATGGCTCTACCCTTTGAAGCCCCAGAGGTCCTGGCCATGCCTTTTGAGATTGAGGCAGCTTGGCTTTCTGTGTTCCTTGCCTCTTCAGCTTCTGTTTCCTGGTTTCTTGGCCTCTCGGCTCCTTGGCCTCACGCCCACATCTGCCCTGCTGGGGCAAGTGTTCCAAAGCTCTGTAGCCCCACCAGTAAGTGCCTGGAGGCACCTCACTCTGCCAGTAAAGTTTGGCTGGAAGGCACTCAGCTCTCTTGCTCCGTGGGTCGGCTCCAGCGCTGTCTGGTGCCAGTCTCCTGGTTCTGCTGCTGTTTCTTACAATTTGTGCCTTCTCTGGTGTTAGCAGTTCTCTTCACTTCCTTCTGAGTCTTCTATCCATTCACAGTTTCAAAACTGCTTCCACATTTTAGGTAGCTGTTAGAGCAGCACCCCACTTTCTTGTACCAAATTCCATGTTAGCCGTCCACGTGTGGTATTTCTGTTATAGCAGTACTAGATGACTAAGATGAGGGTCTTCCTTTTTTTCGCTGACCCTCTACTAAGCATGATGTCCTTCTGCAGGGACTGATCCCTCCTGATAACATGTCCAAAGTATATGAGACTAAGTCTTGCCATCCTTGCTTCTAAGGAGCATTCTGGCTGTACTTCTTCCAGGACAGATTTATTCATTCTTCTGGCAGTCCATGGTATAGTCAGTAGTCTTCACCAACACCATAATTCAAAGGCATCAGTTCTTCTTTGGTCTTCCTTATTCATTGTTCAGCTTTCACATGCATATGAGGGGATTGAAAACACCGTGACTTGGATCAGGCACACCTTAGTCCTTAAAGTGACATCTCTGCGTTTTAACACTTCAGAGAGGTGCTTTGCAGCAGATTTGTCCAATGCAATATGTTGTTTGATTTCTTGACTGCTGCTTCCATGGGCATTGGTTGTGAATGTAAGTATTGAAATAGTTTGTTTCTATATCCATATATCCCACTGTCTTAGTTATCTAGTGCTGTTACAACAGAAATACCCCAAGTGGGTGGCTTTAACAAACGGAAATTCGTTCTCTCATGGCCTAGGAGGCCAGAAGTCTGAATTCAGGGCACCAGCTCCAGGGGAAGGCTTTATCTCTCTGTTAGCTCCGGGGGAAGGTCGTTGTCATCAGTCTTCACCTGATCTAGGAGCTCCTCAGCACAGGGACCCTGGGTCCAAAGGACACACTCTGCTCCTGGTGCTTCTTCCTTGGTGGCAAGATGTCCCTCTTCTGTCTGCTTGCTTCTCTGTTATATCTCAAAAGTGACTGCCTCAAGATACAACCTAGTCATGTAAACTGTGTCCTACGATTGTGTCCTGCCTTGTTAACGTAACTGCCTCCAATCCTGCCTCTTTAAATCATACCCATTAAAAAAAAAAAAAAAAACCCTTTGCCAACGAGTTGACTCCAACTCATAGCAATCCTATGGACAGAATAGAACTGCCGCATAGAGTTTCCAAGGAGCGACTGGTGGATTCAAACTGCTGACCTTTTGATTAGCAGCTGAGCTCTTAACCACTTCATCACCAGGGCTCCCATGAACACCATAGAGGTTAGGATTTACAACACGTAGGAAGATTACATCAGATCACAAAATGGAGGACAACCACACCCTCCTGGGAATCACAGCCTAGCCAAGTTGACAGACATTTTTAGGGGACACAATTAAATCCATAATACCCACCAAACTATGAATTCCCAGAGGGCATGGCTCATGTCTTTGCATTTGAAACCTCGAATGCTAGTAAAGTCCTTGGTACATAGTCGGCACTCAATTTTACTTCTGTGGTATTTATTCTGTTTAGTGGCTTTAATCCTAAACATGATCTGTTGTCTTTTTTATAAAGAATGGGATTTGTATCAAAATAACTCTTATCTGGAAAATATACAAAGAGTACTCTTCAAGCACTTTTCATGGCATTTTTACTTTCCCTCCTTATTCCTAATTTATAGTCTGCCTATGGTACTATAAATAGCACTGCAGCAATCGGAAATAGACATCAAATTTGAGTTGCAAGGGCTCTTAGAACTCTTTTGGTTATCCAGCCCCCTACCCTACCCCATTATGTGAATGAGGAAACCAAGGCCCGGAGAGGTTTGTAGTTTACTTAGGTCACAAAACTAGTTGGTAAGAAGGGAAGAGCTTTCCAGGAAAGTCTGTCTTAACAAATGAAATCACAGGGTTACTCCTCCTTGCCTTATCAAATGAGTCATCTGGCATTAGGTTCTAGGTCACTATTTATTAACCAGGTATGAAATAGATCATTAATTACTGGCACCTACCTCAGTTTGTGGCACAGTGGTTAAGAGCTCAGCTGCTAATCAAAAGGTCAGCAGTTTGAATTGACCAGCTACTCCTTGGAAACCCTATGGGGCAATTCTAGTATGTCCTATAGGGTCACTATGAGTCGGAATTGGCTTGATGACAGTAGGTTTTTTGTTTTATTTTTCACCACCCTTTGTGAGTTCTGTGTTTTGTTTTGTTTTGTTTTTCCCCTTCAAGGAAATTTATGACTGAGCTTTAAATAGAATTTTAAAGTACTCTAGCCCCAAGTCAGAGAGTTTATTTTTGGCAAACATTGTCTTCATAGAATTTGTCCAATTTCAGTGGCTTATTGCAGTGGACTATGAAAATGTACAAAATTTATCCCATTGCCAGGGATGGTAAACTTTATGGAAATGTCATCCCTGTCTGCTGCACCCCTCCTTAATTACTCTTTATCTGACGAGGAATTAGATTATTTGGGAGAGTCGAAAAATAGAGGCATATCAGTGGTGACTTTTCAGTATGTGCATTGTACATACTTTTTTTATGTTCTAGAAGACAAAAATAGGTCACTTGTAAGTGAAGTTATATTGGTAGTTGCCTTCTTAGTCACTCCTGACTCATGGCAACGTTTTAGGTGACACATAGTTATAAACTCTTTCCAGTGAGGGCCTGTGAGCTCAGCATGATGCTTATATAATAAATACTGTCAGCTCCCTTTGAGGGACGTATGTAAGGAATTAGCCACATATTCTGTGGGAAATTTTCACTTTGGAAAAATGAAGCTTCAGAAAGTTGTTACTTTTAACCCCAGTGAAACACATCAAAAACAATTAGAACATCATGCAAATAAATTTCTACACTTCCAATATAGTATCTGACAAATAGCAAGATAGACTGGAGACTGGGAAAAGGGCCAAGTGCTTAGCTCACCCAAACCCATTTTAAAGTTTTTAGTTCCAGATAGTCAAGGAAAATCAGTCTTAATTCTGTTGAATTCTTGGGGGAAAATTTTGGGTTTTTATATTATATGAGAGAAACCTTCTCACTTTTCTTCAATATACATATTCCACTTAATAGTAAGAAACAGTCAGAATTAGCTTAATTTAAATTGAAGCAAATGCCTTTACTCATTTTCTAAGAAAATCTTAAATTTCTGGGTGGGGGAAAATAAATATATTTTGTTTGAAATCCATTTCAGAACATCATGACATTTAAGCATTCCAGTTTAATGACAGCTGAGAAGAACTAGTGTGAGACTTATATCCCATAAAGTGAATCCACACTACCTTTGAAACATGGGAATACCACCATCTGGAAATACAAGATCTACTTGTATTTAGCCAAGTTCTAAAAAAATAACTGCTGTAACTTTGACTCTCCTGTTTCCTTGGGAGTATTTGACATGTCTTCAAGTACTGCCATTATAGTTTTGTTTTTAGTACCTTACTAATGAATAATGATTAAAGAACTTTCATGATGAGTCAGAGTATGAGCTTCTTTTATTTATTATCGTAGGTTGATGCCTTTCTCAAAGTATTGGGAAAAAGGTACAGTGACCCAGAGGGATGGTGATTATGACTGCTTTCTAAAGAACTTGTGCATTAAGTAATGTACCTTAATAATGCATTTAAGGCAGTCGCAAAAGGACAAACAATGTATGATATCACTTACATAAAATAGTGAGGATAGGCAAATATATAGACACCACAGTTTCTTAGTGATTTTTATTTGTTAGTTGCCATTGAGTCTATTCTGAATCATGTGACATTATAGGTGATAGTTATATATGTAAACTAATATATATGTGTATATATATGGATATATACACATATACATACACACACATATATATATGTGTGTATAAACCAGGATTGATGGAAGAATGTATACCATTAATGCTAATTGAAATTATAATAGAAGTAATATGGTGGATGAGTGTAGAATGGTTACAATTAAAAAGTTAAATTTTTCTTTAACTTGGGCTACCATATATAAAATGTCATATAGCATAGTTTGTTGAATGCCTGGTGCTGGTAGAGAAAAAGAGATTATATTTCAGAGGACAGAGTAAACTCTCCAAAAGGAGAGATTGAGCCATTGCTAACTCATAGCTAAGGGTCTTCCTTGCATTTATGTGCATTTTGGAGAATCTCAGAATGACCATTGAGATAAAATTTCTTCAGCTGTAAGTGCTCTGTAAGCACAGTCTCAGATGTTTTGAAACAAATATACAGTATGATTCTTGCTTTTAGCATCTTACAGTTCAGATGAGCAAAGGTCCTCAGCAATTCTACTCAGCACGTGATTTGTTCCAAGTAGTCTAAGAGATATTGCATGTCACTAAGAGTACAAAGGAAGTCTACTCACTTCCATCTGGGATGGGCTGTCAAGGATGATGGAGAAGGTGAAATCTGGGCAAGCTCTGAGACAACTGGTAGGATTTAAAGAGTATAAAAGAGTAATCAGTCTAGGTAAAAACAGAGGGAATGAACACAGCACATTCGGTGGATGGTAAGGAAACCTGAGAGCCCTGGTGGCACAACGGTTAAGCACTTGGCTGCTAACCAAAAGATTGGTGGTTGGAACCCACCAGCAGCTCCACAGGAGAAAAGACCTGGATATTTGCTTCTGGGAAGCCCTATGGGGCAGTTCTACTCTGTCATATGAGGTCGCTGTAAGTTGGAATCAACTCATCAGCACACAACAAATAACAAGGAAAACTTTGATGATGAATAGTAGGAGATAAAACTGAACAAAAACAGAAGTTAGGAGGCAAAGAAATTCTCGAGTGTGGGAGGCAGGAGTGAATTTGGTTTTAAGTCTATTGAATTTCACTGATGAGGTGATTTTCAAGGAGACCTTTATAAAAGGCATTTGGAGATATGGTAGTGGTGGTGGTTGTTAGGTGCTGTAAGGTCAGTTCTGACTCACAGTGACCCTTTGTACAACAGAATGCCTGGTCCTGCACCATCCTCACAATTGTCACTGTGTTGCAGCCATTGTTGCAGCCACTGTGTCAGTCCATCTCGTTGAGGGTCTTCCTCTTTTTCACTGGCCTTCTACTTTGCCAAGCATGATGTCCTTCTCCAGGGACTGGTCCCTCCGGAGAATATGTCCAAAGTACATGAGATGAAGTCTCGCCATCCTTGCTTCTAAGGAGCATTCTGGATGCACTTCTTGCAAGACAGATTTGTTCGTTCTTCTGGCAGTCCATGGTATATTCAATATTCTTCACCAACACCATAATTCAAATGCATCAGTTCTTCTTCAGTCATCTGTTAATTGGTTAGTAAATGAAATGTAATGCTGGGAAGAATTAGAGTTGCAGCTAGAGCATGCAGCACCTTCTGCCTAGAGGTGACAGTTCAAGTGGGAAGGATGAGTCATTGTTGGAAAGCAGTGCAGCATCCTTTGGGCTGGACACAGTGCTCATTTATTTCATCTGTCGCTTGCTGCTGGTTCCGTGTGACATGTTTCTTATTTGGTCTGTGGAGAAGAATAGTAAGCATGAGACAACACCACCACAGACTCAAAATTAAGACCGTTTTAAAGTGTGAGTTGATCATATTGTTTATTTTATTTGTTAAAAGTTGTGCCTTTTTAAGACCATCCCAGAGTGGGGTGATCAGTCTTATTTGCCTTGGTGTATGCCGTCTTAACATTAATTATTCACCTTTATCTTAATATTCACAGCAATACGTGGTTCAATTTACTGAGTAGTTACTGTGAGGAATACAAATAAGATAGGTGAAAATAATGTTTTTGATTTGATTAGAATACAGAGTGTATGGAGGAGTCCCTGGGTGGTGCAAACGGTTAACACACTCAGCTACTAACCAAAAGGCTAGAAGTTCAAGTCTATTCAGAAGCACCTTGGAAGAAAAACCCTGGTGATCTACTTCCAAAAAATCAGTCATTGAAAACGCTATGGAGCACAGTTCTACTCTGATACATGTGGGGTCACCATGAATTGGAGTCAACACAATGGCAGCTGCTTGGAGAATATAATGGCAGATAAGATTAGACAAATAAGCACTCAATGTTGTGCTAAGTGGGTGCCATTGTAGATTTTGAACAGAGGAGTTGTATTTTTAGGTTTTTAGAAGGTGCAGTGGGACATAGTGGGGTGTATTGGCTCTCATGTAGTGTTCTGTTTGATTCAAATATCTTTCGCTGATCTTGGCGTAAATAGATCCTAAATTTCTCAAATGGCAAGCATATTAGTGAAAGTATACTAAACTGCATCAGAAAATATTCAATACTATGAAACCTTAGTTTTAGGAACCATCTCACTGGAAAAGAGTAGGGCAAACAGTTCTTAAATAAATGATCCCAGGTAATGCAAACAAAACTCCTTGTTGGCCAGATGGATTCAGAGTCTGTATTCCTCACCTTGGTTCCTATACAGCAAACTGTAGGAAGATTTAGCAACATTATTTAAAGAAAAGGAGGAGAAAACAATTGCCACACTCCTCAGGAATGAGTCAGTTGTTACTTAGCCCACTGTTTCATGCAGTGCCTTGATATATTTGGATCCTTTATGACTTGGAAAAATAGCCCAGAGAACAATGTAGATGTTACTTTGAATATTATTTGTTTGCAGGAATCTAATTAGATAAGAAAATTTTAAATCAACCAGCTAATCAGACCATTACCAGTATCCGACTGCTCACATCATTTGTTATGTTTGTGGAGCTGTTTCTCTCAGAGCAGCTCAAATAACAGCTTTTGTAGAGAAGAGAAACCGTCTCTCTCTCACACACACACATACACTCACTTACACAGCAAACACAGCACCTGTAAACCAAATAGTTAAAGCCAGTGGACTGATGAGTTAGCCTCAGTGTGGACTACCAGAACTGGTTTCAATTTTTTAACACCTGGAGTTATCCCATTTTATATCCCAGCTACTGTAGTGCTCAGTTGTTGATAGATGCAAAAAGGGGGGAAATGGAAATCACTCTCAATTAGTTGAGTAATATAGGATTGTGATATTGGTCCTTGTGCTTTTGATGAGAGCCGTGTTTTACTTCCTAAATATCGTCAAAATGTGAGTAACCCAGTATTACCAAGATTCTCTAATGATAAATGGGCACATTAAGGATAAATGGACACATTAAGGATAAATGGACACATTACTCGGCTATGTGTTTTACATGTCAGCTTGGCAAGTAAAAATGTTTCATTCCAGATAATTGGAGGGCTTTATATATAAGGATCCTTTTTGACAATAATGGGGCCTTGGAATATAATTGAGTTCCCAGACATTGGTGACAGTCAACTGAGATGACAGTTGATTTGGGGTTGTGTAGCAAATTTTTCTTATTGTGTAGGAGTTTGACTAGATTCATTTCCTAGCCCAAATTTTGCTGTAAACCATACATTTCAAGAGTGGAGAATAAAAATAGGGGCTAAAATATAAGTTAAATCTGCTGTTACTGAGCAAAGTTAGAAGGAGGGAGTCAGTGTGACATAGTAAAAATTTGCTTCACTGGTGGTCAGCTTGGTGATAGGGAGAGGCTGCTATTAATAAACTTTAAGGCTCCTTCATCCCCGATTTTCTATAACTTAAACCTGAACATGCAGGGCAACTCAATGATACTTGGAAATCCATTAGGATATCCTAATCAGAATTTTAACTCCTTCTTCCCTTTCTGAAATGGTAAATTTTTTCTTAGGAATGCAGGTAGGAAAGCCAATTACTGGACAAGATCACAGTTGTTACAGATTTTAAATTTGGTAGTATTGATGCCAGAAAAAGCATGGACCTGTACAAACTGCTGATATAGGTAATATTAGCATCACTCTGGGCACTGGTTAAGTGAGAGGGCTGATATCAAAGATCAAGAGTTAAGACAACAAATCCAACTCTGGGCATCTGATTCTAATGGAGCTCCAGACAGAAAGGGTCAGCACCAGGGACAGCTCTCCAAAGCCAGGGTTACCGTTGAGTTGATTCCGACTCTTAGCATGTGAAAACTGCATTCAGGCCGCTACCATAGGCAGATAATTTATATAGTGCTCAGGTTTCTTGTCTGCAACATAGCAATAATATCTGCTTCTGCTCCACGTAGTTCTCAGGGTACACATCAGATGATGAATTGCAAGTAAAAATGTGTGTCTAGATAAATTAAAAATACTAATATTGTTTTTATTAACCTTTCACTTTTAATGAAAGTGACCTTGTTGACCTTTATCTACCTAAGACTGTATTATGTTAATGAAAATTACTAGATTCTTCTCAAGGTATGAAACAGCAGTTAAATAAACTAATGGGAGAGACCAAGATACTATAAGCAGATATACAGTTTATTGGTGAGAGAGAACCAGGATTTGTGGCATTCCTTGTAGCTTCAGAAACAGGTTCTTACATTTATTATGTCATTTAGTTTCTAACAACTCAGTACGTTAGATTAACAAAAAAAAAAAAAAAAACCCGTTGCTGTCAAGTCGATTCCGACTCATAGCAACCCTATAGGACAGAGTAGAACTGCCCTGTATGGTTTCCAAGGAGCGCCTGGTAGAATCAAACTGCTGACCTTTTGATTAGCAGCTGTAACTCTTAACCACTATGCCGCCAGGGTTTCTGTGTATTGAATTATTCAGCAAAAAGTAGAGTCAGTCCATGCCATGCTCTTTCATCACACCATATTCCTTCTGTTACTGCTGATGGGGTGGGATGGGTGGCATCTTGTTTGCAGGGCCAGAGTGGTGACAGAACACAGACTGGGGGCTTTTCTAAGAGTGGTCTCTTCTGAAGGTTTTCTTGATACCAGAAAGCAGGAGTGGTGTACAGAGAGAGAGAGAAAGAAAGGAACATACCTCAGCCACCTTCAAAAAGGGAATATCAGAGTTTCCACCGCCAGGGGATAGAGCCAGGTGTCCAGTGGCCCCTTCATAGGGAGGGCGCCTCGCTCAATGGGATGACTCAGGTTGTTACTGAGATTGCTGCAGGTCTGATCATGGTGGGGATCCTCTGCAAAGACCCTCAACACAATCGCTAGGGAAGGAAATTTAAAAGTATATTTTAATATCAGTGTGTGATAAGTTTATGTAATACAGTGAAATCTTAGTGAAAAGTATCTATCTTTACAATTATGTATTTTAAGATGAATGAAGTCTTGTATCCATTAGTACTTTATATTCCTGTCTTTAATGAAACCAAAGTATTTATCTTGTGATCCCTTCATACATTTTTATTAAACATAATTTGAATCTTTATTTCAGAATAGAATAGTATGTATAATTTTTTGATAAACATGAATTTTACATGTGTAAAATGACCATTTGCCTATTTAGTGGATGAGTATAAAATGTATGATAATTGGAAATGATTTGATAGCAAAGAAATGCCCTCATCAACTTTCCTTATAGTTTATCTTATGTGTATGAGGATGTAGACCCTTTATAAGACTACTTCGTGAGTCCTTTCATATGAAGATCAGCTGGGCTTATTTTTTTTTAAACCAGTTTGATAGATGGCTATGATTATCTGTTCAATAGCCCATTGAGGAGTAGTTTGAAGAAGTAGCAGTTTTCTACCTAGATAGCATTTTAGCTCCAATATCAAAACAAAATTAGTATTGTATGATGCTGCTGTCCCTCAGAACTTTTGAAAGGAAAATGTTAGTTATTAGATAGTTATGTAGTGATTTGTATAATAGAAACAGCACTTGGGTGGAAATCAGAAGATACAAGTTTGAATCCTTGCTTCATCACCTATCAGCTGTATTGCCTTGGTAAGTTGTTTAAACTCAGTCACAGTTTACTCCTGTGAAAGACTGTCCACCTATGTCATAGAGTGGTTGTAGGGTTACTTTAGATGATGTTTGTGAAAGTGCTTAGAACTTTTAACACAGCTTTTTAAAAAGAAATTTCATTTATAATAATTCTCCTATTTTTGCTATTTTCTACAGAAAGTGAGTGAGAAGGTTGGAGGAGCTGAAGGAACCAAGCTAGATGATGACTTCAAAGAAATGGAAAGGGTAAGTCTTTGCCACTTAGACTTCCCTTTGACATGAAATTGTCCACCATGCTAAGAATAGCAAGGATAAAGGGAAGAGGAAACTGTTCGCCATTGGTTTATAAAAATACGTTTTGTTATTCTTAAAAATACTCTCCTTTTAGTTGATTATTTACACAGAAAAGGTAAAGAATCCTGACTTTCCTTTGAGCTATCCTGAGAACAAAGCCTCAGTGGGCTGAAATGTCACAATGCACTTTCCCTGTTTGATTTTATCTTCACTTTTCCAAATGAGAACAATGTGAATCTGGTGTTTAAATTTAGGTTAGGTGGGGAGAAAAGAGGAGAAGTTAGGGGAATGATGTCCCAAGTGTTTTTAGGAGAGCTTGTGTGTCTCCCTGGCTTTAGAAGACTTGTCTGACAGGACGGTGGCCCCAGAGGCACTAGGGTCCAGTGGAGAGAACACAGTTTGAAGCCTGCCAGCCTTGGTCCAAACTCCACTTCCACATTGGTTGTGCAGTTTATTTCTCTGGGATGCCATCTTTTGTAAATGTAAAGTGGGAATAATAACTCCTACTTTAAGGATTTTTATTAAAGATTAAAAATAAGGTAAATCATTTAGCATCCTGCCTACAAGATAGCAGGTTCTCCGCAAGTGACGGTGGAGGTGGTGAACAAAATATCTCATTTTATTTATCTCGTGACATAAGCCACATTTCTTTCATTTTTCATTCACATTGAGACTGTTCATAGCAAGTGATATTTAGGCTTACAACGAAGAGTATGCATTGCATTGTGCACAGAAATCTTTTGGGTGCTAAGTTGCTGATAGGTAAAGGATCGGGGGTACAAATTCTGCATTTGCACACATCTGAGAATTATGAACACTTATTTTTGTAGGTATTTTTTAAAAGTAAATTTTTTTCTTTATATTCTGATTTTGGCTTTACTAGAAGCTTGCTATTGTTGTTGTTAGGTGTCACTGAGGCAGTTTTTGACTCAGCAATCCATGTGACAGAGTAGAACTGCCCCATAAGGTTTTCTATGCTGTAATCTTTGCAAGTGTAGATCGCTAGGTCTTTTTCCTGTGGAGCTGCTGGGTATGTTCTAACCACCAAACTTTCACTTAGTAGTCGAGCACTTAACCATTTGCTCCACCAGGGCTAGGAGTCTGATTTTGTTCTTGGTCCATATCAGTTGCAGTGGGCAACCTCAGTTTTGCTATTTTTTGCTATGTTTGAGTGAAGAGTCAAACAAAGAACTCACCACTTGGTGGGTTCGAACCACCAACCATTAGGCTAGTTGTTGTCATTAGGTGCCATCGATGGGTTCCAGCTCACAGCGATCCTGTGTAGAACAGAACGAAACAGTGCTCCATCCTGCACTGTCCTCACAATCGTTGCTATGTCTGAAGCTGTTGTTGCAGCCACTGTGTCAACCCATTTCATTGGGGGTCTTCCTCTTTTTCACTGAACCTGTACTTTACCAAGCATGATGTCCTATTCCAGGGACTGATCCCTCTTGGTAACATGTCCAAAGTATGTGAGATGAAGCCTCACCATCCTTGCTTTTAAGGAGCATTCTGGCTGCACTTCTTCCAAGACAAATTTGTTCGTTTTTCTGGCCGTCCATGGTATATACAGTATTCTTCTCCAACACCGTAATTCAGAGACATTAGTTCTTCTTCAGTCTTCCTTATTTATTGTCCAGCTTTCACATGCATATGAGGCGATTGAAAATCCCATGGCTTGAGTCAGGCACCCTTTCGTCTTCAAAGTAAGGTCTTTGTGTTTTAACACTTTAAAGAGGTCTTTTGTAGTAGATTTGCCCAATGCAATATGTCGTTTGATTTCTTGACTTCTGCTTCTGTGGTCGTTGATTGTGGATCCAAGTAAAATGAAATCCTTGACAACTTCAGTCTTTTCTCCGTTTATCATACTGTTCCTTACTAGTCCAGTTGTGAGGATTTTTGTTTCTTTATGTTGAGGTGTAATCCATACTGACGGCTGTAGTCTGATTTTCATCAGTAAGCGCTTCAAGTCCTCTTTACTTTCAGCAAGCAAGATTGTATCATCTGCATATTGCACGTTGTTAATTAGGTTGTTAATTAGTCTTCCTGTAGTCCTTTTGTCCCATTCTGCCTTTTGAGTCTGAAGGTGAAGTTTATTTTTCCTATTTCCTAGTAAAGAGTGAGTTTCTGAAGATTGTATTTCAAAATTTAGATATTCTCACAATAAAGTAAACTTCTGCTGTTGTTTGAAGAACATACCCCTGATTCTACATCTGCATTTTTACCTAAGTAAATTGAGAAATTTAGATTTCTGTGCAGTATGGAAATTGTCTTAGTCAATTTTATTCCTCACATCTTTTGTTTTATCTGTGGCTCTATTGCATATTTTGTATTTTCTACTCATGCTAAATTTCCATTAAATGTATAGATTTCTGTGGTAGCCCAAAAGCCTGTGCTTTGGACTTAGAATCTCACATATTTTGTTAGCTCAGTGTTCCTAAGCCTGCCATACAATCACTTTTCCACAGTCAGTTTTCTGATCCTCAAGCATTTAGGGTCGAGTGACTTTTGTTCAGCTGTGTTTCAGAGGTGCAATTAGACAAAAGAATGAAGTAAATTAGAGGTTTGCATCAAGCAGCACTGCTGAGAGAGAGAAGTGGGTTCTCCTAGAGGCTGCTTTCTAAATTAGCTGCCCCCAACACTCTCCTGCCGAGATGCAGTAAAGTCACCTTGTGTCTCTTAGCCCTCACTGCCTTCCCCTCTTAGAGCTGATGGGATGGAATCCCGTGGCTGTGTTGTCTCTGTACCACATCAGTTTCTCTTCTTCTCCTAAGTGCTTTGAACAAAATTGTTTCTGTCTTTGTTTTAAATGCTATATGCAGCTTACAAGCTTCATTAAACACATGCTGAATGTCTTACTATGGCACTAACATTGGGTAAATTTGTTGAAAACCTGCAGACTTTTTATCTAGAGGAAGTTCTGGAATTTGAGGGACTTCTGTTTCCATCAGTTGTTGCAACGAGTCTATATTTTTACTTAATTCACTCGGGAAATCAGCAGATGCCTCTTTGTGCCAGGCATTGTGCTCGGTATTAGGAATACAAAGATGATTAAGGCATAGTCCTTGCCTTCGAGGGCCTTCCGGTTCTGATGGAAGAAATAGGCACGTAAATCAGTGGCTTGCAGGACTCGGAACTTGGTGCTGTGGTGAGGATTCCCATGGAAGATGTAGGAGAGATGCCTAACTCAGTCTTGGTAGGTCAGTGGGGGCTTCCTGGGCTTGGGGTGGGGGTTGAGCTAAATCCTGAATTTTTGTATTGGCCCTGCATATATAGGGAATGCAGAAATCTAAGCCAAGGGGTCCAGTGTGTCTTTTTGCAGCCTGAAAAGTGGCCTGGGAAATCTCTCCTGTGGAAACCAGAAGGGTAGCAAGCTTGACTATAGACCACTTCAGTGAAAATGGCATCCTTTTTAGGGGACAGCCTTAAGTTTTAAGAAAACTAAGATGTACCACTGCATATGAGAGTAGGCTAAAAGAACTGTCAGTGCTTGGCCTTGAGAAAGAGGATTGTTCACAGAGTGGGGTGTGGAGAAAGGCTGGTAGGAGAATATCTGTGGTCATTGTCTTCATGCACTTAGTTAGCCACTGTGTAGACACTTCTGTGCAACCTCAAGTGGCAGAACTAGAATCAATGAGTAGAAATTGTGGGGAAATAGATTCTGGCTCAGTACAAGAAAAAACTGGCCGTTACATGTGTTAAACAAACCAACCAACCCAGCTTCAGCTGAGAATTAGTGATTTTCCCATCACTACCCTGTTCAAACAGAGGCTAAGCTGACCGTTCCCAACTGCCATGTGAAGCACACTCATCTTCACCCCTTGGGAGTTTTGTGGCAAGTAATTTGTTACAACATCACTTTTTAGTAAATTCTCTCTTGCTTGGATCCCAGTTAAGATGTTGAGTGGGAGAGAAAAGAGTAAAGTTTGAGTTAGCATACACAGAGTTTCGTATCTCGAAGTGTACCCAGGAGCATCTGCCGTGCTCATGTATGTCTTCATGGATTTGGTGGTGAAAGAGAAGATGTGAATTACTGTACTATGACAGTGTAGAATTGTAAGAAGGGTGAGAGCCCCAAAGAAGATTAGCATTAACGACATCTGTCTGCTTACTCTGACATTCAGTGAAAACAAGTTTCCTTTCAATTACTTGTTTACAAAATATTTCCTGGCTAATATTCATTGAAGTTAATACCCGAGATTAGCCCAAAAAATGCACTGGGACCATCTCAGCCTAGTGCCATGTTTATTTTTGTTTTTAAACACACTGTTTATTAATCAGGCTTTCTGAGTACACCAGGTAACTGCTTTACAGCAAGATAGACTGGGGACACGTACATTAAATTAACTCTTCCAAGTCAGTAGGGAACTATTAAAAACACTTTTGGGATATGTCTCACTGCCAGATAAACCATCCCAATATGCTTCTTTCCTCCTGTCTCTATGACTTGTTAATTTAGCTGTTCTAGTTCAGGGTTCTCAGTACTTTCTAAGTGGATATCTGCTCATTCTTAGTAATTGTATTTTCTTAACTTTGGTGGTAGAAAAATAAAGAATTTGAAAACATGTTAATATTTCATATGATATTTTAGTATTTCTTTTACATAACCACTGTGAGTTGCAGTATGTCCAAGTGAGTGCCTAGTTCATTTATTTCTTATTGATGGCAAAACCCCCAAACAAGATTGTCAGAAGAATGAGTAAATCAATCTTAGAAGAAATACAACCATAATGCTCATTAGAAACCAGGATGGCAAGACTCTGGCTCTCTTACTTTGCATACATCATCAGGAAAGACCAGCAGCTATAAAAGAACATCATGGTTGGTGTTGAGGGTCAGTGAAAACAAGGCAAATCCTCAGTGAAATGGATTGACACAGTAGCCACAACAATGGGTTCCAGCATATCAGGAAGATGGCACAGGACTGGGCAACGTTTTGTTTTGTTATATGTAAGGTTGCCATGAATTGGACCTGGCGTGATAACAACTAACAACAACAATTTTTCTTAAACACTGCTATTGCTTCCCCATGATAATATCTGGTATAGTGCTGTATCTAACAGTATACAATCATTATCTTCAGTTCTTTCCTTGTTCCACAAAGAACGCCATACTGTTCACGTGTGCCTCCACGGAAGTTAAGGAAACACTGAGTTATATTTACTCCAAGGGAGAAAAGTAACATTCAGATATGGAAACAATTAACTCCATTCTAGTCAATTCATTGCCTTTCAGTTCTCTTTTATGTTTTCTCTAAAGACTGAGATGAGCTGGTGAAATGATCAGCATTATCATAGGTTCAGAATGGCAGACCTCAGTGAAACTAGTACCTTCGCTCAGGGGTTGACAAACTTTGTCTCTAAGAGTTTTAGGCTTTGTGAGCCAAAGGGTATCTGGGGTTTCTGCTGAAATTTGAATTTTGTGTAATTATTATGTGAAATATTGCTCTTCTTTTGAATTTTTTCAACCATTAAAAAGTATAAATATAGGCAGTGGGCCAGCTTTGGCTGATTAGCTGTAATTTGCTACCCCATGCCTTAGCACGGTGCAAACAATTAGCTTACTTAGCTGCTAACTGAAACGTTGGAGGTTTGAGTCCACCAGAGGCACCTCACAAGAAGGTCTGCTGATCTGCCTCTGAAAAATCAGCCACTGAAAACCCTATGGATCACAGTTCTACTCTGATGCATGTAGGATCACCATGAGTCAGAATTGACTCAATGACAACTGTATTTTGGCCTTTCCAAGAAGAAGAAAAATGTTACAATGAGTGAGGAAGGTTGAGAGAGCTATTTTTCTCCCTACCCAAAGTTGTAAATTACCAGATTGGATGGTGGAGAAAGAACCTCTTGGCTGTAAAGTGTTGAGAGTTGCTAAAATCTTGGTATTGAAAAAATTATAGGAAAAAGATCAGAAGGGTCTTTGCTTTCAAAAAATATTAAAAACAAACAAACAAACCATTTTCCATCGAGTCAGTTCTGACTCACGGTGACCCCATAGGGTACTGGTTAAGAACAAAGACTCTGGAGCAAGAACTGGGCAAGTTTCTTAACCTCTCTGGATGTGTTTTCTCATCTGCATCATAGAGTTCGTGAGGATTAAATATGTCAGTATATTTAAAGCTCTTAGAATAGTTACTGGCAAATAGAAAGCACTTTGTGACGAAGGTTGTTATAGTTATTATTGAGGACAGAGATAGAGAAAAGTTGGAAAATGGTCAGCCTAGCAGCAGGTAACTTCAGGACAGCAAATGCTTATTGAGCATTTCAGTTCCTCCAACACTTTCTGAGAAAGCCTCTGGTCTCTGACCTTTGGAATTACTTTTCTTCCCATCATAGCCATACAGTTGACATAGAATTCTTAATCACTATCATACAGTCAGCAGGAGATCTGGGTTTTGTCCTTCTATTATGTATGCACCTGGACTTTCAATACTTTTATTCTGTTGACTAACCTTTGAATTTGTTTCCCTGGCATAAGACATTCCAGGATGTTGACTGCATAGTAGTTGGCTGACATTTTACCAATAATTCCAGGGCCTCTATGTATGGCTGCACAAGTTGTACACTGCACAACTCCAGGGAGCCACCATCTGCCTCAGAACTAGACACTACCTAGTATGTACTCAAATCTAAGACATTTTTAAAACTCAAATTATTCAAAAGGACAAGATACAGGGTTCATATGCAGGCAGGTATACCTGAAATACAGTGCTTTTTAAGGTAATTTTATACTATGATAACCTCACCCGAAAAAAGAAAGTGCTTTCCCCTATTGATTCCAGTAATAGCAAACCTCTTACACACACACACACACACAGTAATATGACACCATGGAATGGACAATTATTTCAGTATTAAAAAACTGAACTGAAAGATAAAGTCCACTGATGGGCGGGTTATGGACGAGAAGAAAACTTAACCCATGTTAGGCTGATTGTATATGTAGATGCAGCAGATTATGCAAAAAGTTTCTTGGAGTTGAAGGAGGAGCCCTTGAACTCCAATAAAAAAAAATTTCCCCATGGACTTAATTGATACCTGAAATTCCACCATTACAGATTAATTCCTTTCACTTGTATCTGTATCATGTATTACATGCATATACCTTAGCCAGTGGCCTGTGTTTATACTCATTAGTCATTTACCCTGTAGAATGAATGAGTGAACCACACATGTTGATAAGAAAAGGATTTCATGAGGGGAAGGTAGGGAGGAACTAACTGCATTGAACAGCTTAAAGGGGAGTGGACTTCTTGGGTACAAATGGTTAACGTATTCAGCTGCTGACAAAGGTTCGAGGTTAGAGTTCACCAAGAGGCACCTTGGTAGAAAGTCCTGGAAATCTACTTCTGAAAACTCAACCATTAAAAACACCTATGGAGCACAATTCTGCTCTGACACACATGGGATTCCCATAGAGTAGGAATCAACTCGAAAGCAACCGGTACTGGTTCTATGTGGGGAGAAGGATCTGACAGTGAGGTCATGGTTAGCTGCTGAGAGCACACTGACCATTCACAGTTTAGCGAGGGGTAGAGTCTAGCCCTAAGCTTTTTCTTTAGATTAGCTGAAGATTCAGGGACTGGCAAGAAGTGTTTGCTTGAGATTTTTATTTCCTTAGTTTATTCTCAGAAGTTAAATAAAAACTTTCCCTCTCTGACTCGAATAAACAGAGTTGATGTTGCATGGTTTTTTTTGTTTTGTTTTGTTTTGTTTTTTTCCTTTAGGCAGAGAAACCTGCCTGGACCACTGTAGACATCCACTAAGTGCCTCTGGGGCAAAATACAATTCATTACCTCCACCTTGTTCTCATCAGAGGATAATAAAATATATTTGGAAACAAATTTTGGGAAATTACTAGTTTTCTCGCTGAAAAAATGTTGGTTGTTGTTGTGTGCCATTGAGTCAATTCTAACTCATAGCGACCCCATGTGACAGAGTAGAACTGCCACATAGGCTTTTCTAGGCTGTAATCTTTACAGGAGCAGATTGCCAGGTCTTTCTCCTGCGGACCTCTGGGTAGGTTAAAACTGCCAACCGTTTGGTTAGCAGCCGAGCACTTAACTGTTGCACCACCAGGGCCCCTTTCTTTAGACAAAGAGGCTTTCCAAAGTCGATTGAGCATGGCTGACTGTAAAGCCATTATTACTCCTGATAACAACTTGGCCTCCTCCCTTCGACCTCACGACTTCCCATTGCTCTGTTGCACCACCAGCAGATATAGGTATACCCAAGCAAAAATAAAGGCTCTAAAGCTAGTCATTTTTGTCAAGAATATTTATTTTCTCATTTCAGAAAGTGGATGTCACCAGCAGAGCTGTGATGGAAATCATGACTAAAACAATTGAATACCTTCAACCCAATCCAGGTAAGGATTCATCTTATACGTTCGAGGTGTCCCTCCAGGTAACACTGAATTTCTCTCTGGTAGAAATTTTAGAGTGAGTGTGCTTCCCCTCCATCATTCCACTTTTCAGTGATTTCAGGTACAGTGTGTTGATTATTGGTGGGGAAGGGGGGATTTTAAGGCTCTCATTGAAGTAACTGGAGGATTCTGTGGTTTTATCCCACTGTCGTATTATTTAACAGCATTGTGCAGACAGCTTGGGTACATAGTGTCAAGGTAGCTGCAAGCGTTATTAACATAATTTTTATTTTCAAGGCAATGGTAAGAAAAAAAATTGGGATAGCTTGAAGATGTAATGATTCCAAGAAGGTGTGAAACAGTAGGAGGTTGAATAGTTTTTGTGCAATAGAGGATTTGTGTTCAGACAGCATCATTGAAGTCTTTGGAGTGTTGCCTTTAGTCTGCTTCTTCTGTAACCACATCAGGATCAGCATTTGTTCCAGCTAACCTAAAAGAGTTGTAATAGAGGCAGCAGAGTTATACCTTGAAGAGAGAGCCAGGCAGAATTGGGGTGAACTCTGTAGACACCAGGTATAACAGAGCAAAGCAGATACATCATAGTTCTCTTCACTATTCTTCCTTCATATCAGTTCCTAACTGCACAGTGTAGAAACTCAAAGCAAGGCTGAATGTGCTTAAGTGAAATGTATGAGGATTTGGTAAACTACTTCCTTTTGAGACTAGTTTTGTTGGGAGTTTTGAGTTGGAACTCTTTCGTGGTCCTAGAGAAGATGTCCCAGGCAACTGCGTCAACCCCATGTGTTCAAAGTGTGCTTGAGTACTGTGGGCATTAGTGGGCAAGAGATAAGAAAATGGAAGTGTATGGAATACGAGGAAATTGGACGAGTGCAATAGTAAGTGCTGACCTACTCTCTGCTGCCTTCTGCAGCTGGCTGTGGCTTCCATTCAACTTTAATTTACCTAGGATAGCATAGCTGTTGTTTTGAAGATGAACAGAGTATGTGGAATAGCACTCTCCTTTTTTTTTTTTTATCCTCCTTAAAATGCATTAGAGATGAGATTATGTGAGAGAATAAAATACAGAAGTAAATATGGTAAGCTATGTTTTTGTTGTTAGTGGCCAACAAATCTACTCCAACTCATGGCAACCTTAGGTACAACAGAACGAAACATTGCCCGGTTCATCATTCCACATTTGTCAACGTGTTTCCGTCCGTTGTAGTGGCTACCGTGGCAGTCTGTCTCACTGAGGGTTTCCCTCGCTCTTGCTGGCCCTCTACTTCACCAAACATGATGTCCTCCTCTAGCTACTGATCCCTCTTGATGACATGTCCAAAGCAAGCGAGTGCGACAGTGTTCTGTTGAGATCCGTAAGGTTTTTATCAGCTAATTTTTTGAAGTAGACTGCCTAGTCTGTTTTAATCTGGAAGCTCCACTGAAACCTGTCCACCGTGGGTGACTCAGCTGGTATTTGAAATATACCAGTAGCATAGCTTCCAGCATCACAGCAACCTACAGGCCGCCACCATATGACAAACTGACAGGTGGGTGGTGGATGGTAAGCTACAGGAACCAGGAATTTACCTGAGGTGTACCAGATAAGTTTTCAAATAGTTAGCTAATTAGGCAAAGAACAGCAAAAATCAGACTTCTGATTTTCATGTAGAGCCTTCTTCATGACCTTTATGTTCCACAGAGATCCAAGGGTCTCTTAGATGCACATATTTTCCTTGGAATTTAAACAACTGTAATATGTCAAGTTCAGGGAAGACAGTGACCTTCCTTACCGGAAAACAACCATTGTTTATGTGTGAGAAGTTTTCGTCTTTATCTTTTCATAGAACCTTGAAGTACTCTGTTATTTCCTGGGATTTACAAGTGAATTGTGCTATTAACTCATTGCTATAAGACTAAGATAACTATAGAAGATTTTTTTAAATAAATAAAATGTTACAAATACAATTAAAAGCCCCTTTTATGCTCCCTGCCTCCCTGAGATAACCACTCCCCCTCCCAATGGACCCCTAGTGGTGCAGTGATGGTTTGACTGCTAATTAAAAAGTTCAAATTCACCGGCCTCTCCTTGAAAATCCTATGGGATAGTTCTACCGTGTCCTATATGGTCGCTATGAGTCAGAATCCACTCGACAGCAACAGGTTTTATTGCATTTTAAATACAGTGCTAGTTATACACACTATATATGTTTTTTTTAAAGTAACCCTTTTTTCAGATTTTATACATAAAACACAATGGAACAATTCATAGTATAGAAAAGAGACTAAAAATCCAGTGTAACACCAGTTTTCAGTGGGGGCCTCTCATTTTCCCTGAGTAATGGAATTGTGCTTTGTGGTAGGTGTAGTAACTTCAATAGTGCCTCCCCGCCCCCCAAAAAAGTCACGTCCAACAGCAACCTCCGGATATGACTTTATTTGGAAATAGGATCTTTGTAGGTATAATTAGTTAAGGATCTTAAGATGAAATCATCCTGAATTTAGCATGGGCCCTAAATCCAATCACTGGCGCCCTTATAAGAAAAGAGGACATACAGATAAGCAGAGAAGAAGGCCATGTGAAGACAGAGACAGAGACTGGAGTTATGCTGCCACAAGCCAAGGAACACCAGGAAGAGGCAAGGAAGAATTTTCCCTCAGATCCTCCCCAACCCCGCCGACACCTTAATGTTGGACTTCTGGCCTCCTGAACTGTGAGAGAATAAATTTCTGTTGTTCTAAAGCACCCAGTTTGTGCTCATTTGTTACAGCAGCCCTGGGAAACTAATGCCCCTCGAAGTCCTCATGTTAGCAGGAAAAGACAGGCCAAAGAGCGTAAGAAACTTTCTCAAAGTTACACACCTAGGAGAGGATGAAGCCAGATTCAAACCCAAAGTCCATGCACTTTCCATGGAACAATCCTGCCTCTGAGAAGAGTGAGTTCAGTTTTATTTAGGCGTATAATAAAACCAGTTGCAGTCGAGTCATTTCCGACTCCTGGCATCCCCACATGTGTCAGAATAGAATTGTGCTCCATTGTGCTTAATGGCTGATTTTTCAGAAGTAGACCTCCAGGCCTTCCTTCCCAGACGCCTCTGGGTGGACTCGAACTTCCAACCTTTCGGTTAGTAGCCAAGTGCGTTAACTGTTTGCACCACCCAGGGTCTCCTTCTTATCTGTAAAAAGGTAAATAGTGTTTAACATGCAGCATTGTTGTATGTTTGTATTAGGTGCCAACGAGTTGATTCTGGCTCATAGTGACCCCATGTTACATAATAAGACTGCCCCATAGGGTTTTCTAGGCTGTAATCTTTATGGGAGCAGATCACCAGGTCTATCTTCTGTGGAGCCACTGGGTGGGCCTGAACTGCCAACCTTTAGGTTAGCAGCTGAGTGCTTAACTATTGGGCTACTAGGGCTCCTGTTGTAAGTATAAACCAAAAAAAAAAAACAAAAAAAAAAACACCAAACTCATTGCCATCGAGTCCATTCTGACTCAGTGACCCTACAGGACAGAGTAGAACTGCCTCATAGGGCTTCCAAGGAGCGGCTGGTGGATTCGAATTGCTGACCTTTTGGTCAGCAGCTGAGCTCTTAACTACTATGCCACCAGGGCTCCTGTTGTAAGTATAGGATCCCTCATTTTCAGAGTGTGTGCAACAGAAATTCTGAAAGGAAGCAAACTGTGGGATTTAGGATTATTTTTACTTTAATAAAAAAGATTTATACAAGGAAGTAATTGGGGGAGGTTTTAATTTTTCGAAATGATGTGTTTTTAATTGAATACTAAATGTGCTAATTGGCTGACAGTGTAATAGTTCTATGGTTATTTGAGAACTGAGCAGACATCTGCCACCAAGGAGAACAATTAAGGCCACCACCAGGCAATCCCAGGCAGTTATATATGGGCAGGCACATACATATACAAATAAGTGTCACCCGAAAGAGACCAGAACGAAACTAAAATTCATATATCACTCCACAGAATTTAGACAGTCAGTATTTAATTGGTTTCTGATAGATATGATTTTTTTTTCCTCCATGAATTTCTCACCCTGAGAGCAGACACTGGCTATGGAGCTGTTGAAATGTGGCTGGTCAAGTACGTTTATTGTTTAGAATCCATTTGTCCTTGAGAAGGGGATATAGGAGTCTGGCAGACACCCACAGGCATTCAATGCTTGGGCAGAGAAGAGCAGAGAGAATATTCCCAAACTCACACACCTTGCTAAATACTGTGACCACTTGGCCCCTCAGTGATCCCAGGAGCTGAGTTGACCAATGTGGACAACTGGATACTGGTCTTGAATAAGCAAGATCTGGCTTGAGTCCAGGCAGGGACTGGCGCCAAGTAACAAATTTACCTGCACAAGCCAGTAGAATCAGTGAAATGAATATTCGAAAATGCTTTGCAAGTACCCCTTATGAAAGTAATACTCTAGGGTGTTTGCTAGCTTTCAGGTCTTGTGGTTGTGGAGTGTATACATCTTTTATATTCTCAAAACTCAGTTACTATTGAAATGATGACCAAAGAGATTTTGATTTATTTTCAGGAATTCTGGAAATGCTCTGTGAATGCCCCACATCTACTCTTGCCCACCTCCAGAACGATATTTTAAGAAGGCAAATCTGAGCATACCACTCAGGTACATAAAACCCTTCCAGGGCTTTTCACTGATTTTAGGATTAAGTCTGAAAATCTCAGCATGGCCTAAAGGGCCCTCTCTGCCCTTTCCCCTCCACCTTGCTAGGCTAACACCTACATCTCCTTCAGGTCCAGTGTGAAGGTCACTCAAGCCTTCCTGTGCCCCTGACTACATTTGGTTCCCCTGTAAACTTCCTTCTCATAATTCCAGGTGCTTTTCGGTGTTGGTGCATATTACACTCATTGTAAGTGCATAAATGTTTGGGTTTTATTTGTTTTCCCTCCCCTGTGAAGACAGGACTGTGGCTGTCTTATTTACCGCCACATCCCTGGCACTCAGCTCAGTGCTGGGCAGCTGGTGGCACTTGGATATTTGAATAAATGAATTATGAAGCATAGTTGACAGTCAGTGACTAATGTGATAAAACTGCTGTTATACAAAGGAGAGAAGGAACAACTCTTATTTTTACCCTAAACCATCAGATCCACCCTTGTAACAAATAGTTATTAAATATGACTATTGTACCATTATGTAAACACCAATTCTAGATGCCATGGGGGGTAGAAACAGGACCAAGATTGGGCCCCTGCCCTCTGCAGCCTCACAGCCTAGCATGTTATACACACTTTGAGGAGAGTGGCCCTGAGGGCTTCACAGCTAATTCCTTCTGGGAGCTCCAGCTAGCTGATGAGGTGGGGAAGGGTGAACGGGCCATGGGCCTAAAGGTCTGCCCTAGGAAGCAGGGATTTTGAGAACGTAGAACAGAGAGCTATAAAGTGTTTCAGTTTTGACTATGAAATTATTCTAACAGGAACAGCTTTAACCAGTACAAATTTCCAAGCTGCTTACATAAAAAATAATTCAAACATGAAAAAAACTGCTCACAAATTCCATTCTACTGGTTGTGAGCCACCATTCTCATGGAACCTAAGAGTGAAGATTAGAGAATATAATAAATTGGTTTTCCTATCTGAGTATTCTGATGCTTTGTGGGGAAGAAAACGACACTAAATCAGGGTTGTCCAATAGAAATAGAATGCAAGCCACATGTATGACTTTGAATTTTCTAGTAACCACATTAAGAAAGGAACAAGAAAGGTAAAATAGATTTTTTCTTTTAATTGATTTATTTTTATTGTGAAAAATTGATTCTAATAATATATTTTAACCTAATATAACCAAAATAGCAATTAGTATTAAAAATTATGATGAGATGTGGTATAGGGAATTGGTTTTACATGGCCTTTCTAGCCATGGTCTTCTAACTCTCTCAAAATGATTGGCTAGGCCACGGTCTTGCAAGAGACTGGTCAGTTTACTATGCAGATTGAGTGACTTGTAGACCAACGAGGGAATGATCAGTTTGTGGTCCTGGTGGGCCATGCCTTGAAATTGACAAGAGTTTACTTATCTAAGGGCCAATCCTACAGAGTTTCAGGGGGATCTCACTACCACCAAAAAGAGTCTGGATCAGAGTGCATCCTTTGGACCCAGGGTCTCTGTGCTGAGAACCTCCTAGACCCAGAAGAGAGAGTTGTAACACCAAAGATGGCGTGAGAAGATGAGACAGCGGCTTGCCGGCCCTCAGAGCAAGGTGGCTGCAGTGGGCTTGCCCACCGGAGGAGAGAGAGCTGAGCACCTTTGGGCAGGAGATTTGCCATTGGAGCTAAAGACCTGTAACACTTGCCCATGTGGGCTGGAGGCTTGAGTGTATCCTGTGCAGGGGCTGCATGCCTCCTCCCCTCTCACCTCCCACCGCCAGCAACGTGGGCCTGGGTAGCGTGGCAGAAGCCAGAAGCAGAGGCTCAGAAGCAGAACAGAGGGCTCGGGAGCCATACAGGCCCCCCAGGAGCAGCGTGGTGGTAGCTAGAAGCAGTGGTGACATGAACATAGTGTCTGACCTGAACCACTATATATCTGCCCAGCAACATAAGAGTGGACATGGGTAATTTGGGGAAGGGTAAGCATTTTCCCTTTGAGAATCTGTTATTGTTTACCATTTGCTTTCTATAAATAATAATAATGGCTTTCACTTTGCCAACACTGTGCGTCTTGTGCGTCCAGCTCGATCACAGGTGAATGTAGCACGCATAGAATGGTTGATGCCAATGGGTGTCTGTGTCTCATTCCTAGCAGTCTTACAGCTGCCTGAAAGTTTAAGGCATAGCCTGTCTACATGTGCAGTGCAGACAGAGCATACAGCTATTTTACATTCTTTTTTTTTCTCATACTAAGTCTTTGAAATTTGGTGTGTATTTTGTACTTACAGTACATCTCAAGACAGACTAGCCACATTTCAAGTGTTCAGTAAACCAAAAAAACCAAACCCACTGCCATCAAGTCAGTTCTGATTCATAGTGACCCTGTAGGACAGAGTAAAACTACCCCATAGGGTTTCCAAGGCTGTAAATCCTTACAGAAGCAAACTGCCACATCTTTGTCCTGTGTAGTGGCTGGTGGGTTTGAACCACCCAACTTTCAGTTAATAGCTGAGCACTTTAACCACTGTGCCACCAGGGCAGCCCCACATAGCCAGGTTTCCCATAATGGACAGCACAGTGCTAGACAGCTTGTCATCCAAGCTATTTATTATGGTTGGATTGATGTTAGATGTTTAGCTCCTTGGTTTATGTATATTAGTGATAGTTTTTCAACAGAGAAATAGACTTGAGATCAGAATGTCTTTTTTTTTTTTTTTTTTAATTCTTAAAGTCTGTGTCATGGCACTATAGTAGAAATTTTCCCCTTGAATGGAATAATAGATGTGGCTGGGTTGGGCGTCATTTCCTTTCTAGCCTCAGCACCCTTATTATAAGAGGGTTTGCACTGAGACGTTATTACATTATTCTGACCCTGATGTCATAATGCAACACGAATTTCCAAGCTACTTAGCTAAAAAGCTGTGTTAATATGAAAAATACTGTGCACAGTAAGGGTTTGGTTCTCTACAGAAATATTTTTACGGCAGCCACCCGAGAGGAACGGGGAGGGGGAGCACGGCGGCCTGCGAGGCTCTTTGCAGGCAGCGCGGCGGCCATGTCTGTGAGCCTGGTAAGTGTCGCAGCGTTAGCGGCGGGGCCTCGCCGGCGGCGGCGCGGCCTGGGCTTTGGCCTCCCTCCGGTTCCTAGGAAGCGGGCCGGCGGCAAGCGCGGGAGCAGCAGTGGCAGCAGAGGCGGAGGCCTGGCGCGTCTGCCTCCTCTGCCTCAGCCTGGGGGGGGGGGGGAGGCGAGGCGGCCTGGGAGGCTGGAGGGGGGCCCGCTGCCTGAGAATGGGAATTCTCTTTTTACCAGGTGTCATGGATTGAATTGTGTCCCCCAAAAATGTCTGTCAGCTTGGCCGAGTCATGATTCCCAGTACTGTATGATTGTGTACCATTTTGTAATCTGATGTGATTTCCTTATGTGTTGTAAACTCTTTATCACTACAATGTAATAAAATGGATTAGCTGCGGTTATACTGATGAAGTCTACAAGATTAGATAGTATCTTAAGCCAATCTTTTTTGAGATATAAAAGAGAGAAGCTAGCAGAGAGACATGGGAACCTTGTACCACCAAGAAAGCACTGCCAGAGCAGAGCGCATTCTTTGGACCTGAGGTTCCTGGGCAGAGACGCTCCTAGCCTAAGGGAAGATTGATGAGAAGGATCTTCTTCCAGAGTTGACAGAGAGAGAAGGCCCTCTCCTGGAGGTGACACCCTGAATTTGAACTTATAGGCTACTAGACTGTGAGAGAATTTCTTTGTTAAAGCCATCCACTTGTGGTATTTCTGTTATAGCAGCACTAGAAGATTAAGACACCAGGGTATGGAGACTGTTCAATCACCAGGAGCACAAAGTTACCATTGTTGGGCTGGATAATGTGCGGAAAACTACCATCCTTTACCAGTTTCCTATGAATGAAGTTGTATATACATCCCCTACAATAGGAAGTAATGTAGAAGAGAATAGTGGTTGATAGTACACATTTGCTAATGTGGGACACTGGTGGCCAAGAATCTCTTCGTTCTTCCTGGAACACTTACTGTACTAACACCGAGTTCGTCATAGTTGTTGTGGACAGTACAGACAAAGGATTTCACTAACTAAAGAAGAACTCTGTACAATGTTAGCACATGAGGGCCTAAGGAAAGCTGGATTGCTGATTTTTGCTAATAAACAGATGTTAAAGGATACATGACTGTAGCAGAAATCTCCCAGGTTTTGAAACTCACTTCTGTTAAAGATCATCAGTGGCATATCCAGGCATGCTGTGCTCTTACTGGCGAGGGATTGTGCCAAGGACTTGAATGGATGATGTCACAATTTGAAGATTAGATGATCTCTACTGACCTCATAGACTTTGTATAAACGAAGTGCTGGACTTTACCTGAAAGCTGCAAAAAGTAATGGTTTAGATATATTTATAATAAACTGATTTAAACTTTTTCTATTAGAAGAAAAATTAAGACCACTTATTTGAAAACAAAGATGAAGTCTCACCTTCCAGTTTGCTTTCTCATTAGTTCCTTCCAAGCTAAGGTCTTAAAGCTGTGATTGACATTTTTCTCATAATGAATCCTCAGGACATTGTGTAGCTTGTGGTAAGTACAAAAGGAGACGAAGACATTTTTAACTTTGAGAACTTTATTATCAGTATAACCGTCCCTAGTTAAACGTTCTCTTCTTCTTCTATTAAATCAAAGTACAAATCAGCACAGATACTCAGTTCCCAATATTTTAAAATGTAATGTTACTTATGAAAATTATTTTGTGTAAGGCTGTGTATGTATTGTGTATATACCGCAAATTCAAGTTAATGGCTTTGACTTATGTTCTAAAGAAAAATGAATCAACACAAAAATTAATAACATCCTTAATTACGCCCATAATGACATGAGTACTGGCATTGGTGGTAAGTGCCATTTTGAACTTTTCCCCTTATGCTGTCTGTATTGTACTAACTAATCCCCAAAAATCATTGAGCTGCTTTAGAAGATAGAAAAGGAGAGGAAGAAAGCTTGACATTTTGTACATGTTTTCTTGTTGATCGAATAACGTGCAGAAATATGTAATGCAACTGAGTGTAATATATATCAAACATGTCAACTCCTTGGCTTAGTATTACTAATGTGCAGAATTGCACAGTGAGCAATTCTCAAATTACTAACTTTATTGATCCATTGCCATCTATGTTACTGAATAAACTGTTAATTTATTAATCAGTCAATCATTAATAGTGATTATCAAGTGATTTTTTTTCAGGATTAATCGAAAACTATTGTGTGAAACATGTCTATCCGGAGAAGTAACATTCTTTAAATATTATCAAATAATTTAGCTAGAGTATTTTTAGGTATTAAATTATATGTCAAGCATTTAAAGTGAATTTGTGATTAAAAATAAAGAATATTTTCCAAGCAACAATTAAAAAAAGAGAAATGTTTTTTCCTTTGAATGTCTACATGACAGAGCTTTCTCCCACCTGCCTGAGATTGGGGTATTAAATTGGAGTCATTAGATCTCTATTAAAAAGTTTATAATAATAACCTCAAATCTCATTTGTGGAATGTTGCCTGTGGAAATAAATGATAGCTCTGTTAGTTTTAAAATATCCCATTAGTCCCTACAAATATCTTACATCACAGTTATTACACTTCTTTCCCACAAGCTGCCCCCTTAATCATGTCCTTCTAAAGATGAATAAATACAGTGATTATAAGATGCTTGGTGATGGTGGGACTGAAAATTAATAATATATTACTTGACATTCATGTACTAAAATCCCTAGCCCCACAACACAGTGAATTTGCTATATTTCCAGGAGGGCAGGAACTAAGTCGTATTTATCTTTGTGTCATTCAGGACTCTAAGCATTTGGCCTGGCACATTGCTGGCACTCAGTATATCTGCTGAATAGACACAGGAATGAATATATCCACTCTTCAGTTAAAGAATAGGGGACAAGTACTGAGTCTAGTAACCAGAGTTTTACTTTTCCAAATCCTGAAACTGAAAAATATACACATTTAATAAAGGACAGATTGGAAAAGTAATTTGAGGAAAATGTTGCTGAGCCTCGAAGGAAAAGGGTGTTTTCAGGTAAACATTAAAGAGGAAGATGCAATAGTGATGACAGTGGTACAATTCATATACTGTATGTATCAAAAAGGCTGGGGGTGGTCCTATTTTTACTGCATCTTTGGGGAAAATATGAAAATCAAAAAAAAAAAAAAAAAACCAAACCCATTGCCGTTGAGTCAATTCCAACTCACAGTGACCCTATAGGACAGGGTAGAACTGCCCACATAGGGTTTCCAAGACTGTAATCTTTAACAGCAGTAGACTACTACATCTTTCTACCGAGGAGCTGCTGGTGAGTTCGAACCACCGACCTTTCAGTTAGCAGCCAAACGCTTGAACCACTGTACCGTCAGGGATCCTTACTGAAAATTAGTAGGTTCCTAATACACTTGAAACACCCTAGATAATCCAGAGCATAAATCCTTAGCATGGCCTTTAGGTGCCTGCTGTGCTCCTGCCTTCTCTCTCTCTCTCCCTCATTCCTTCTCACTCTTGTTCACCTCGCTGGCCTTTTTGTTTCTCCAGTGCGTTCAGCAGTTTCCTGCACCATGACTTTGTCCTGGCTGATCCCTCTTCTGCAGTGCCCTAGCTGATCCTTATTAGACACCTGTCTTCCTCATCCTTCCCATTTTAATGTAAACGTCACCTCCTCTGATCTTAAAAGCTAGCAAGCGGCTGTCTAAGATGCATCAATTGGTCCCAACCACCTGGAGTAAAGGAGAATGAAGAACACCAAAGACACAAAGAAAGTATTTGCCCAAGAGACAGAAAGGGCAACATAGACCAGAGATTTCATCAGCCCGAGACCAGAAAAACTGGCTGGTGCCTGGCTACCACCAATGACCGCCATGACAGGGAACACATCAGAGAGTCCCTGATGGAGCGGGGGAAGGGTGGGATGCAGAACTCAAATTCCAGTAAAAAGATCAGACTTAATGGTCTGACTGAGACTAGAGGGACCCCAGAAAGTGTGGCCCCTGCACTCTTTGTCAACCCAGAACTAAAACAATTCCCAAGGCCAACTCTTCAGAGAAAGATTGGACTGGACTGTGGGACATAAAATGATACTCATGAAGAGCGTGCTTCTTAGCTCAAGTAAATACATGAGACTAAATGGGTTACTTCTGTCCAGAGGTGAGATGAGAAGGCAGAGAGGGTTAGGAGCTGACTGAATGGACATGGGAAATCAGGGGTGGAAAGGAGGAGTGTGCTGTCACAGTATAGGGAGAGCAGTTAGGGTCACGTAATACTGTATGTATAAATTTTTGTAGGAGAGACTAACTTGAATTGTAAACTTTCACTTAAACTACAACAATTTAAAAAAGTCACTTCCTCTGAGAGCCATTCCCCAAGCACCCCATCTGGATCAGGCCCACTTCTGTTTTGCACACTCATAGCACCTTTACTTCACATGAGTTCCCTCCACAAATCTCTCCAGTGGGTCCCATTTAGAATAAAATTGAAAGTCCTTATCACGATTACAAGGTCCTGTATGATCCAACCTCCAGCTCTCTCCGACTTCATTTCCTGCGTTCCTGCCAATCTCCATCTTGCACCCTCTGTGCCAGCCTTCCCTGCCTTCCCGCTGTTCCTCAGCACAGCAGTCACACTCGTTCATCTGGCCCTGCCAGTCCTTCTGCTGAATCGCTGTCTCCACATCTCCTCAAAGTCCTCACTTGGGTCTCTGCTCAAACGTCATGTCATTTCCTGACCATCTTGTTTAAAACATCACTCTAAGCTTTTTCCCTATTTCATTTTTCTTCATAGCACTTGCAACTTTTTTTTTTTTTCAATAATATTTTACTGTGTTGTCAGAGAAGGTTTACACAACAGTTTAGGTTCTCATTCAACAGTTTCTACACAAGTTGTTCAGTGACATCAGCTATATTCTTTACAATGTGTGAACAATCTCAATGTTTCCGTTGTGGTTGTCCTGTTTCCATTAGTCTAGTTTCCCTATCCCCTTCCATTTTCATCTCTGATATAAAGTAACTGTTGACTGTTTGGTCTTGTACAGATGATTTTTTAAAGAATCGTAGTACTCATGGATGATACTCTTCATTTTGTGATACAGTCTGTTATTTAGCTAAAAGGTGACCACAGGGGCTAGTTTTGATTCAAGATTTAAAGAGTTTCTCAGGGAGATAGTCTCAGGGAGTCCTCCAGTCTCAACTAGTCCAGTAAGTCTGATGCTTTTTTTTTTTTTTTTTTTTTTAAGGAATTTGAGGTTCTGTTCTACATTTTGTCCTATTCTATCAGGGTCCATCTATTGTGACCCTAATCAGAACACTAGGTACTGGTAGTCAGGCACCACCTAGTTCTTCTAGTCTCAGGTAGATGAGGCCATGGTTCGTGTAGACTGTTAATCCTGTAGACTAGCTTCTTCTCTGTGTCTTTGGTTTCCTCTTTCTCTTTTGCTGTGGATGAACAGAGACCACTAGTTGTATCTACAACACTTGTTACCTTCTTAACTTTTTATTATGTGTGTACGTGTTAAAGTATTGCTTCTTTTGGCCACCATAATGCTTGTGGCCTGAGTATAGGATCACTGTTTGTATACTTCATTCAAAGAAGCCCGCTCTTATTGTATTCATCACAATATTTACTTTCATACATTGTGCTTACTTGTTCGATATACTGCCTTGCTCATTCTTTCTCCTGGATTTTACATTCTCCATGTAGCAGCCAGTTTGATTCATTAACAGCATAAATCTTGGAAGTGAGGCCAAGATGGTGGAGTGGTCAGATGCTTCCTGTGGTTCCTCTTACAACAAAGATCTGAAAAAAACAAGTGAATCGATTATATATGACAATTTAGGAGCCGTGAACATCAAAGGCAAAGTTGAGGAAATGGACTGAGCAGCAGGCAGAGGGAGAGATGGTTTAGAAGCAGTGAGGAGTTGCCAGACCTGACCCGGCAGAAACTGGCACCCTCTAGGCTGGATCAGCTGGCGTGCACAATGAGGCAGACAGTGGCGCTTGAGACGCGTTTTCCATGTCAGGAGAGACCGAGTGGCAGAGAGTTGGCTCAAACTTCCAGAACCAGCAAGAAACAGCACTCAATCAGTGAAAGATAACTTGATGCATCTAACCTACTGTGCAGATAAAAAAAATACTACCTTTGGGAAGAAACTCTCTCCCATTTACCCACCTCCTCTCCACTCTGCACTGGGTCGGGCTGGCTTCAGCAATTGCCACATCCCCTGGGCCAGAAGTAGGTCCCATCCAGCACTCTGAACCACTCTCCCGGCTTTGAAGAGGGAACAAATTAACAAACAGGAAAAAATAATCTGCTAGCTCCCCTAAGTGGGGAACTCAGGGCAGGCACAGCTCCTTTGCCATGGCACAGGCATAAGGAGTCCATGGACTCTGAATGGCATCCACCCCTGCATAGATCTGTTTGGACCCATTTCAACAGCGTAGGCTGAAGCCTAGTTTCAGCTATATCAGCTATATGGTAGAGTGGCAGATTCGACATTTGACACTGCTCTGCCCATTAAGCAGGGTCTTTACCCACATCAGGGGCCTGAGGACTGGTAGCTCCACCCACGCCACCTAGCCACCCATGTCAGGGGTCCAAGAATAAGTGGTGCCTCCCAGTCCTTACAGCCAACAGCATCGCGTGCCCATAGTCTGGCTGCAAAATCCACCCACCTGCGGCTCTAGGGAACAGGGATGTTCTTTCCTCTCAGACATTCAGGGGCAGCTGTCAGCCTCCTGTCTTGCTTAGCGCATGACCCCCTACTGCAGCCAGATACCTTTGCCTACTCCAATCACCCCTGCCCATCTAGAACTGTAGGTGAAAACCTGCACCACACACTTGGTGACTGACTACCTGGACACCTGAGCTGAATCCATACAAGAAAAGTAAAAGGTTTCCTGGGCTCACTACCTAGTAATAGATCTGACCACCTGGTGACAGGATGTGAGAGCTTCAGAGGTGCCACTGATCAAACTAGCTCACACGAGCAGCCTGTTTGGGCATATCAAAACAAAACGAGAAACGAGAACACAGTAAGCAAACATAAAATAAATAAATATAATAACTTACTGATGACTGAGAAACAACAGTCAATATCAAATCACATAAAGAGGCACACCATAATGGCTTCAGCAAGCACCCAAAACAAAGAATCAAAAAATCTTCCAGAGGAAGAGAACTTCTTGGAATTACCAGAGGTAGAATTAAAAAGATTAATATACAGAACTCTTCAAGATATCAGGAAGGAAATCATGCAAAATGCAAAACAAGCCAAGGAACACACAGACAAAGCAATAGAGGAACTTAAGAAGCTTATACAAGAGCATAATGACAAATTTAACAGGCTGCAAGAATCTATAGAGAGACAGCAAACAGAAATCCAAAAGATTAACAATAAAATTTCAGAATTAGACAACTCAATAGAAAGTCATAGGAACAGAATTGAGGCAATGGAACTCAGAATTAGTGAGATTGAAGATAAAGTACTTGACGCCAGCTTATTTGAGGAAAAATCAGATAAAAGGATTTAAAAAGAATGAAGAAACCCTAAGAATTATGTGGGACTCTATCAAGAGGAATAACCTATGAGTGATTGGAGTACCAGAAAGGGGGAGGATAACAGAAAATACAGAGAGAATTGTTGAAGATCTGTTGGCAGAAAACTTCCTTGATACTGTGAAAGATGAGAAGATAGCTATCCAAGAAGCTCACCAAACCCCACACAAGGTAGATCTCAGAAGAAAGTTACCAAGACATTATAATTGAACTACCAAAACCAAAGATAAAGAAAGAATTTTAAGAGTGGCTAGGGATAAATAAAAAGTCATCTGCAAAGGAGAGTCAATAAGACAAAGCTCAGACTACTCAGCAGAAACCATGCAGGCAAGAAGGTAATGGGATGACGTATATAAAGCCTTGAAGGAAAAAAATTGCCAGCAAAAGAACTATATATCCCGCAAAACTGTCTCTCAGTTTTGGCAAAATTAGGGCATTTCCAGATAAACAGAAGTTTAGGGAATTTGTAAAAACCAAACAAAAATTACAAGGAGTGCTAAAGGGAATCCTTCAGTTAGAATATCAGTAACATCAGATAACAACCCAAGACTAGAACACAGGACAGAGCAACCAGATTTCAACCCTGATAGCGAAGTCACAAATAAAGCTAAAACACTGAAAATAGGGAAACAGAGACGTCAGTATGTAAAAGATGACAACATTAAAACAAAAAAGATGGACTAAATAATGTAGTCATAGCTCTTTCATATAGAGAGGAAGTCAAGGGGATACAAAGAAATAAAAGATTGATTTAAACTTAGAAAAATATGGGTAAATATTAAGGTAACCACAAAGGAAACTAACAATCCTACGCATCAAAATTAAAAACAAGAAAAATGTAAAGACTTAGCAAATACAAATCAATGAACAATGAAAAGAAATATATAAAGAAAAACGACTCAGCACAGAAAGTTAAGTGGAATGAAGAAACTATCAACAACACAAAAAAAGACATCAAAATGAGAG
>NW_004443961.1:16982314-16992335 GCF_000243295.1 Trichechus manatus latirostris
CCCCTGGACTCTGTTAGCCCAAAACTAAAACCATTCTTGAAGACAACTCTTCAGACAAAGATTAGACTGGACTATAAGACATAAAATGATACTCGTGAAGAATCTGCCTCTGAACTCAAGTAGATACATGAGACTAAATGGGCAGCTTCTGCTGGAGGTGAGATGAGAAGGCAGAAAGGGACAGGAGCTGGTTGAATGGGCACGGGAAATCCAGGGTGGAAAGGAGGAATGTGCTGTCACATTATAGGGAGAACGACTAGGGTCACATAACAATGTGTGTATAAATTTTTGTATGAGAAATTAACTTGAACTTTAAACATTTACTTAAAGCACAGTAAAAAATATTTATATATAAATCATACCTTGTCACTCCTCAGCATTCAACTCTCCAGTGACTTCCCGTTAAACTGAGAATACACTTCCTGGCTACGAGGACTTGTATGATTTGGCCCTGGCTTGTTTCTGACCCCATCTTGTCTTCCGTCCGGTCTCCCTGAGTTTTTTTTTTTTTTTTTTTTTTGATCTTTAGCCATGTTAAGCTTGTTCCTACCCCCAGGTTCTTTGCACAGGAGTCTCCTGTGCCTGGAATGCTGTTCTCTTGGCCTCCATTATGGCTGCTGCTTCTCATGATTCCACCTCTAATGAGACATCATCTCCTTGTGTGGGCCTTCCCTGGCCACTCTATTTTAAATTGACTTCTCTCCGTACCTCTCATATCCCCTCTGTTATGGATTAAATTGTGTCCCCCCAAAATATCTGTCAACTTGGCTAGGCCATGATTCCCAGTATTTTGTGATTGTCCACCATTTTGTCATCTGATGTGATTTTCCTGTGTGTTGTAAATCCTACCTCTATGATGTTAATGAGGCAGGATTAGAGGCAGTTATGTTAATGAGGCAGGACTCAAATCTACAAGATTAGGTTGTGTTTTAAGTCAATCTCTTTTTGAGAGATATAAAAGAGAGCAGCAAGCAGGGAGACATAGGGACTTCATACCTCCAAGAAAGCAACATGGGGAGCAGAGCACGTCCTTTGGACCCGAGGTTCCTGTGCTGAGACGCTCCTAGACCAGGGGAAGATTGATGACAAGGACCTTCCCCAGAGCCAACAGACAGAGAAAGTCTGCCGCTGGATCTGGCAACCGTGAATTTGGACTTCTAGCCTCCTAGACTGTGAGAAAATGAATTTCTCTTTGTTAAAGCCATCCACTTGTGGTGTTTCTGTTATAGCAGCACTAGATAACTAAGACACCCTCCTATTGTTTTCTATCACCGTTTGAAATTATCTTCTACTTTATCTTTTTGCTCATTGTCTGCCCATCACCCCCTTTCCCATTTAGAATACAGTCTCCACCATGATAGGGACTTTGTCTGTTTTACTTACTGTCCCTAATATCTAGAACAGTGCCAGGCCCTCCGTAAATACTTATTGGGTGAATGTTGCTTACCTCTCCCATTGTGTATCATAAACTCATTGAGACAAGGGCTATATCTGTTTTGCTAATTTATATATACACCCAGTGCCTAGCACAGTGTTTGTTGCTGAATACGTACTTTATTTTTTGAATGAATCAATTAAATCATGTTAAGCGTGTTTAAGTTCCCTCTTATACAAGTAGCTAACCTTTCAGGTAGAGTCTTGGTCTGAAGACTTGTGGAGGCCAGGATCAGAGCTGTTTCTTTCTGTATGATATTTACTCAGTGTCATGCACAATAATACATTTTACAGTTGCTTTTGAAAAGTGTGCATGTGCCTACTCTCATGTATAAGATCATTAGGCTGGAGCTATTGACAAACATTCATATTTACAGACCTAGATAAAAATTGTCCCTATTTTCTGGTAAGAAAACTGAAGCTTTAAGCAGCTCTATAGGACAGAGTAGAACTTCCCCATAGGGTTTCCAAGGAGTGGCTGGTGGATTCGAACTGCCAACCCTTTGGTTAGCAGCCAAGCTCTTAACTACTGTGCCACCAGGCCTCCAGATAATTTGCCAAAGGGCAGCAAGCAGAAGAACCAGAATTCATATTCACATATGACTACCTCCAAAGTACATTTTATTTTCAGTATCTTATGCTTCAAAGTATGAATATTCCTTCAGTCTTGGTGTGTGTGGAGAATGCACTCTGGGGTGACCCTCCAATGAATCACTCCTTTGTATAATCCTCTCCCCTTGAGTGTGTGTGGGACCCATGACTTGCTTCTAATAAATACAGTATGGCAAAGGGGATAGGATGTCACTTTCTTGGTTGAGTTAGGTTATATGGCAAAGGCAATGTCCCTGGGATGTAGTTGCCTGCTTTACCAGGGCCTGCTATGAGACCTGGGGGGGCATCTTACCGCTTCCATCCTGCGGTGGCGAGTGTTTGCTGTCTTACCTAACAGATTCTTAGGGCTGCTGTGTGCACGGCCCAGTGTCCTAAAATGCTTCCCACTGCTTCCCACTCAGGGGCATAAGAGAGCTCTGTCGCCTTGGAGAGCTGTTATATAAATAGCATTATTTGGATTGAGAGTAGCATGATCCAGTGCTAGAGTTAAGTATTTGTATAACCGAGCAGGCAAATCTTCCTCTTCCTTTTCTCAATCCCTTCTAATATTTAGCTTCAAAAGAAACTACAGAGGTTTGAGGAAATGTACCTAAGTCCTCATTAACATGTAAATCTTTTGAGTCATTTAATAACTGCTAGTCGGAATCAACTCAACGGCAGCAGGTTTGGATTTTTGGTTTAGTGTGCAAGGCAAGGGAGCCCATTGCTTACTGTGCACTGAGCAAGCATTAGAAGAGCCTGCTTCAGACCTGTGAATGTCCTGAGGCTTCTTCACCTGGGAAAATTAGGCCATTATATGCAATCATCACAGGCTGCCAACATGAAATGTATGCTAAAATGTTATTTATTGCATACAATTTTGTTTAAAATTATGCTTTGAATCTAATTTACTGTGATTTGAGGATTTATATTCACTCCAGTCCTAATTGCTATACTATACTTTATACCTTTAACTACAATAATTCAGAATTAATTTTTAACCTCAAACTGAAGACATCATTGAGCCTTATTTCTATAACTTATACTTTCAATAAAGAGATGTTTAGCTGTTGGTGGCTATTTGAATGAAATGACTATTGTAGTGGTTGAAAAGTATCCTTCCCCAAAAAATTCTTGTCCACCTAGAACCTCGTAATGAGACCTTCTTTGAAAATAGGGTCTTTTGCAGATGTAATTAGTTAAGGATCTCAAGACGAAATCTTCCTGGATTTAGGATGAACCCTAAATCCAATGACTGGTGTCCTTTTAAGAGGACTAGAGGCCACACGGACACAGAGAAGACCATGTGAAGACTGAGGCAGAGATTGGAGTTGTACTGTCACAGCCAAGTAACATCTGGGCCACCAGAAGCTGAAAGAGGCCAGGAAGAATTCTTCCCTAGAGCCTTCAGAGGGAACATGGCCTTGTTGGCACCTTGATTTCAGACTTCTAGCCTCCAGAGCTGTGAGAGAATAAATCTCCATTGTTCTGAGCCACTGAGTTTGTTTTAATTTCTTACAGCAGCCCAAGAAAATGCACAGTTTTCAACTACAGTTTCCTCTGGCTAAAGTAGGGGAAAGAGGAGAAAAGAACTAATGTTCATTTAATGCCTGTATTGATTACATTTATCATCTCATTTCACCCTCACAGCAACTCCATCACTAAATAATATTATTTCTGATTTAAACAGGCGAACTGAGGCTGAGGTGGTAAGCACCTTCCCTTCCCTCCACAGCTAGTGAGTGGCAGGGCTGCAGTTGGAACCCTGTTTTGTGTTATTCCTTTGATACCATGTGTCCTTGTATGAATAAGTAGGAAATGTTAATAGGTTTTCTCAGCAAGAGAGTGCAGTTGTAGATTTTTTTTAATCTTCAAAGACGAAGCTGTATTTTCAAATTTAAATGTTGCTTTGGTCCTCTGAGATTTAATAATGCTTGTTCACAATGTTTATGCTGTTTAGTAATTACCCTTCATAAAATTGGATGACTTTTTACAAGAAGGGGAAATAAGTTACTTCTTTATTTTCTTTGAAAGATCTATTTTATCTTTTTTTAAAAAATACCTATTTTTCTAAAGACCCATAAATAGAAACCAGGTCATTAGGAAATGGTCTGGCTGTCATATATCTTCTTATAGAAATAAAAAAGAGGAGGGATTTTAAAAATAATAATAAAGTTAAATTTTTTTTCACTGGAGTTTTATTTTTTATTTTATTTTTGTTTATTGTACTTTCAGTGAAGTTTACATTTCAAGTTAGTCTCCCATACAAAAATTTATATATACATTGTTATGTGACCCTAACTGCTCTCCCCATACTGTGACAGCACACTCCTTCATTGGAGTTTTAAAGTTTGGCCTTTTTTTTTTTTTTTTAATCTCAGTAATGGTTTTGCAACAGAATAACTTCTTTGGTTTTGAAAATTTACATAAAGGTTCTGTGTGTATTGGGATAGATACCACCTACTTATTTGCAAATGATCTAGTTCATTTATCCACATGGATTCTAATGCGTGTATCAGAGATGTTTAGATCTGAAAGGCATCACAGAAACCAGATGAGTCAGTCGTCTTAAGTTGGAGGTGAGAAAGAGGAGGAAGTCCAGAGAGGCTAGGCAACTGGCCCAAGGTCACCCAGATTTAAAAAAACTTAAGTTTCCTAACTCAGGGTGCAGTGCTCCTCCAGCTTCCTGCATCACAGCATCTATCACGCTGCCTTATCTCTGCATTTTTAAACACCTTATGAGTGTAAATATAGCTAAAGTTCTAAATTTTGCTGCTGATAAATCCTAATTTGACCTATTTTAACAAAACAAAACAAAAAAAACCAAACTCACTGCTGTCGAGTCAATTCTGACTCATAGCGACCCTACAGGACAGAGTAGAACTGCCCCATAGGGTTTCCAAGGCTGTAAATCTGTACAGAAGCAGATTGCCACGTCTTTCTACTGTGAAGTGGCTGGTGGCTTTGAATCGCTGACCTTTAGATTAGCAACCAAGCACTTTAACCACTGTGCCACTACGGCTCCACTATTTTAACAAAGATGTAATAAAATAATGAGAGCTGGTGTTAGCCTTCCCAGGAGAGAACAGGCTTTTGAGACACAACTAAGATTCAAATTCTACGTCAGCTCCTTGTTGCTGTGTATCCTTAGGAAAGTTGCCTAACTTCTCTGTGCTTCTGTTTCCTTATCTTTAAAATCGAGAAACAAAACCTGTCCTTTGTGTTACTGGGAGGGCTCACGAGATGATGTATGCGACTTACACAGAGCAGATATTTCTGAAATTGTACCTGTCGGATGAAACGTGGTCCTGATCTTCAGTTCTTCAATGATATTTTAGGGCTTTTTCAGACCAGATGGTAGCATTTATGAATGCTAGTATAAATCATTAAGCATTTGTCCTGCTAAAGATGTCTGCTCTTTTGGGCAACTAGGTTTGGTTTTTGTAAGGTAGGTAGAGATGACAATGGAATTAAGCCTCTAAGAGTAGTGAAAGTCTTCTGAAAAACTTGTTCCATGTCTTCAGTCCTCCTTGTACATGGATGCTAGTTCATTAGGTCTCCACTAACTTCTCATGCAGCAGTCAGAACATGAAGACGTGACGTGGAATAATGTGGCCACCTGTTCTGCCTGAGTGTGTTAACTGTGTTCATCAGCACAAGCCTAGGGTAGCGATTGGGTTTTCTACTTCCCTGTTGTGACAGATGCCCAGTCAATATGTTTTCTTATTTGAAATTTCACAGTTGGAGGGGAAAGGAAGCCATTCTTGCAAGCACAATGCAGCAGTTTTAAGCAGGGTATAATTATTTGCCAAAGGGGTGTTGGTTGCTCCCCAAACCCTCCCATCATGGTCCTTTAAGAGGGGGAGGAAATGAGGTGCGAAGGGCAGCCTGACTGCTTCCTGTCCCCTTCAACAATGGACACTCCTTTTTACCTCCGTCTATCTCCCCTTAACACCCTGTGCTCAGATTTGTGCTGGGGTGCGTCATTCCAGCTTCCTATTCCCCAAAGACTTCTGGTTTCCAGAGCTACCGAAATCCCATTTCCTGTAAATCTTGATTTTGAATTATAGTAAATGAAAATAAATAAAAACAAAACAAAAATCAGAGTTCTTTATTTTTCCCTCTCAGAAAAAGGAGCACTCCATCCTCTGCTATCCTTGTCTTTGGGACCAAATCCCCTTAGAAAACATCACTTCTGCCTAGTTCCCAGGGGCTTGTGAGCCACATGTCCTGACGTTTCAGAACCTTTCTAGAAAGGAAATCTCAAGGGGTTTCCCACAAATGCCTGTCAAAACTTCCGCACACACATTCATAGGATTGTGCTGTATTCCTGTTTCAGAAATGCAATGGAAATGCTAGCACAGAAGTACTGTGCTAGGAGCAAGGACTGAGTCTAGAATATAAGGGCTTGATCATCATGTTTAACAATGACATATCTGAGTGGTGTGTATGTTATATTATTCTCTCTGTTTCTTCGTATGTTTGAAATCTTTCATCTTTTTTTTGAAGTGTAGAATTTAATAATACTTAGCCAGCACAGATGACAATTAGAGTGTGATAAAATTTCCTGCAAGCTGAGGGGTTAACCAGTGGTGTGTTGATAAAGGTTTAACAACTGTCTCTCAGGAAGAAAAGCCCTGATTTGTAGAGTTTGTCTGTGTTGCAAAGACTCCTGGGGCCATTTTCAAGCTATCGGCAAACCATCACTGAACGTAGTCTTGCAAAGAGAAGTTCACAATTGGTTCCATGTGCCAGTGCCAGCCAGCGCCAGCGTACTGCTGGGCAAAACTGCCAGGGAAGAGTAGCTCCCACAGGCTGGTAGAGAGTAAATGCTCAGTAAACACCTATAGATGGGAGAGGGAAGACCTTATAGAACAAGGGATGTTAGATATCTTCCTTTTCTTGATTTCTGAAAATCTTGGATTACACGTTCATCGGTTGGTCTCACATTTATGTGCTTATAGAAATAAAGCATTTCATCAACAAAATACCTTTATCCAAGGACTCAATAAACCATGCAGTTCAGAAATTTTATATTTCTGTGAGGCTTCTTTCAAAGTGAATTTTTTTCCCAGGTAACCTTAGCCAAGAAGAATAAACCCAGTTGGTGTCTATATAAAGATAGAAATCTCCAGAAATCCATGTGAAACGAAAATTATTTTAAATGATTTGCTCATAAATGTAGAAATTCAGGTAGTTCTGAAAAGTTGGCTTGATGGAAAGTTTGCTAAAATCAGATACAAAAAGACAGTAATAAAATGTTTCAGTTTGCTCCTAAGTCCCCATAGCACTCACTTTGGGGATCTTCATAGGCTCAACCAGACAGTGTTCCAAAGAGCTTGACTAGGTGTCACCTGTCACTGCATTCATTTAGGAGGACATCAAGACAGCACAGCATGCCAGCAGGGCAATGTCGTGCATTCTTTCCAGTGGGGGTCTTTCAGCAGTCCATTCAGCAGTCAAAGGTTATTGCCCTCCCCTCCAAGTAACAGCTCAGGATCTAGAGAATGAGGGCACAACAGGTTGCGAAGGGGAGGTTGTCACCTGGGCTTGGAAGCCCTGCGTCCTCAATAGGAACTGATATCACTTATAACAGCTCATGGGCAGAGCTCCCAGGTGCCAGCAGCACAACCCACTCTCCCAAATCACCCTGTCAGACCACAGAGTTAGTGTTGTAATCAGATTGTACCAGCAGCCACTAGCTCTGTTTCAGAGCACAATAGGAGGTCATGGAAGTCTTCTCTAAGAATTAGCAAAAATGGTGTATGCGGAAGAATTTTATTAAAAAATTAAAACTTTTTAATTAAATCATTTAGCCCACATTTAATAAGTAAGCACCTACTATGTGCTAGGCCCTGTGCTAGTATTCAGTAGAACATTATTTCTCCATTTGTAGCAGAAAACAAGCATGCAGGAAAGAAAACAAAGCATTGTGTGAGATATGCTCAATGTCTGTATGGGTCATTTATCCTTGGAGGCAGAGGAGGGAGAGGAGGATTGCGAAAGGCTTTTTAGAAAAGGTGTGCCTGAAAGGTATTGGGCACATAGACAGAGAGAGCAGAGGCCATTCCAAGAAGGACAATTCTACCAAGTTCTGGGAACTACCAGAAGCTTCCTGTGGCTAGAGGCCTCAGGGCATATTTCTTTGAGAAGTCTTAATCCAAGAAGTATGACCTTAAGAAAACTTGGAAGAGTTTTAGGAATTATCCAACTTTCTGCTTTTATGGATGAAGAACCTGAGACTGAGAGAGGAATACAGTATCACCCAGTGAACGCGCTCACAGGTCTGGCACTCAGAAACAGCCGGCATTTATTGAAGGTTGATCTTATGCCTACATTGGGATACGCGTTATCTCATTTAATCCTTACGTCGACCCAACTCAATGAGGTGGAGGTACCATTTTACAGATGAGGTGACTGAGGCCCATAATCACTCAGCAAGAAATAGAGTTCAGGATTTTAACTCAGTCTGACTCTAGTGTCTGTGTCTTAATCCCACTTTGTTATACTCACTCCATTCTGGTGTTCTTTTCACAGTTAGCAGCTAGCCTTCTACCTACAATTACTTTCTTATGTCTATCCTGGAAACATGTATTTGTAGAATTAAAATACTTATAGTCAGTTTTATTGACTCACTTTCAGAAGTATATCAAGGATAGATCGTTTTTAGTCAGTTGAGATGGTAGACCATCACACACTGTATCAGGGGAACAAAGCCCCTGGGAATATTATGGAGTGAGGGATTTATTACAGGAATTAAGCATATATAATTGCAGTATATAAACTTGTCAGGAAAGACCAATCCCTAGAAAAGGACATCATATTTGGTAAAGTAGAGGGTCAGCAAAAACAAAGGAAACCCTTAATGAGATGAGTTGAGATAATAGCCACGGTAGTGGGCTCAAACATATCAAAGATCATGAAGATGGCACAGGACTGGGCAACATTTCGTTCTATTATACAGGTCACCATGAGTCAGAGCCAACTCAATGGCAACTAACAACGTTTGTGGTTGGAGCTGGGAAAATACAGGCCCAAAAGTGGAGCTGAAGGATCAGAGAAAGGTCACTGACCAGTGCTGGCACAGGTAAATGGGCTAGCCCTTGCAAGGGAATCTAGAATGTAGGCAGGTCCAGCTGCTGGAGCAGGACTGCAAAGGAGGGCTGGTGTGGAAGGCCATGGAAGGCTGTTGGCTCTTCAAGGATACTACCCCTGTGAGTCAGCAGCAGACTTTCTGTGGTGGGCCTGGGGTCACGACTGGTCAGCAGAGCTGGCATTCGAGAAGAGCTGGACACAGGAGGGAAGAGCAAAGACAAGCTGGAACGCATGGGCACCTCTGCATCTGTCTCTCACCTCTTTAGTCGCTGACAGCCTGCAGAGTGTTATGGTTGCTGCTTCATCTTTACCTCCCATACTTTGCACAGCCTCACTTTGAACCAACTCTAACTCTGAAACATGTAGGGAAAGCATTCTGGAAAATGTAGTTCCCAGTGCAGCCAAGTTGGCAATAGAACAATCCAACACACATACTCATAGAAAAGGGAACACGGATGGGGAAGAAGGGAATGCTTTCCATTGTATCGAGCGCCTGTCATGTACTATTTATCATCGAATACTGACAACAACCTTATGAATTAGATATTTTCTTATTTTAAGCATGAGAGAACTAATGTTTGGAGAGGTGAAGTAACTAACATAGAGATACACAGATGGGGGAATTTGCATCCTGGATTTTTACCCTTGACTGTATGAGCGCAAAGCTAATGTTTATTTTAATGCATTATGCTGCTTTCCATGAAAGACAGCTTTAATAATTTGTTTTCTTGTTTACTCACACAGATTAAGAAATTAAAATAGAAGCTAAGACTTAGCAAAAATACAGAAGACTTCAACATTCCCAGCTAGTTGCCCCACTAGATCAGCAGCTGTAGGAGGGACTGGGCAGAGACTCACAGGGACACTGCTCTGAGGTCAGAGGAAAATTACTTGGGCAGGG
>NW_004443961.1:16993082-17050061 GCF_000243295.1 Trichechus manatus latirostris
GACATTCTTATGTTGCTCCTGCTTGATTTTTGATGTTTTCCGTTTGAATCCCACTTTGGAAAACGGGAATATTTGCTCATTTTCTATTTTCCCATTCTCCCACATACTTCTCCTCTTGTTTTCCCAATATACTTATAGCATATATATATATTTACATTTATGCCCCTATAAACTTAGTATGGAATCCCTGGGTGGTGCAAACAGTTAACATGCTAGGCTGCTAACCGAAAGGTTGGAGGTTCAAGTCCACCCAAAGGTGTCTTGGAAGAAAGGCCTGAGGATCTACTTCAGAAAAATCAGCCACTGAAAACTCTGTGGAGCACAATTCTACTCTGACACACACGAGGTCGCCATGAGTCAGAATCGACTTGACAGCAACTGGTACTAGTATTAGATGATTTGAAGAAATAAATAAAATATGGTTTCCTCTCTTTTCTCATGAAAATGTAGACCAAGATGTTTTTAACGTAACTGGTAAAAGAATAAAGATCTTCATAATTGTACAACATTCAGAATGATGAGTTTTCAAATCAGCCACGGTATATTAAACAGTTTAAAATTACTCACCAGGAGACATCTCTTAACAGAAGAAAGCTGTAAGTACAAATCAGTAACCAGCTTTCAAGAAAGGAATAAATCTTTAGAATATAAAATGGTCACAACAGGATGTGAAGGGATTAACTACCGTTTGTGGTTTCTTTACTCCATTGCCTTGATCTCCCTTTATCTTCATTCCTGCTATTCATTCTGTACTTCTGGTTGTCCTGTGTTTGCTTATTTCACTTTTATTTGTGGTTTTATCACTCCTCTTCTATGTTCCCCCCTCCCCGTATTCTGTGCATATCAGCCATTACAGCATTTGTCATGTTTGTTGCCACTGTCAGTTTAACTGATGCTTTGCCACACTGTGAGCACCTTGAGGGCAGGGACCGTGTCTTTCCTGGATCTCAGATATGGCTTACTATAGAAAAGCCTTTGAAAATATACTCTATAATGATATTGTCCCTTCAAAAATGTGTGATTATGAGGCATTTTGAAGTTTTGAATTTAAAATGGTACACTTTTCTATGAAGAACAGAGTAAAGAAAATGTGAATTTTATATTTTGTCCAGTCACCACAAGGCTTTGCATATGTTGTTGACCTAACTATTGCTCAGTATTTGGTTCTCAGCTTAAAGATCCTTTCCTCCAGGAATCCTTCTTTGCAACATTCCGATACCACAGCTTAAGGTGGTTCTATATTTCTGTGACTCTCTAGAACTCCCCGTCATGACACTTAGTATATATACTTCACTCTGATTGCTTTTTAAAAAGACTGTATCCTCAAACAAGTAAGTGCTCAGCTGCTAACCAGAAGGTTGGCGGTTCAAACTTACTCAGTGGGTCCATGGGAGAAAGACCTGGCCACCTGTTTCTGTAAAGATAATAGCCAAGAAAACCCTATGCGGAAGTTCTACTCTGTCGTATGGGTTGTTGTGAGTCAGGATCAACTCAATAGCACCCAACACCACCATCCTCAATCTTAGGAGAAATACAACCAGAATGTTTCTCAGAAGAGAGACTTCAACTTACTTTGGACACGTCATCAGGAAAGACCAACCGCTAGAAAAGGACATCATGTTTGGTAAAATAGAGGGCCAACAAAAATGACAGAAATGCTCAATAAGATGGATTGACACAATACCCACAGCAATGGACTCAAACATGTCAACTATCATGAAGATGTCAGTGTTTCCTCCTGGGGTCACCATGAGTTGGAGCTGACTCAGTGACAGCTGCCTCAACGACAATAACAACAATAACCCTCAGTTCAGTATACACTTGGCTAAGACAGGGACTACATCTGTCTTGCTCATTGTAATATCCCTGGGGCTGGTGGGAGGGTGGGGAGGGTCCCCACCTAATACCTCTCCTTATCTCCAGTCTTAACCTTTGAGGACCAAAGTTTCAATAAAAGCCTATTTGAAATAAATGTTGAAGATTAAATGTTAGCCACTGAATGCTCAAAGTGCTTTACTCTTTTTGTCAGGCATTTACATGCTGATGGGATACTGGGCACAGTCCTAAGTTAATGTACAAGCCAAACTTTTGTAAGGAACCTGGGGAACTCACAGAAGTATCCTAGCATCAGTTAAATCGCTAACTTTAACTATTTGTTGATAAAACTGTTTCTTCCACTAAGACTAGAATTGCTTTCTAGGTAATCATCTTCTATAAAAATAAAAGCCAAAACAGAAATGGAAATTATAATCCTTGTGGCATAATACTAGTTTTCAGATGCAATTATGTGCTAGAGAAATGATTAAGTCTTTTTTAATGAACAAGGTATTTTTGTGCTTCATGAAGCAGTGTACTTCAGAATCTTGGTTGAGAAATGATTTTGAAAATAAGTTCTATTTTATACATGGTGAAGTGAAACGTGGCATAAGGCCCACACTGCAAGAATTTACCGTTAATTTCTCACTTTAATTCATAGACTTCAAGAATCGAAGTATAAAACTGGAATCTTAAAATGTAGAGATTGCATAATCCAGTAATGTCACGGTGTGTTCCATGGAGCCACCCGCTCCCACAGAGGCACCACTGGGGCCAGCACAGTGCAGACAAGATGGGACAATGCAGGAGGATGGGACTGGGGCCCCTTCCTGCTATACCAAGACAGCTTTGCCTTTTCTGTTCAGTTCCTTATGAGGTTTTAAGGGAGAGGGAGACTTTGTAAAAAACTATCAAATCGATTCCGACTCACAGTGAACCTCAAATATGTATGTGAAACATGTATATAGATGAGGATATTTGAAACCCAGTAGGTTTAGGTACAATTTTTAGTAGCTGAGCTGGTTTATATCAGTACCAGCTGCTGTTGAATCTATTCCGACTCATGGAGACCTCATGTGTGTCAGAGTAGAACTGTGCTCCACAGGGTTTTCAGCATCTGATTTTTTGAAAGCAGATTATCAGGACTTTCTTCCAAAGTGGACTCGAACCTCCAACTTTTCGGTTAGCCTCTGAACATACTAATCATTTGCACCACTGAGGAACTCTGAGCTGGTTTATAGAGTATCTTAAGGCCTGATTTCCCATCCAGTCCTGTTTCTACTATATCACATTGCCTACATTGAAAGCCTGTTATCTCTTTGCCTTCAGCTTCCAGAGCTAAACTCAGCATGATAAATACCATGTCCAAAATCCGTGGTCAGGAGAAAGGGCCAGGCTACCCTCAGGCGGAAGCCCTGCTTGCAGAGGCCATGCTCAAGTTTGGAAGAGAGCTTGGGGACGACTGCAACTTTGGTAAAAAGAGCTTTCTTACATTGTAATTCTTTGTTTGCATCTGGGGGTTTGGGTGCCAATAAGAAACTCTGAAGGAAGTTATTCAAACCATTTTACATTTTGGTTCTCAGTTTTAACTCGCATATACATGGGTCAAAAATTTGTTTTCAGAATTGTTTCATCATTTTTAGTGTGGTCTGTCTTCGAAGTTTTATTTTTTACTTATTTATTTCTTTTTTCCTGATAAGATCCTGGTCTTTACAATAGCTGAGGTCAGCATCTTCAGATGCCTTGGGTGTGTCTGGTAGTAACTGAATATTGGAGAAAAGGGAGCAGTCACAATCAGCAGGCTAGATTCCACTCCCTGCCCTGCAGGCTTGCTCTTAGATCCCTGCTGTTTTTGTATCTTGGTACCTAATTCCATGTCCCAAGTGAGACATGGTTTATTTCTTCACCTCTGTTTCCTCCAACACTCAGCTACCATACTGAGTACTTTCAGTGTTCACCACCTTGTGATACGGAGTCTCAGTACCTGGCTGCCCTTCCTCATTGCACCCTACTCTGTGTTCCAGTATTTGCCTCAGCTAAATGCACTGGCTTTAAAGCAGCTGCCCTACTGGGGAAACTGGTACTTACAAGAGAGGTTTAGTAAAAAAAAAGAGAGAAAAAAAAGTGAGATTTTACTTTCTTTACAATAAGGAATAAAACCTTCTTAGGAGGCATTGAGTCTATTGTCCAGTATGAACTGCTGTGAAGGGCCCTCTTATTGCAAATGTATTCCATCTTTGTTCTTTAACATAAAAGAGTTTCATTCTCCCCTTCCAGGCCCAGCGCTGGGTGATGTGGGGGAGGCCATGCGGGAACTCTCGGAGGTCAAAGATTCTTTGGACATGGAAGTGAAACAGAACTTCATTGACCCCCTTCAGAATCTTCATGACAAAGACCTGAGGGAAATTCAGGTATCTGCAACTAGTCCTCTGAGAGATGGGTGCAAGTGCTCTTTTTCTTTAAAACCAGTTTGTAAATTACGCGGTGTGTGTTCTCAGCTCTGGGCACTTGAATTACAAAACAGTCCAGCAAGACAACCTGAGGGAAGGCGCAAAGGCAGCACCTCTTGCCCCTGTGCCACTCATGCGCACTACATTTCACTTCTCCGAGTTCCGTGTTCACAGTGAATAGTTTTTTCAGACTTTCTTACTTCCGGAAGGATAATTATCCTTTCCCTGAGAGTATGCAATTTTATTCATTGTTCCATGCTTTCCTGGGCTGAGTGTGCCAGTTTTTAGCTTAAATAAATATTATATCACTCTAAAGCCATATGTTTGTATATTTTCATAATGGTTGTTAGGATTGAGGAAGAATACCCAACTACTTTCTTTCTAAAAACACATGGAACAGTTGAGCTATTTCTAATAAATAAAGTTCAACTGCCTTTTCCTCTGACTGGGTTGTTTGCTCATTCATTCATTCAGCGTATATTTGTTGAAGCTGTCTGAAGCTTAACTTTCTTGACTGTGAAATGGACTTCCATAACTTGAAATGAGGTCTCCTTTATCTCCTTATTCCTACCTTCAATCTCCTTCAGCCCTAATGCTTGTTCAGTGTCACACAGCTAATAGGTGACAGACTGACTCTAAATCCAAAATATAACTCTAACTCCAGTATTATTCTACCCTACAGCTAACAGTAAGTTCAGATGTCTTAAGGGAATATTCCTTTAAAAGGAACATACATTTAGTTTGGATCAGGGCATGAATTGGGGGCAGGAGATGTGGTGGGAGGGGAGGTCTTGGATATTACTGTCCCTCCTTTTCTTAGATGTCAGACAGAGGCTGGGCTGAATGAGGGTTGAAGCTTATTAGATGAAATCCCTTCAGAGGTCCCTATGTTTTGTGGTTGAGTTTCATCATCTCTCAAGTAAGAGTCTTAAACTAAATCCAGAGTTTCCAAAAGCTTCATCCCCATTCACCTGGGATACGTGTTAAAATGTAGATTCCTGGGCACCAGCCCTAGATATTCTGATTCAGGTGATCGGGAATCCATATTTTTGATAAGCAAGTTAGGTGATTCTGACAGACTGGATTGCCTCAAAGAGAGGTCCCTTCCAGTATTCACATTCTATGATTCTAAAAGTAAAAATGCCATTCTTTCTTACTGTATTTCACAGTAAGTGTTTTTCATCTGCCTTCTTATGAACTTTCTTATCGTGAGATAGCATTTCTTTTGAAGACGGAGACTATAGGCCCTGTGCAGTGTCCTTTCTACGTGTGTACAGTCTGAGCACACTTCCCAGCTTCTGTCACGGAATGGGAGTTATATTCCAGCTTGGCTTTGGCCCAGCAAGGCCAGAAAATGAAGGGTGCTGGTATTTCGCACAGTTTCATTCTCATTCCTTAAGTATTTTTAGCCTTTGCACGTGTTTACCCTACTGATGCATGTGTCCTTATTTCTTCGGTAACATTATATCTTAAACATAGCCTATCTTATTTTGGAACTAATGGGCATGATGGGGAAGCGAGCTGCAAAAGGCCTTCTCTCCGTAAGTCATTTCAAAGTGTATTCCTGCCCTTGGCTTTTCAGCATCATCTGAAGAAGATGGAGGGTCGACGCCTGGACTTTGATTATAAGAAGAAACGACAAGGCAAGATTCCAGATGAAGAGCTCCGTCAAGCTCTAGAGAAATTTGATGAGTCTAAAGAGATTGCTGAGTCAAGCATGTTCAATCTCCTGGAGATGGATGTGAGTGATTCTTCTATGTTTTTAATTTAATCTTGCCATTTGAGACAGAAGATTAATGTGTTAAGGGGTGATATAATTAAAAAGTTAATATCTGATTACACTGTATGATGGGAATTTCAGTAGGTGGTTATTTCTTTTAAATAATTTGAGATTATAAAGTAGAGAGAAATGGTAAAACCTTTTCTGCATTCCTGTAGTTTGATTGAATTAGATTTTTGTCCAGTAATGGATCTTAAAGAATTACCAGTAGTGGGAAGGTAAAGATTGTTTCTGATGATCCAGGTGAAAGTCTAATAGCTGAAATGAGTACTCTGTGGAAATACAAGGCAGAGTGACTTCAGATTGTAAGAGAATATCAACTAAAATACATGCAGAATTGAGTGCCAACATAGAATAAGATGTTCTTATTTTGAAGTAAAGTTGACATTATCTTTCAAAAAGTGATTTCTGTTGAGGTTAATGATTATAGCATAGAAACTACGTTTGCGCATAGATTAGATAGTTCAAAAGATGCTATCACATTTCCAGAGTACTAAATTATTATTTATGACTTTAGAAGTTACATTTTTTTGAGTTCTTTAAGCTTCAAAGCCATGAAGATGATTTCTCCTTCATATGGAGTCTCTGGCTGGTACAAACCTCTAATGTGATTGGCTGCTAACCAAAAGGTTAGAGGTTCGATTCCACTCAAAGGTGCCTTGGAAGAAAGGCTTGTGATCTACTTCTGAAAAATCAGAACCACCTTGAAAACCCTGTGGAGCACAGTTCTACTCTGACATCCATGGGTCACCATGAGTTGGAGTTAACTACACAGCAACTGTTTTTTTGTTTGTTTTGTTTTTTATTTTTAAACCCCGAAGTAATAAGACCTGCTAACCAGCTGTCCCATCCTTGCTCATCCCCACCTCCCTGCCCTCACATCAGTTGCTGACCAGCTTTTGCCAAGGTGTTTATATAGCCTTTATGTATTTATTGCTTAACTGCCTTGACCCTGACTAGTGGCATGGGAGGATTATTTAACGTATCAGGACTTTCCCACCACCCGAGACATGGTTGGGGTTGTGGATGTGTGAGTGTAGGTGTGTGTTTAGGAAACAACTTGTTTTCACCTAACGACTCAAAAGGAATACTATAGGCATGAGGAGTGACCTGAATCATGGTGCTCCTTCCCTACGTCCAGGGCCCCACCACCCCCAAACTCATGGGACAGCATTGCCTCTGGTGACTTTGAAGCTACTACTCAGCTAGATCACAACATGAGACACAAAAGGATGAGTAACCAATGATACTCAGAATATTAAAGCTGCAGAGAACCCAAGATGTCATCTGATCCAGCCCCCTTACATTACAGATGAGGCTCAGTGAGGATAAGATTTTCCATCTTATCACCCTGCTTCCCGTGGTGTAATAAATCAATATTCACTTTTTTATTAACAGCACTAATACTATCTTAGAAGGAATTGGTGATTCAATAGTATAATTCTCCCCTTCCGTGCAGGAGACCTGGGTTTGATTCCCATCCAGTGTACCTTATGCACAGCCACCACCCATCTGTCAGTGGTCGTTTGTGTGTTGCTGTGTTGCTGAAAAGTTTTCAACTGAGCCTCCAGGCTAAGATAGACTAGGAAGAAAGGACACGTGATCTACTTCTGAAAATTAGCCGTTGAAAACTCTATGGATTCCTCCCTCAAAATCCAACTAGTTATTTTCCCCCATCTTTTTGGATATAAAGTTCTGGTAACAGTGCAAGATAATAAAAACCTGGACTTGCACCTTAAAAAAAAAAAAAAAAAAAACCCAGTGATCACAACAATCATGCGGATGGCACAGGATCAGGCAGTGTTTTATTCCATTATACACGAGGTCGCCCAACGCAATGACAGTTAACAACAATATTAACTTTGCATGAGAAAAATGGGGGGCAAAGGGTCAAGCCTTTTGGTCAATGCATCTTCTCCATATGTAAAATCAATAAAAGAAGCCCAAACCTAGTCAAAAAGTTGTTGGTGAGCTTGAAATTGTTTAATGAGAGTTATGTAATCTTCATGAGGATTCTTATTAATGTTGCTTCTCCTCGTGGTACCGGAGTTTCCAAGCATAAGGATGTTTGCTTTCTTATCCTTACTCAATATGGAACCTGCAGAACTCTGTCTCAGCCTGGCTCACCACACAGTCCTTGACATCACCAAGCAGTGGACTGCGTGTCGGGGGAAGCTCTCTCGTATGTACTGGGCAGTAGTAGTTGTGTTGTAAGGGCAGTGACCTGGTCACTGAGGCGTGGTTTCCCCACCGTTCTGCAGATTGAACAGGTGAGCCAGCTCTCCGCGCTTGTACAAGCTCAGCTGGAATACCACAAGCAGGCGGTCCAGATTCTGCAGCAAGTCACTGTCCGGTTGGAAGAAAGGTATTTTGCAGTTCCCTGCATTTCAAGTTTGTGTTTTCTTGCTATACAATGATGTGCAAAGAAATGGAAACAGTGGACCCTATTTGAAGACAAACTTCTGCCAAAATTTCTGCTGATCCTAGACAGGCGCCTTGTGGGTTGTCAGTCTTGTTTTTATTTTTTCTTGTGCTTTGTTTTGCTTTGTTCTGTTGAGTGTTGGGTTTATGACAGTTTGCTATTCGGATTATATTTGCCTGCCACAAATGGGACACCAGAATGCTAATGATAATGGATATGATTTGCTAAGCAGATATTCTTCATGGGTACTGAATATATATTATCATCCACCCTCATAACATCCCTGTGAGCTATATTCTTAGCCCCATCTAACAGCCGAGCAAACTGAGGCTCGGGGAGGTTGAATAACTAGTCCATGGTCACACAGTAGTGGAACTGGGATTCACAGTCAAACATACCTGATTTGAAAGCCTGAATCTTTTCACAGCTGTGTTTCTTTGAATGGTGGTGAATCCTCCACCATCAGAGCGACTTCCATATGCCTGTTCCACCTCCTCAGATGCAGCCCTAGGTAGGGCTCTAGTCATTTACTGTGTGAATGGGGCTCCCTGGAGTTGTGTGGGCTCAACCTGCACAGCCATGTGTGGTGGCCTTGCTCTACAACTCATGTTTTGTTTTAAATTGAGCCAAATTAAGGAAATGATTTTGTTAAACATATATCCATCAGAGGATCACCTGAGCAGCCTTTATTCTCAGATCAGGGCCACATTAGCCCTTCACAGCTGATGAGATAGCTAAATGCATAATGAGGGCTCCAATCCTGTTATGCAGAACCATTGGGAACCTCCTTGCCTGCTTTCATCTGGCCAGCCTCTCCCTCTCCTCCCCATCTTCCTTGCCTAGCATTGAAGTGAATCTTCAATTGTGAATCTTCCTTCAGTGCACCATTGTGGAAGTGTGTGCAGCTCTCTGAAGCCTCTAGAAAGGTTTAACCCCACCCACTTCAAAACACTTAAGATATTATATGTCTATGTGACATCTGTTGAGCATTCTACAGTCACCATCCCTAATCTCTCCCTACCCTTGCAAATCTGTTGTATACTTGGCGTAAGGAATACCTGGAACTGTAGCGTGTACTTAGGGGGTGTGCAGAAAACATTGCTTGGTTATACCTTTCCACCTTCCTCCTGTCTTCCCTCGTTCCTTGCCCCCTTCCAGTATCTCAAACTGCTCACCATTCCAGAGCACACAGTGGTTCCTCCTCCTTACAGACCTTCTCCTCTTGCTCTTCAAGGAATGGCTTTCTTGCACATGTTCCTCACTCTTACATAGCTTTTACCCCCTTCTTTATTCCCTTCTTCAACTCCCCTTTCCCTCCACTTCTGTGCTCCCACAGCATTTTGTATATGTCTCTGTAACAACGCTTAGTACAGTTTACTGTAATCAGTTTATGTTCCATCTCCCCTGCAGACCGTAAGCTGCTTGAGGGCAAGAACTGTGCCTTATTTATCTTTGCATACCTGGCACCAGTATAGTACATGTTTGCATAGTGAGCGCTGAATAAATGAAGGCAGTGAGGGTTTGAGAGAAAGAATGAAGACATTGAGAATATGATCATAAAGGGACATCACCAGAAGCACAGACATACATGCATAAGATGATTAAGGGGCCTTTTCAGATTCCCACACTCTGTAATGGTGGACTGGTGGGTAACAACAATTTCCTGCATTTGATCGCTTTTCTTTTCACTTAACTGGTTACATAATCTTTTTTTTTTTTTTTTTCCTTTTTCTTTTTCTTTTCAATGTAGAATAAGGCAAGCTTCTTCTCAGCCTAGAAGGGAATATCAGCCTAAACCAAGAATGAGCCTGGAGTTTCCACCTGGGGACAGTGCTCAGCCCAACGGGGGCCTCTCCCACACAGGCACTCCCAAACCTGCCGGTAAGGTGCTTAAGCTTGCAAGCCCCATGAACTTGAGCCTTGAGCACGTCCTGTTGACACTTTTCCAGAAGTTCTAGGATCAGTTCCGTCTGGCTGCATAAGAACTATATGGCAATATATTTCTTACAAGATCGCTTTGTCAGGTAGAAATTCTTTTAAGAGGATCCCTTCTCTTTTTCTCATATTCTTTCCCTCCTTTTCTCTTCTCTCTGTAGAACTCTATTTGTAGTCAATCTTCAGCACACACTAACCTAACACATTTGATTTTGACCCTCTTTTTTGGATGTGAATCACATTAACATGTCAGTTTGGTGCTGGAGAGCTGTGTTATATTTTCTTCTTTTTTCCTTCTGTGAATTCCACATGCAGGAGAGTGAGTGCCCTGGATGCCAATGTGCCCCCATGCATTCACATACAACCCACACACACCAACTCCAGGAACATGTTGAATCCAATTTTTTGAGTCACAGGAACATAAGTGTTTGCAGATGAATGTGTCTTGAATCTCAACACCTGCTAGGTTACTCCCCACCCCTAGCCCCCAGTTCACTGTCCTGTGAGACTAAGGTTGATACAGTAAAAGCTAAAATTTACTTCCTATGGTCAGGAATATTGATACATACACAATCGTGTGTTCTTTTGGTAGGCACCATCCCTCCCCACTCTCTACACCTAAATTAGACTAAAGCCTGTGTTCAAGACATTTTAAAGCTTAGCATTTGCTTGATTGAAGAGGTGGAAACAGTTTTATCTTGGTTATGAGGTGCACAGATATGCAGCTTTCTCCTATTTCCCTGCATCCCCAGTGCTTGCTGTTCTCTTAGAGTAGGCAGGTTTCTAAGATGCTGTCAGGAGACTTGCAAGAGGCAAAGTCAGGTCTGCAAGCAGTGGGGGCTGTCTGCCCTGAGCAGCCTGGTGGTGTGCATAGCAGTGGCTCTTTGAAGTCAGCTGGCTACAAACATGAGTCATATAAGTTATGTATAGTTTTGCCTCTCTCTGCCCAGAAATCAAGCACATATTTACTTTTCATTTGGAGACTTGTTAATGTTCTACTTCCTGTAAGTCCAAAAAATAAATTATACTGTTTCTTTTCAAAGCCACCTAGATGGCCTGGGAGCTGTATGCACTTGTCTGAATCTGTATACATACGTGCATGCATACTATGTTAACAGAGTGGTCTTTTTAAATCATCAGCCAGTTGCTGTCAAGTCGATTCTGACTCATGGTGACGCCATGTGTGTCAGAGTAGAACTGTGCTGTATAAGGTTTACAAGAGCTGACTTTTTTGCAAGTAGATCACCCTGCCTTTCTTCTGAGGTGCCTGTGGTAGACTCGACTCTCCAACCTTTTGGTTGACAGCCAATTACATTAACCATTTGCACCACCCAGGGACTCCTCATTATAAATAGATCCCTTTTAAGATAGGACTTCATCCTTCATTATTTTACTTAGGGTAGAGTAAATTATTTTTTATACCATAGCTCCAATTCATTCCTTGTATTTATATATGCAACATTTTACAAAGTATAAATTATACAATTTTTTTACATAGTCTCATGTAATAGTCAAAACAGTCCCGTGAAGTAAATTCTACTGTTTACAGCCAAGTTTAGACAAAGCATCTGAGACTTGAGAATGAAGTGCCTTGTCCAAGGTCATGCACAGTAAGAACCTGAACCTGGTATTTTATAGTGTTTTGTTTCCACCACATTACAGCTGTTTTCCAGAGCCTGGAATGATTATTTCTTAAAAAGTGAGAACTTAACTATTATTCTTAGATTGCAAAGCATTGTCCATGTAATTAGCTGTATTATTTCTAATGTGCAGATATTTTAAAGTGCTAGCATGAAAGAATTCTGGCCATGCAGAATCACTAACCTAAATCTCCTTATAAACTCCTGAAGCCACTGGGTCTCCCACTGCTGGGCCTCATCAGGGAGGCAAACCTTGCTGAACTCTTGTACATAGCACAAGAATAGATGTGGTTATTTTTCATACTGAAAATGGAAATAAGAATACCCAACAACATCCAGCAATCTGAGAAAGCTCTGAAGACTGTTAGAGGGCAGGCTGGTCATGTGGCAGATATTGAGACCTAGTAGCAAGAGGAAAAGAGCCCCGGTGGCACAAGGTTAAGTGCTTGGTTGCTAACCAAAAGGTTGGTGGTTCAAACCCACCAGCTGCTTCATGGGAGAAAGATGCAGCAGTTGGCTTCTGTAAAGATATACAGCCTTGGAAACCCTATAGGGCAGTTCTGCTCTGTCCTGTTAGAGTCACTATGAGTCGGAATTCGACGCCACAGCAATGGGTTTTGGTATGGGAGCCAGAGGAAGCTGCGGCAGGAAGAAGAGTGAGGGAGGAAGGAAGAGGAACAGCTAGCCAGGTGGCTGGCGTGGCAGGTAGTAGATACTGTGGAGCTAAATAGCCCTGTCCTTTTGTGTTCTTCTCTCCCGCTCTTATACCCAGGTGTCCCAATGGATCAGCCCTGCTGCCGAGCTCTGTACGACTTTGAACCTGAAAATGAAGGGGAGTTGGGTTTCAAAGAGGGTGATATCATCACACTAACCAACCAAATTGATGAGAACTGGTATGAGGGGATGCTTCACGGCCAGTCAGGCTTCTTCCCCATCAATTACGTGGAAATTCTGGTTGCCCTGCCCCATTAGGATGTTATGCTGGCTGGCTCACCTCCTGTTGACCCAGATAGTTCAGTTTAACCACTGCTTTGGTAATGCTGCTTACGACACACCCCAAGTGCAGGCCGCAGTGGTCCAAGTCATCAAGCCCCACCCAGTATCTTTGGTTGACTTGTGCAATCCCACAGGGGTCGTGGTGATGGATGGTGTCTTCTTAGCCCGGTGGGCATGGCATGTGCTTTTTAAACACCATCTGACACCAGCCAGTAGTCACAGTACTGCTGTTTACCCAGTTCTCAGGAGGCAGTGGCTTCTTAGAAAATGACCACGAGCCACGTCACAGAAAACCCATCCTTCCGAAGATATTGTCTGTCATCCAGGGGCCAGCGTGAGGTCTCAGGTTCTCCACTTAAAAAGCAGAAAGTCCTTGCTTTCACACTGCACCCTCCCAAACATGTGAGTCACAGCATTGTCAAAGAAAGCCTCACCAGCAAATTGTCTTCTGGTTGGAATGAGTTAGAAAAGTATTGAGTGTGGGCTCAAAATCTTCTCTGAAAAGCCGTCACCTGTGCTCCCCCCGACGTACGCCTGTTTCTGAGGTGCAGCCTGTTTTCTTGCATTCCTGCTGTTAGTGGGATGGGTAGTCCCATTTTATTTCTAAGTAAAACTATTAGCAATCAGCATACTGTGCGAGGAGCTGGAAAGAGGAAGTTCTTCCTTATGAGGACTTGGGAGGAGACCTGGTTTCGAAGCTTAAATTTCTTTCTCTACAGAAACATTTCTGAAGGTTACAGGGAGGGGGAAACAAATATCTTCACCTCAATTTTATTTATTAATTGTGTGTTTCATGAATCCATTTGGCACAGAGACACAAGGGAAAAAACAAAATACTAGGAACCATTTTCACACTAGTTCATAGACGGAGAAACAGTAAACATTTTCCTTTCCACTTTTACCTTGTGTTCTTTGAACATCGTTTGTTATTCTGCCCTCAATGAGGACCAAATAAAGATAATTTTTGTGCTTAGCAGTTTAAGACGTGTGGCTGCAGATGCAAAACTCTTCCCCAGCTCAGTCATTAGTTTTACTTCTGTCCCTTCCGCCCCATCTTCATTCATTTTGTGTGTACAGTGCCGTGTGTACACGTATCAGTGTTTTCTTTCGTATAAGTTATTAAAGTCCTGTTAGTTACCCAGAGTTCTATTTCTCTAGCTGTACAGACTCTCTCAGAGGTTTAATGTGCTGCTTCGGATGTGCCACCTGCAGTAGTGGATCATGTGGAGTGAAAGGCAAATCTTACTGCTTAATGTATAAACTCTTACCATGGGAAGCATCGCTGTTTCCAATAAATATTGCTGAAGACAGAACCAAAGGCTCTGCTCCTTTATTTTATGTCAGTTCTTTGGGTTCGACAATGGGTGGATTAGGGCCCGTTCCAGCCTCCCTTGCTTCTGATGCAATCGAGCTCGTCCTGGGTTCCGACCCCAGATCTACTTCCCTGTAAGTGGAGAATGTTTTATCATCAAGGAGCGAGCTAGCCTGGACACCAGTAACTTCTTGGTAACCCTAGGAAGAAGAAGAATTTGACAGCGAGAAGAAGAAAGTGGGAAGAGGAGGTCTCTCTAGGAGAAGTTAAATGAGGTATCATCCGAAGAATATAATATTCAGAGGAGCAAATAAAATTTACCATTTCAACTGGTCTTTTGTTTTCTTTCATGCTTGAAAAAGAGAGAAATAGACATGAAAATATAGTTTGGCCAAAATCCAGCATTCTTTTCTCTCTGTGTATATGGGGAGCAGGGGAGCAGGGGTATAAAATATGTATTTCCTGAGCTTGGAAAATAAACATATTCTTTATGTATTGGGTGTCCTTTGTGTTCTTTTACACTGAGGCCAATAGTCTACATGTTCTAATCTAACATGAACGGTTGTAATCTAATATACTAAGTTATAGGTGAATTGACCTAACAAGAAAAATAATCCTTTTGCTGGCTGCAAGAGTTTAGAGTATTACAGATCAATTCTTAAAACCAATTTTAAAAAAGAAATTACCAATGACATTATTGTGAATATAGAAAATACAGAAGAATCCACAGATAAGCTATTAGAATCAATAAGTGAATTTAATGGGATTACTGGATATAAGATCAATATTCAAAAATTCTATTTTATTTCTGTATACCAGTAACAATTAGAAAATATAATTAAAAAATACTATGTACAAAGGCATCAAAAAATCAAAACATAAAAGTAAATCTAACAGTAATTAAGATATCCACATAGAAAATTATTAAATATGTTAGCAAGAAAATAAGGATTAGTCTATGTTCATGGATTGGAAAACTCAGCAATGTAAAAATGTCATTTCTTCCCAGATTTATCTATAGGTTCAATGCAGTTTCAACCAAAATCTCAGGAAGTTTTTTTTTTTTTTTTTTTTTTTTTTGTGTGTGTGTGTGTGTAGGAGAGAGAAAAAGTTGACAGGTGTATTGTAAATTTTAAATGGAAATGCAAAGAGATTTCTTCTTGAAGAACAAAGTTAGAGTTCTTATTCGTCCTAGACAGAAAACATTATGAAGTTATAGTAATTAAGATAGTGGTATTGATGTGATAGAATATATCAATACCATCAATAGTGGTATTGATGTGATAGAATATATCAATACCATCAATAGTGGTATTGATGAGATAGAAGATTGATGAACTCTGCAGAGCAGAGTTCAGAAACAGAATACATGCATTCAGCTATATTTGGTCCCATACAGCATTTCATTTTCTTTCATGTTACACATTCAGATGTGACTATACCTGTATAATATTAGTTCCATGGCCCCGAAGGGAAGATACTAACACACCTTGCACCAAATAGAGTACCTCATTTTGAATCAACGTCAAAAGAAACAACAGTGCCATGACCACAGACTCCAGGAAGAACTTAAGAATATTTTAAAGAGTATTTTGGAGACCATAAATAATACACCCACCAACTCAGCACCATCAGAGTTCCTTACTATTTATGGAATTATAGTAAATCCATTTTTACATAACTTTAAATGTAGAAAAGAGCAATCAACTCTGTGGTCCACCACTGGGGAAGTTGAACTTACTCCAAAACACTTCTAAATCTAATCACAGAAAAATAACTGAACTGGAAATGGAAACAGAACCAACTAAACCAAACCAAACTAAAATGCAAAACAAGTTCAGTGTGGCAGTTTTCTCATGCTATTTTTCTAATATGTCTTAAAGAGAAAACTGTTTTTGTGAAAATACTTTTTTCCAATGGTTTCTCTTTTTCTGTAAACCAGTAAACAATAGGAATGATAGGACCAAGAAATGAAATTTCCCTGGGACTATGTATGTCGTTGATAGGTGCCGTCAAGTCAGTTCCGACTCATAGTGACCCTGTGCACCACAGAACAAAGGCTGCCCAGACCTGCGCAATCCTCACAATCTCATCAAAGTTTCAGCCCATTGTTGCAGCCACTGTGTCAATCCATCTCGTTGAGGGTCTTCCTCTTTTTCGCTGACCCTCTACTTTACCAAGCATGATGTCCTTCTCCAGGGACCGATCTCTCCAGACAACATGTCCAAAGCGTGTAACACATAGTCTCGCCATCCTTCTAAGGAGCATTTTGGTTGTACTTCTTCCAAGACAGGGACTATGTGTAGTATATAACATATATCCAGGTATGTGCCACATCCTATTCTGCATTACATTGCTTAGGAAATCAGAAGTATCCCAAGCAAGGGCGGATTAACCAGTAAGCAAGGGACACATGGGTTTACTTGTGGTTACTAATCCATAGTGAAGAATTTCATGAAACCCATGTGAAATTGTTCACTGCAGATTAGGAAGTAAACCCATGGGTACCTTGCTTATTGGGTAGTCTGTCCTTGAAGGGTGCTGTCTTCAAGACAGCTGGTAGTGTTTTGGATGTAACCATGTGGATACTTGTAAGACTCATGTTTCAAGACTCTCTCATCAACTAGATTAAGAACTACTGCTCAAGATGTAAACTTTTTCATTCTGTGGGGATGGTGATATTGCTCTAGGAAGGATTTAATGTTGAAGAAGGAGGCTTCCCGAACCTCCCTTCACAACTCTGGGTGTTGATTGGTAGAGAAGACAGAGTATTGTGCAGAGGGTTAACTGCACAACCAATTTCCAGGCCCAGCTACTGGGAACCCATTAGGAGTCACTGGATTAAAGGAGCATCAAGGGAAAGAACAAAGGTATTTTTTGAAGACCCAATGAATGCTAACTACTTAATGGCCAGGCCACTGAATGTCACTCAGAGCCTATCATGTGTTTAAGAGATGGCAGCCTTCCACTTGGGGCAAGAAGAACTGTGTTCTTGAGTAGCATGGATGGACAGCTGTGAATAAAAAAGAATGGAGAGGAGCATCTCAATACCATTTTCTCAAAAAGGAACACTAGACTTTTTTGTACCATCCTGTGATTAGGTGCTGGTATCCAACCATATGGATAGATATGGCTAAGACTGGGAAGTCCCTTCTGAAAAAAAACAAAAGCGTCCACAGTAGGGGCACAGAGAATACAGTTTGAATATCGGTAAAATTAGAAGCTATATGCTCTGTAACCGGGTGTGATGGTTAAGGTTGTGTGTCAGCTTGGCTGGGCCATGATTCTCAATGGTAGTTAATGTAATGATGTAGTTATCCTCCATTATGTGATACAGTTTAATCACCTCCATGATGTGATCTGATATGATCAGCCAATAAGTAGTAAGGAGAGTTTTGTCAGGGATGTGGCCTGCAGCCAATATATATGGATGTTCTGGCAAAGTTCACTGGCTTTTGCTCACTCTGAAACCTGCATCTGGCTTGTCATCATCTGCCTTCCAGTTCCTGGGACTTGAGCCAGTGGCCTGCCATATTGCCTGCTGATCTTGGATTTGTCAGCCTCCATAGCCCCTGAACCAGCAGCCTGCTATCTGACCTGCTGATCTCAGATTCATCAGCTCCTGCAGCTAAAGAGTCAGGAGGAGCCTCCAGCCTGACACCTGACCCACAGACTTGGGACTTGCCAGCCTCTACAACTGCGTGAGCCATTTCCTTGAGATAAATTTCTCTCTATGTATATATAGATAAATAGATTTATATGTTTATATATGTGTATATATATATTATACACACACACACACACACACTACATCTCACATACTTTGGACATGTTATCAGGAGGGATAAGTGCCTGAAGAAGGACAACATGCTTGGTAAAGTAGAGGGTCAGTGAAAAAGAGGAAGACCCTCAACGAGATGGATTGACACAGTGGCTGCAACAATGGGCTTAAGGATAACAACAATTGTGAGGATGGGGCAGGACCAGGCAGTGTTTCATTCTGTTGTACATATGGCCACTATGAGTCAGAATCGACTTAATGACACCTAACAACAACACATATGTATTTATGTGTGTGTGTGTATACACACACACATCACTGTTTTTGCTTATTTAGAGAACCCAGCCTAAGACATTTTGGTGCCAAGGTGGTTCTAGAGAAACAAAATTTTAAGGATGAGTTTTCTACATTGGTTCTCAAGTCTTGTTAGTCTTAAAGATGTTGATGACACTGCTTCCAGGGCACTGCTAATCCATGTGTAAGGTCGCGATAGAAATGTGCAAAATATTACCACCAATAGATCAAGTATTGATGAGACGTAAGGCTCTGGGTGATCACATGTTTGATACTTTTCTACAATTTTGTCAGAATGAGAAGTATAAGGAAGCTGGTTAGTTGGTCCTACTTTCGCTAGAAAAAATGTGGTGAAAGAAAGAGATGAACTCAGGGCTTCAGAGTCACAGCTCAAGCACCACATAAGCAACCTCAAAGTTGCCACTTGTGCCCTGAAAGCCTAATTTCTTGCAGTAACAGAGCTGATATTGCCGAAAACCAAACCCTGAGTCTTATTGTAAGAGTGGCTGGATTACAACATCAATTGAATTCCCAACCATGAATGGTGTCTGAAGTTAAAGTTGAGGGCATTGATTGGGAAGAAATGAGATACTAAAACTTGAGAAGGGAGCATATAGGCAAATAATAAGGAAGCTGGGGACACCGAGCCCCTAAATTCCATTGAATCACTTCTGCCTACAGAAACAGCCCTCTAACTCAATCTGAAGAGATTACTCCATCTTTATCTGCTTAGCCACTCTCCCCAGTAAAACCATTAGCCTCTCTACCCCCATATGATGAGGTTAACCCAGCTGTGTCTGAATAGCCTTTGTCTGAGATAATATCTGGGTCTGCATCTGAGTCATTGCATGGGACATCACCTGAAGGAGATGCCTTACAAGACATTGCTTAATGTTCTCAGAACACATCCCTGCCACCCATTTTTGCTTCTTGACCTATTAACTAGACTTAAATTCCAGCAAGCCCCAAAAGGTGAAGTACAGAGTGTGACCCAGGAAGAGGTATGCTACACTCCAAAAGAACTGCTTGACTTTTCTAATATGTACAAACAGAAACCTGAGGAGTATGTGTGGGAATGTTTATTAAGGGTGTGGGAGAACTGTGCAGGGAACATGAAGTTGGGTCAGTCAGTTTATTGATATGGGCCCACTAAGCATAGATTCTTCAGTCAATGTTTCAGCTTGAGAAGTTAGGAAAAGATCTAATAGTGTATTTGGATGGTTCACTGAACCATGGATTATGCTGTGGCCTGCGCTAAATGAAGTTGAAATCTCTGACCTGCCTTGGTATACTGTGGAAGAAGGTATCCAAAGGCTTAGGGAACTCAGCATGTTAGAGTGGATTTATCAGGTTAGACCCACAGAACCACACACGGAGTGCCCAGAGGACACACCTTTTACCACAACCGGGAGGAACAGATTTGTGAAGGAAGCTCCAGTATTCTTGAAGACTTCTGTGACTGCTATTTTATGTAAGTTAGATTTGACAGTGGGAACTGCCCTAACTGAAGTAAGACACCCTACAACAATGAGGCTGATTGAGCCCTGTGGTGGGGGCTAAGTGGCAGCACTCAACTGACAAAGACAAGGTGGGTGTGGTTACTGTAATGGACAGTGGAGGCAAAGCAGTAATCAGAATAGTCTGACTCATATGGACTTACGGCATTGGCTGCTTAGTAATGATGTCCCTAGGAGTGAAATAGATGGGAAATCTACTAGATATTTACTTGATCTGTACAAGCGGAAGAATTCTAGGTCAAGTAAATGGCAATCTAACTCGAATTGCCAGAATGGAGAGTGTGGCTCCTCAATCAATTCCCAGACTTGAGCCAATTTACAGACCCACAACCCCTTGAATGAAGGGGAGGCCTGATCCCCTGGAGGAAGGACCCCACTACACTACCAAAAATGTATACTGTTTATCTTTTTCTCAGGCTTCCCCAATCTACGGCCTTTTACCAGAGTGACTGTTCATTGGGGGAAAGGAGATAATCAGACTTTTGGGGATTACTGGATACTGGCTCTGAACTGACACTAATTCCAGAAGACCCAAAACATCACTGTGGCCTAGCAGAGTAGGGGCACATGGAGGTCAGATTATTAATGGAGTCTTAGTTCAGGTTTGTCTCACAGTGGGTACAAGTGGGTCCTTGAACTCAGCCTGTAGTGATTTCCCCAGTTCTAGGATGTATTATTGGAATAGATATAGTCAGCCACTGGCAGAACCCCCACACTGGATACCTGACAAGTGGTATAAGGGCTGTTATGGTAGGAAAAGCCAAGTGGAAGCCATTAGAACTGCCCCTACCTAAGAAAATAGTAAACCAGAAGAAATACCGCATTCCTGGAGAGATTGCAGAGATTACTGCCACCATCAAGGACTTAAACGATGCACGGGTGCTGATCCCCACCACATCACCAAAACCGCTTCACTGGTTTTGCTTCTCTAGAGAACCCAGCCTAAAACACCTGGGATTTTTTTTTTTTTCTCCATGGCAAATGTGGTCTTGGAAACTGTCATGGATTGAATTGTGTCCCCCAAAAATATGTGTCAACTTAGGCCATGATTCCCAGTAGTGTGTGGTTGTCCTCCATTTTGTGATTGATATAATTTTCCTATATGTTGTAAATCCTAATCTCTGCTTGTGGTTAATGAGGCAATATTAGATTATGTTGAAGAGGATTAGGTTGGATTGTAACACCCTTGCTCAGGTCACATCCCTGATCCAATGTAAAGGGAGTTTCCCTGGGGTGTGGCCTAACCACTTTTTATCTTACAAGAGATAAAAGGAAAGGGAAGCGAGCAGAGAGTGGGGACCCCATACCACCAAGAAGGCAACACCAGGAGCAGAGCGCGTCCTTTGGACCTGAGGTTCCTGCGTAGAGAAGCTCCTAGACCAAGAGAAGATTGATGTCAAGGACCTTCCTCCAGAGCCAACAGAGAGAGAAAGCTTACCCTTGGAGCTGACACCCTGAATTTGGACTTCTAGCCTACTAGACTGTGAGGGAAAAAACTTCTGTTTGTTAAAGCTATCCATTTATGGTATTTCTGTTACAGCAGCACTAGATGACTAGACAGAAACCAAGTTTTCATATATAATCTCTGTATCAGAGTTCTCCAGAGAAATAGAACCACCAGTAAGATGGGTATGTGTGTGATTTATTTTAAGGAATTGGTCCACATGATTTTGGGGGTTGCCAAGTCTACAATGTGTAGGTTAGGCCGGCAGGCTGGAAGCTCAGGCAAGAATTGATATTGCATTCTTGAGTGCAAAATCCACAGGACAGGCCAGCAGGCTGCAAATCCACAGGATAGGCAAGCAGGCTGCAAACTCAGGCAGGATTTCTGTGTTAGAGTCTTGCAGCATAATTCCTTCTCCGGGAAGCCTCAGTTTTTGCTCTTAAGGCCTTCAACTGATTGGATGAGGACCACCTGCATTATCAAGGGTAATCGCCTTTCATTAAAGTCAAGTGAGTGTAATAAATGTTAATTACATCTACAAAATACCTTTGCAGCAAACCAGTTGCCCTAGAGTTGACTCTAACTCAAGGCAACCCCATGTGTGTCAGAGTAGAACTGTGCTCCATGGAGTTTCCAGTGACTGATTTTTCAGAAGTAGATCACCACTCCTTTCTTTCGAGGTGCCTTTGAATGGACTTGAGCCTCTAATCTTTCAGTTATCAGCTAAGTGTGTTAACCATTTGTAACACCCAGGGATTCCCCTACACAGCAACACCTAGATTAGTGTTTGATTAAATATCAAGCCAAATTAGCACACAATCTTTTTGTAACATCCGAAAAATGTTTGCAACATCCCTAAATCAGGAATCTTTTTCTTCATATGTCAAGCAAGTGAAATGTAGTTTTGTTCACCTGGCAAAGTCTATCCTCTTTCTAGGCTTTGGTGGGTTTTAAGTAATAAAAAATAGATTTGTATTTACAGCTGTGATTTAATTTTCCATATCTTTGTTTTCACACCAGGGAGTCAAATTCATTCAACACTTTTATAAGAATGATACTTGTAATTGAAGGGGAAGAAATAGAAAACACCATTTATTGATTATCTGCCCTGTGCCAAGCACATTACAAGCTTTGTATAAGTAACTTTGAAGACCAAAGTGTTAAACCTGAAACACTCAGATTCTTGAGGCTGATACACTAAAGGAAGAGGCTTGTGAATGGATTGATAGCTTGTCCAGTGTAGAGTCTGTTATTTCCTGGTAGTTAGGGCTTAAAAAAAGGAATCCCTGTGTGGCATAAATGGATAAGCACTTGACTGCTAGCCAAAAGGCTGGTGATTCCAAAAGGTCACAGCCTTGAAAACCCTACGGAGCAGTTCTAGTCTGCACATGTGGGATCGCTATGAGTCAAATCAACTTAATGGCAAAAAAAAGGAAGAGGGAATTTACCAACGTGATGAAAGATCATAGTAGCAAAACAAAGTATGAACTACTTGATGGTAAAATAAAAGGGCTATAAGATCTTACAAAAGGACAACTTTTTTTAGAGTTTCAGATGTAGGAGATAAAGCAAAGGGTAAACTGAGAAAAGTTTTTAAAGCAATATTTTTCACATTTTGTTTATTTCTCTGCTTATGTTTTGGTTTCTTTAAAATCTTTCCATGTGTGACTGGTAAAAGAAACATTACATTGCTTTATTTTTCTAAACAAAATTAAATATGGCTGCTGTCCCCCTCCCATCAGAATAGGCAGGCGGTGCTATCTCAGAGGGCAGTGGTGATTCAGTGGTAGAATTCTCACCTTCCATGTGGGAGACCTGGGTTCAATTCCCAACCTCATTCGCACCCCTGTTAGTGGGGGCTTGTGTGTTGCTATGAGGTTGAACATATTTTAGCAGTTTCCAGACTAAGACTGACCAGGAAGAAAGGCCTGGCAATCTACATCTGAAAATCAGCCAATGTTGTGGATCACAATGGTCCAATCTTGTTGTGCATGGAATTGCCACGAGTCGGGGGCCGATTTGACAGCAGCTAACAATGACACTATCTCAATTATGCCTGTGTGGAAGGGCCTTGGTCCCCAGTCCTGGCGGTGCTGCTGCCAGGTGTTCCTGCCCAAACTTTTCGGGTCTCCTTGGAAAGCACTAGGATCTTTGCTGCGGATCCTCAGCTGCAGCACCCCCCAGGCTCCCTGGGCACAGAGCCATCCCCACTGAAAATTACCCCTTCTTTCATTTAAGTGACTTATTGCAGGAGAACAAGACAAATCATTCTACCACCTCTCCAAAATGCAAGGGTCACCAGGGTTTGGGGAAGGGCCATGGAATCTGTATTTTTAAAAAACTCCACGAGTGACTCAAGTGCATCCTCATCAGAACACCTTTCTGCATCAGGACTCATGAAGATGAAGACATCAGGGAGGCACCTGGATGAGAGTTTCCAGAATTTACCTGATGGTAAGAGTTGCCTGGGTACTTGTACAAATCAGATTTCCAGGTCCTCCTTCAGGCTGCTCAGAATCAGAATTGCCAGCAGAGGGGCCAAGGAAGCTGTATTTGCCATAAAAGTTTTAGAAAACAGTCTACTACAGTGCTTGTAAAACCCTAGCATGCACAGAAGCTCCTGAAGACTTGTTAAAACACAGAGATTCTGGTTCAGTAGGTCTAGGGTAAGGCTGCTAATCTGCACTTCTAACAAGCTGATCCCTGAACTGCATGTGGGCTAGTACCGCTCTACTAGATAAACATTGGGAAGAGCCAGCGGCTTCCTGACATTTGGGTCCTGCCTCCAGTGTTGAAAACAGACATGTCAATCAGTTATTTTCTTCTGGGCTGGCTGACAATATACCTAATAACCAAAATTTTGGATTATTACGTATTACCTTTTTTGTTCTCTTTTCTCGTTTCCCCCACAGTTATGGGATATAGATTGCCCTCTACTGGCCTAAGAAAAAATTTCTTTTAATCATTTAAAAATGTCACAGATGTCCCTGATTGTTTGTTTCTCAAGCAGCTTTTTATTCTTTTGTAATCATGCATAAGCAGAGCTTAAGATCTCCTTTCTAAGAGCAGGATGCTTAAGCTGTTGCTCCCTTTATCAGCTAGTTATCTTTAGAATTTCGGTGCCAAACTGGAAACTGGTTGCATAGTGGTTAAGAGCTATGGCTGCTAACCAAAAGGTTGGCAGTTTGAATCCACAAGGTACTCCTTGGAAACTCTATGGGGCAGTTCTACTCTGTCCTACAGGATCGCTATTAGTCGGAATTGACTCAACAGCAATGGTTTTTTTATAGTGCCAAACTGATACCCAATGAAATCCTGTGTAAGCCGCCGAACGAATGGGGCTCCTGCTCTCCAGATCAGATCACGAGGCGGGGTCATCCAGTCAGATGCCAGTGATTTGCAGTTGACAACGGCCGTGTGTTTGTAGCACGGGACTCACTGCCTCAGGCTTTCAGAGTGCCTCAGGACGGCTGGCTCACCTCAGCCTCCTGAAGCTAATGTGGAAAGGAAGTTTTAGGTCAGAATTTCACCTTGAGCAGAAGCCTGATTTGGTTCCTTCAAAAAATGCCATCTCCGGAGACAAAAGATACAAAAGATAAACAATATTCTTAGAGGAAATAATTTTTAATGCAGTTTTATTGAGGTATAATTTATATATCATCACATGCACCCCTTTAAAACAGGTTTAAATAATCATTAGTTAATTTATAGAGTTGTGCAACCATCACTGAAATATAGTTTTAGAATGTTTCCATCCCCCCTAAAAGATCCCTTGTCCCCGCTTCCACCCCCAAAGCCAGACAGCCACTTTGTGTTAAAATGAAAAAACCGAGGCATTTCAGTTCAGTGGAAAAGGGAATGGGTTAAATGGCAAATGGTGCTGGCGTCACTGGCTACTCATCTGAAAAAATCCCACTGAACATCCTCACCCCCACGAGTCTTCTCACCTCTTCCTTAACACTATGCAAGGTGGTTCCAGCATCTCCTTTGCTGTAGATTATCATTATAGTCAAGCTTTAAGGCGCTATCCCAACAGCATCTTAGGACTGGCTCTAGATGTTGAAGGCTGTCACAGGAGAGTGTACTCATGTCAATAAATCTGCCTCATTTAGCCTTGTATTGCTCACACCCATCTGCAGGTCAACGCCCTTGAGATCCACGCTACACCTCTTCCCCTAATCCCTGCCAGTACACATCAGCCTATTCTTCTATCTGTACAAACTGTTTCTCCCAGAGCAGGGACTGTACTTCTCTGCTCTCAGTGTACTGAGATATGACCCTGGTCATCAGCCTACAGGCAGTGAGAAGCAGCAGGGGCAGATCTTGTGAAGCACCAGTGCAGGATCTCCAAGCATGGGGAGGCTACTCTGCTCTGGCAAAGTGGAGGGATTTGCCTCTGTTAGATGGGAGGACTCAGAGGAGCCTGGGAGTTTGTGTTTCTGAGCCTTGTCCACCTAGATGGCCCCGTTCCAGTTCTCTGGGTCCCACTCTTCCTGACTTTGACATAAGAGAACTGTAGAGTCTGACCATTCAATTTTCTTTGTCAATTTGCCTCCCTGACAGATTCTGACTTTGACTTCCAGTACAGTGTGCCTGTGGCTGCAGGAGGTAAAGGTCTCCTAAACCACTTCCATAGAGGCCCTCTGGGTTTCACACTTTATGGTTGGATGACTTGTAGCTATCATTTTCTCTTTTCAAGATTTTTCAAGGCAGTTACCAAAGCCAATCAGTGCCACCATCCTTATATTTACCATTGCCCTATTCCATTCAAGTGCCCTGTAACCCAGCTCTTCACCTTCCGCCTGTACCTAATGCTAATCTCCCCCAGGTAGGAGGTAATGTTTGTGGCCTGATGTCCCTCAATGACCACTATAAATCCCCACTATTGCCATCTGACTGGTAGATGATCTAGCTCCAAAATCCCATACTGAGGGTCTGCTTTCTACGGCTACTTCTGGTATCATCTGTCTTAGCCTGGGTACCCCAAAGGCAGAGCCTGAGACAAAGGCTTACATGCGTGTAGAACTTTTGGAACTGTGATCCCAGGCAGCAGGAAATTGGGAGAGGGAAGCAGAAAAGGCCAATACAAAGGCGATTGAGGTTGCCACCACACTTTGGTAACTAGTGCTTGATCCTGCTAGGACCTACTAAGGAGAAATATTTGTTTGGGGAAAGAAAGAGGAAAGTCTTCATCCACTGGCTCCTATCCCTTACATTTCTGCATTTTATATGGCTAAATACTAGAGTGGGTTCCCAGGAAATGAGAGTGAGGCAGCCCTAACCTAAAACGAGGCACTGTCCAACTGCGTCTGTGCAAAGCCAGGCAAAACTTGCACACAGTTGGATGCTTACTCACTTGGCTGGAGTAAGAAGTGAGGCCAAGAGGATTTTGAATTAGTGCATATTACACCCTCCCCTCCTATGCAGCTTCTGCTCAATCCATTTCTGCCCTTCTCTTCTCAGATCTTCCACCTTTTGTGATATTCAAGGAATGTTAATTACTTCAGGGTAATGAAGCCCCTTACCTAGAGGAAGTATATACTTGAGGGTCTCTTCTGAGCTCCTGAGCCAGCTCACTAAGCATTCCCTTGCACATCTGCTGCACACCATCCTATGTGGTTTCTGCACCTGCCTTGGCCAATCTGGACAGCCCTTGGATTTTGTTTTTTTTTTTTTTAATTTTTTTTTTAGCCTGAGGATCATCTCTCTCTCCCAGTTTTGCTGAAAATGGCATGACCCCCACTTTATTTCCATTCTTCTTGTTTTGTATGACGTCCAGGAGAAGTGGGAAATTTCTGTCTTCCACTGTCTTGCTTATGCTGGAATTCCTACTCCAACTATTAGAGTCACAGGGAGATGGAAGCATCAGGTCCTCAAATGAGAGTTAAGTCAAAGGGTGTCACACTCTCTCTTGCTACCATCCACATAAGGCCAAACCCTATTCAGATGCTAACTCTGTTGGCTTTAGGCCCTGCTGAAGGCAGGATTTTTCAATAATCTTCACAGTCTTGACCCAAGGGCCTATGCAACTCCCTTGGTGATGTTCATGGACACAGAAAGGCTTCGTCTGCACACAAAGCCAAGCCTCTGTGGTGGCCAGCAGGTGAGTAATCCCTGGGGGAGGGGGGGAGTACATGTTCTGACACATGTTATTATTTTTCCTCAGGGCAGAAATTATAGGCCCATGTTGTTGTTGCCATCAAGTCAGTTACAACTCATAGCGACCCTATAGGACAGAGCAGAAGTGCCCCATAGGATTTCCAAGAAATGGCTGGTGGATTCGAACTGCTAACCTTTTGGTTAGCAGCCGTAGCTCTTAACCACTTCACCACTAGGGCTTCAGTAGGCCCGTGGTGATATCTAGTTGCAGCTCTCTTACCTCATTTGTGGCAGGTATCTCCCTGTGCTTTTATAGAAACATAAAAATCAAGCAAGCATAATTTCTCACCAAAGAGGGACTTTTTACGTTTCTTCTTTCATTGCTACATGAGTAGCCTATTTCTTAAGGAAGGACTCAAAACTTTAAGAACCTTGTTTAAAAATCTATATGAAGTCATCTGTTAATCCCATTTGTTTCACATAAAGATAGTTTTTCACCAAGGGTTTCCATTGTTGTTGTTAGGTGCTGTCAAGTCAGTTCTGACTCATAGTGACCCTCTGTACAACAGAATGAAACACTGCCCAATCCTGCGCCATCCTCACAATCCTTGTTATGCTCGAGCCCGTTGTTGCAGCCACTGTGTCAGTCCATCTCCTTGAAGGTCTTCCTCTTTTTCCCTGACCCTCTACTTTACCAAGCATGATGTTCTTTTCCAGGGACTGGTCCCTCCTGATAACATGTCCAAAGTAGGTGAGAGGAAGTCTTGCCATCCTTGCTTCTAAGAAGCATTTTGGCTATACTTCTTCCAAGACAGATTGTTCATTATTCTGGCCAAACCCATTGCCATCAAGTCAGTTACAACTCATAGTGACCCTATAGGACAGAGTAGAACTGCCCCACGGGGTTTCCAAGGAGTAGCAGCTGGTAGATTTGAACTGCCAACCTTTGGGTTAACAGCCAACCTCTTAACCACTGTGCCACCAGGGCTCCTCAGTTCTTCGGTCTTCCTTATTTATTGTCCAGCTTTCACATGCATATGAAGCGATTGAAAATACCATGGCTTGGGTCAGGTGTACCTTAGTCCTTAAAGTGACATATTTGCTTTTTAACAGTTTAAAGAGATCTTTGGCAGCAGATATGCTCAGTGCAATGCATCGTTTGATTTCTTGACCACTGCTTCCATGGGTGTTGATCATGGATCCAGGTAAAATGAAATCCTTGACAACTTCAATCTTTTCTCCGTTTATCATGATGTTGCTTATTGGTCCAGTTGTGAGGATTTTTGTTTTATTTATGTTGAGGTGTAATCCACAGTGAAGGCTGTAGTCTTTGATCTTCATCAGTAAGTGCTTCAAGTCCTCTTCACTTTCAGAGAGCAAGGTTGTGACATCTGCATATCACAGGTTGTTAATGAGTCTTCCTCCAATCCTGATGCCTATTCTTCTTCATATAACCCAGCTTCTCAGATTATCTGCTCTGAATACAGACTGAATAAGTATGGTGAAAGGATATAACCCTGATGTACACCTTTCCTGACTTTAAACCATGCAGGGTTTCCATAGCTATTTGAAATGTGTCATTAAACCCACACAACAAACCCAAGAGAAAGATGTTATTAGTCAATTTTACATGGGAAGGAACTGAGACGTAGAATTCAAATCCAAGTTTTTCTGACTCCGAAGCCCCCATGCTCTCCTTGCACCATAACACACAGCACTTCAAATAACTTGTATTTTGTGGATAAGGAACAGAAGTCCTCAAATTCAAAACACATGAACCCCCTCCATTTACTAGCTCTGTTATGTGGTAAATTACTTAAACTCTCAGTGCCTCTGTTTCTTTACTTGTAAAATGGGGATAACAACCTTGTCGTGGTAGGTTGTTGAGGATTCAATGAAATAATATATGTGAAGTGTTTAAAATAGTACATGACACAGAATAGGCATGTCATATGGTTTAATAAAATAAAGGTTCACAGATTCTGGATCCAGAATCGGGTCATCTGACTCCCGTTCCACACTCTCCTTCTAGGAAACATTTTTGTTGTTATTGTTAGGCGCTGTCAAGTTGGTTCAGATTCATAGTGACCCTATGCAGAACAGAATGAAACACTGCCCATTCCTGCGCCACTCTCACACTTGTTGTTATGCTTGAGCCCATTGTTGCAGCCACTGTGTCAATCTATCTTGTTGAGGGTCTTCTTTTACCAAGCATGATGTCCTTCTCCAGGGACTGATCCTTCCTAATAACATGTCCAAAGTATGTGAGACAAAGTCTTGCCATCCTTGCTTCTAAGGATGTATGTGACTGTACTTCTTCCAAGACAGATTTGTTCATTCTTTTGGCAGTCCATTGTATATTCAATATTCTCCACCAACACCGTAATTCAAAGGCATTAAATTCTTCTTCAGTCTTCTTTATTCATTGTCCAGATTTTGCATGCATATGAGGTGATTGAAAATACCATGGCTTGGGTCAGGCATACCTTAGTCCTCAAGGTGACATCAAAGAGGTCCTTTGCAGCAGATTTGCCCAATGCAATACGTCTTTTGATTTCTTGACTGTTGCTTCCATGGCTGTTGATTGTGGATCCAAGTAAAATGAAATCCTTGACAACTTCAATCTTTTCTCCATTTACTGATCCAGTTGTGAGGATTTTTGTTTTTCTTTATGTTGAGGTGTAATCCATACTGAAGGCTGTAGTCTTTGATCTTCAAGGAAACACTTCTGGAATGATAATTTAAGTCAATGAGAAAATTGAGTTGTATTTTCCAAAATGCTCTATATACATATCTTTTCAGCAAACAATTACAACATTGAACCGTGACAATTTGTGGCTTTGGTTGTTTGCAGATTGCATCTAGTAAGGAATAATTCAGATTCATTCACTAAGAGACCATTTATTGTTCATGTCAGGGAGAGAGCAAGAACTCATAAGTATGGAGCCAATGGGTCTTTAAAGAATGTAGGTGGCAAAATGGGGAGACTAGATAAATGGAGGCTGAGCAGGCAGAGCAAACCATACCCATGCTACACATTATAATCAAGCAACTCTTGGTTGCAAGTGACAGTAATCTAACACATATTAAAACAAACAAGAAAGGAATGACTTTGGTACATGTAATTGGGAAGGAAGTTCAAGGGTGGCACTCACTTTGGGCAAGACTAGATCTAGGTGCTCAAGTAACATTGTCTTAGGCTAGGTTCTTTACAGAAGCAAAACCAGTAAGCATATAAATATATAGTGAGAGAGAGATTTATATCAAGGAAATGTATCACATGGTTGTAGAGGCTGGAATGTCCCAAATCTGTGGGTCAGGATAGAGCCTTCTCTTGATTCACGTTGCCACAGGGGCTGGTGAACCCAAGATTGGCAGGTCAGAGAGCAGGGCTCTTGCTCACAGGCTGTGAAGATCTATGAATCCCAAAATCAGCAGGCAAGACTGCAGGTAAGCTTCTAGCTCAAGTCCCAAGAACTGGAGGTCAGAGAAAGAGGAGTCAGATGCAGGAGCCAGCACGAGTGAAAAGCTCCCAAGCCTTGCCAGAATGTCCGGTTATATTCAATGCAGGCCACACACCCAAGGAAGCTTGCTTTCAACTGATTGCCTACTCACAGCAGATCCCATCATGGGGGTGATCACATATCAAATCTCAGCGGGGAAGTGATCACATTATACAACTGCCAAAACACTGAGAATCGTGGCCCAGCCAAACTGACACACAGTCTTAACCATCACAAACATCTTTAGGACTTAGTTCATTTTTTAAAATTATTTCACCTGTGCTTGTTTCCACTCTTCTTAATGTGTTGCCTTCTTAATATGTTCTACTGCCACAGACAACTCTTTGCCCATGATGGGAAAAATGATGGATAATAGCTCTAAGTGTCCATCCTTACAAGAAGAGGGGCCCTTTCTCTCCAATATCTATGTAGAAAAATCTCATGGAAGAATTACAATTGGCCTTGCTTGGACCTGTGCCCACCCCTTGGGCCTTTCACTCTGGTCAGGTAGACACGGTCTTGTGATAATCCCAGTGTTGGTCATTTCCCTTCCTGTGGAGTAGGAGGGGCAAGGCTTTGGGTTCGAGAACAAGCAGTTGAAATGGGAATGCTAGACAAATAAAAATGAATTGATGTTCCTTCTGTTCTTTGTATTCTATCACAGAGTCTCTTACTTGTTCTCTTCCCCTTTCCCCTCCAGTCTGGTTCCTAACTAGTTTCTGACTCTTGGTTTTATTTACCTTTTTAGTCTTACCTGCCCTTGGATTTGATGTTCACATCTGATCACCCTGATTCTTGACTCTTGGTTGCACCTCAAGAATTTTGTCCCAGATGAGCACAACTGCTCTTTCTGCATTGACCAATTACCTCGAGTGAGATTTCCCCTACAGAAACCCATATTTCCTACCTACAAACCCTATAGAGCCCAGCTTCTAGCACCAGGTTCATCTTTAAAATCCTCTTGAATTTTTCAGAACCCGAGATTCATGTGACATCAGGGTTGTAGCAAATTTAGAGTTCATGTTGCTGATAGTTTGTAGAAAGACTTCAATTTATATAAAGGCATGGAAGGGTAGGATCTCAAGAACATTGGGTAGGAGGGAGCTGAAGACTAACAATGTATCAGAGTAAGAGCACTGCTATAACTCGGGTCCTGAGAAAACTATAGGGCTTTGGAGTTGAAGGGGAACAGGATCCCTCCAGGGTCAGTGAGAAACACCAGACATCAATATAGTTTCCTTTTATTTCTTTTATTTGGGAGAGAGGTTGCTATGTTTCATAAAATTTGTTTAATCTATAGGTTTTCTCTTCACATCTTTTTTTTCCCTTTCTTTCTTTCTTGTAATTTGTTGAAGACATGAGATCATTCATTCTGTAGAATGTCCTACAGTCTGGATTTTGCTTATTGCTTCCCCATGGTGTTGTTAATTTGGTAGTTGGATCGGAGAAGAGGCTTGATCAAATTCAAGCATGAGTTTTTGGCAAGACTATCTCTTGGTGGTAGGTGTGTTCTTCCATTATGATGTATTTAATATTTGATCATGTGTTTTTTGTGTGACTTTGGCAGACACTGATGATCATTGCTCAGAGCCATTAATTCACTAGAAGTTGCAAAGTAATGATATTCTATCATTCCTTCTTTATTTATTAGCTAAAATACTTCTATAAAGAGAAACTTCCTTTTATCTATTACTGGTTTCACAGTGGTAAAGCCTATATAGGAAAGTCAGGGTAAATTCTAGATTTTTTTTCTTTTATTTTCCTATTTTCAAACTAATGAGTTAATTCCCTAACATCTCCACTGGTGGTCAGTAATTTTTTTTTTTAATTTAGTATCATTATGAACTCATTGATCTAAACTAATGTTTCAATCCATTGATGTTATCCTTATTACTACTGAAATTTCCTCTATCTTGGCCAATGAGAATTTCTTCTTCTTCTTTTTTTTTTTTAATTTTTATTGCGGTGAAATATGTATAATGAAATATTTGTCAGTTCATCCATTTTTATGTGTATATTATTTGTTTCTCATAACATCCTTGATTTCTGGTAAAATGAGATTCACCACTTTTATCTGGTAAGTTTCTTGTCCCAGAAATTTAATCAGCCATTCCTTCAAAGAGTCCTGGTTCCTATTAGCAGGAGATAGAATCTCAAGACCACAGCTTAGGTGCTAGTTGGTTATTTTATTTTCTGAATGAACAAGAATGGTGAGTTATTAGATTACAATATATATAAGTAATGTGTAAACTCTGACTGCTATTAATTCCATGAGAAGACCCCTCTATAGGTTTTCAGAAAATTTGGAGGGTATGTTTGATAATATGGGTATGTTTAAGTAGTTTTCTGGAATATCCCTTGTCATGGATTAAATTGTGTCTCCCCAAAATATGTGTCAACTTGGCTAGGCCATGATTCCCAATATTGTGTGGTTGTCTTCCATTTTGTGATCTGATGTAATTATCTTCCATTTTGTGATGTGTTGTAAATCGTAACCTTTGTGTGTTAATGACACAGGATCAGTGTGGGGTGTATCTTGAGTCACAGCCTTACAAGTCACACCCTTACTTAAGCCAGACCCTTACTCAAGTCACACTCTTGCTTGAGTCACACCCTTTATCTTACAAAAGATAAAAGGAGACAGAAGCAAGCAGAGAGGAGAGGGACCTCACTATCACCAAGAAAGAAGAGTTGGGAAAAGAGCGTGTCCTTTGGACCTGAGGTCCCTGTGCTGAGAACTCCCTAGACCTAGGGAAAGACTGATGACAAGACATTTGGAGATCTGCAAGGAATGCTGGGAACACAGATGTTGAAAGGAGACAGAGACCTTCCTCCAGAGCTGACACACTGAGAAAGCCTTTCCCTAGAGCTGGTGCCCTGAGTTTGGACTTCCAGCCTCCTAAAGTGTGAGAGAATAAATTTCTGTTTGTTAAAGCCATCCACTTGTGGTATTTCTGTTGTAGCAGCACTAGATAACTAAGACATGCTCAAATTATCTTTGGAAGGTCCCCAAGGGCTTCAAGATATAGTCTGTTATCCTCCAGAGCAGCTGAAGCTAAGGCGTGATGAGTGGCCTTTAGGACTGTTGTTTGGGCAAGACATGCTAAATGAACAGAGAAATCAAACCGTGTTTCAAATATAAGCCTAAAATTGAAGTCACTGGGCCAAGTGCATCACATTTCAGTCACTGATTTGTGGGAGCAAGCTGTTTCTCACATGGGCAACCCTATGTAATAGGCCTCAGGAGGACTGGCAGCATAGATTTATTATTTAACAATAGTTAAACATTCACCCAAATAATGTGGGAGGTAGTTGGTGGGAAAAATAAATATCACATAGACTAGAAGGGCCATATCATCTAATCTGTGTGTTCTCTTTGTGAAGGTGAGCTCTGCAGAAAGCTCATTTTAATCCTGAGCTTCCAGCCGGTTCTTCCCAGTACAGTCTTGGCTGAGGAAACAAAACCAGAACAGACTTGAATTTTTAAAACTTGAGTGAACTGAAAGGATAACTGAAACGGGAAAAATTATGGATCAAAGCCTTGCTAGAAACTTTATCTCCTTCTCAGAAAACAAGAGCAGCGTTGCATAGCAACCAAATCTATTGCCTGTTGGATTTTGCACGGAGTTGGAAATAGCAGTGTCCTGCTCAAACATGGTGGCCTACCACAGCTCTTTAAATGTGTGCCGCTCTCCGCAGTCCTGCCAACAATGCAATCTCATGCTTCAGGCTGCTGAAAAGCTTCACTACATCTCTTTTGAGTCACCCATGCCAGGGCTTGAATCTGTAATTTTTCCTGTTCTGATTATCATTCCGGATCACCCAAATTGTAAAACTTCAAGTCTGTTCCAGTTTTGCTTCATCGGCCATGACTCAACTGATTTGAAGTGGTTTGAAGCCCTGTTTCAATCTCATTGGGCTTAATCAGAGTTCCGCTAGTTGATCTTAATGTACAGCTTCACCATGTTCTAATAGCCTCATGTAATTATTTCCACCATGGGGACATTCCTACCAGGAGGTCTGGGAAATGCCTTTCCACTATTCAAGTTGCTCCTTTCCCTGGATATTGCTGAAGAGAGTACCCAAGGCAGTGGTGGTGCAGTGGTAGAATGCTCACCTTCCATATGGGAGACACAGGAGAGAGTCACAGGTAATTCTGGCCATTCCCCCTGCCTTGAACTTGCATCTCCTATTATTAGCATCCATCTGCACAGTCTGAGCTGGTGACCCAACAGGTCCTAAATCTCCTGTTCCTTAAGTGAGCACTCCGCCACTCCACAGCACAGTGACCACTGTACCATGTACTAGCTCATGTCTTAAGAACATCCCTTCACGTCTCTGAACCTCAGTTTGCTCCTCTGGAAAGTGGGATGGTAAGAGGACCAACCTCCTATGGTTATTGTAAGAACTACATGGCATACACCATGGAAAGTGATAACCTGGCTTCTGGAGGGATCCCTGAGGCCTGCCAAAGGGGCCTCAGGCCCACTCAGATCTCGGGGAAGGTGCTGATTAAATGTACCCAGCATTACCTTTAGGACCAGAGCCTCCTGCCTCTCCTGAGAGGGCATTACTTTGGGTTTTTTCTAGTGTTTTTCTTTTAGGATTTTTAGAATTCACAGAAAATAAAATTTCCCATTTTAATCATTTTAAAGTGTATAATTTAGTGGCTTTATACTGACAATGTTGTTCAACAATAACTACTATCTAGTTCCAGAACATTTCATCACCCCGAGCAGAAATCCCATACCCAGTAAGCGTTGTCACTCCTCATTCTCCCTTCTCTCTAGCCCCTGTTGTTGTTGTTGTTAGGGGAGGTCCCGCCAGTTCTGACTCATAGCAACCCTGTGTACAACAGAACGAAAACACTGCCCAGTCCTGTGTCATCCTCACAACTCTTGCTATGCTTGAGCCCATTGTTGCAGCCACTGTGTCAATCCACTTCATTAAGGGTCATCCTCTTTCTCGATGACCTGCTACTTTACCAAACACGATGTCCTTCTCCAGGGACTGGTCCCTCCTGACAACATGTCCAAAATACATGAGACGAAGTCATGCTATCCTTGCTTCTAAGGAGCGTTCTGGCTGTACTTCCTCCAAGACAGTTTGTTCATTCTTCTGGCAGTCCATGGTATATTCAATATTCTTTGCCAACACCATAATTCAAAGGCATCAATTCTTCTTTGGTCTTCCATGTTTATTGCCCAGCTTTCACATGCATATGAGGCAATTGAAAATACCATGGCTTGGGTCAGGCATACCTTACTTCTGAAAGTGTTATCTTTGTCTTTTAACACTTTAAAGAGATCTTTTGTAACATATTTGCCCACTGCAATAAGTCGTTTTATTTCTTGACTGCTGCTTCCAGGGGTGTTGATTGTGGATCCAAGTAAAACGAACTACTTGACAACTTCAGTCTCTTCTCCAATTATCATGATGTTGCTTATTGCTCCAGTTGTGAGGATTTTTGTTTTATGTTGAGGTGTAATTCATACTGAAGGCTGTAGTCTTTGATTTTCATCTGTAAGTGCTTCAAGTTGTCTTCACTTTCAGCAAGCAAGGTTGTTATCTGCATATCGCTGGTTGTTAATGAATATTCCACCAATCCTGATGCTGTGTTCTTCTCCATATAGTGCAGCTTCTCAGATCATTTGCTCAGCATACAGTTGAATAAGTATGGTGAAAAGATACAACCCGGACGAACCCCTTTCCTGATTTCAGATCATGCAGTATCCCCATGTTCTGTTCAAATGACTGCCTCTTGGTCTATGTACAGGTTCCTCATGAGCACAATTCAGTGTTCTGGAATTCAAATTCTTCACAGTGTTATCCGTAATTTGTTATGATACACACAGTCTAATGTCTTTGCATAGTCAATAAAACACAGGTAAACATCTTTCTAGTATTCTCTGCTTTCAGCCTGATCCATCCAACATCAGCAATGATATCCCTAGTTCCACGTCCTCTTCTGAATCCTGCCTGAATTCCTGGCAGTTCCCTGTCCATGTACTGCAGCAACCATTTTTTAATTATCTTCAGCAAAATTTACTTATGTATGATATCAATGATATTGTTTGATAATTTCTTTTTTTTTTTTTAAAGCAAAAAGCAAGGTTTTATTCAGCATATGTTCAAAAGAGGCAAAGGTAGGAAATGAATAAGCATGTTGCCAGAGCCATGTCTGCCTAAGTCCAAGGAACGTTACAGATTCAACAGTATATATTAACGTTACAAATGGGCAAAACCATTGAAAGTTTCACCTTTTTACAGATTGGCTAAAAACTGCCAAATTACCATGATTCTACATTTTGAATTGTCTTTCTTAATAATCATTGGTACAGGTTTCAGTAGTGACAGTCAGGAGGGTCTTTATTGGTCCAACAAATCTTACTATTCACTAAATGCTAATAGAAAAAGATTTAAGAGTGGAAAGTCTTTTGTGCTTTGATTTATGTGAAAGGTTCCCTAAAAGATGTTTTCCAAGATTGTCTTGGGTATTGTCTTTATACTTCAGGGCCCAGTTAATGTGTCCTTGTGAGTCCAGCTCCAGCTAGGTCACATTCTAGAACAAGGTTGTTCGATAATTTCTACATTCTGTTGGATCACCTTTCTTTGGAATGGGTACAAATATGGATCCTTTCCAGTCGGTTGGCCAGGTAGCTGCCTTCCAAATTTCTTGGCATAGGCTAGTGAGTACTTGCATTTCAACTGGTATTCTGCCAGTTCCTGGACTGTTGTTTTTCGCTAATTCCTTCAGTGCAGCTTGGACTTCTTCCTTCGATGCCATCGATTCTTGGTCATATGCTACCTGCTGAAATGGTTGAGTGTCAACCAGTTCTTTTTGGTACAGTGACTCTGTGTATTCCTTCCATTTTCTTTTGATGCTTCCTGCATCATTCAATATTTTCCTCATAGAATCCTTCAGTATTGCAGCTCAAGGCTTGAATTCTTTTTTTCAGTTCTTTCAGTTTGAGAAACACTGAGTATATTATTCTCTTTTGGTTATCTAAGTCCAGGTCTTTGCACATTTCATTATACTTTACTTTGTCTTGTCGGAGCATCGTTTGAAATTTTCTGTTCAGCTCTTTTACATCATCATTTCTTCCATTCGATTTAGCTGCTGTATGTTCAACAGCAAGTTTCAGAGTCTCTTTTGACTTCCATTTTGGTCTTTTCTTTCTTTCCTGTCTTTTTAATGACCTTTTGCTTTCTTCATGTATGATGTCCTTAAAGTCATTCCACAAGTTGTCTGGTCTTCAGTCATTAGTGTTCAGTGTGTCAAGTCTATTCTTGAGAAGGTCTCTAAATTCAGGTGGGATATACTCAAGATCGTATTTTGGCTCTCTTGGGCTTGTTTTAATTTAATTCAGCTTCAATTTGAACTTACATATCAATGATTGATGGTTTGTTCTGCAGTCAGCCCCTGGTCTTGTTCTGGCTGATGATATTGAGCTTCTCCATCATCTCTTCCCACAGATGTAGTCAATTTGATTCCTGTGTATTCCATCTGGCAAGGTCCATGTGTATAGTTGCTTTTATGTTGTCGAACAAAGGTATTTACAATGAATAGGTCGTTGGTCTTGGAAAATTCTGTCATGCAATCTCTGGCCTTGTTTCTACTGCCAAGACCATATTTTCCAACGACTGATCCTTCTTTTTTGTTTCCAACTTTCGCATTACAATCGCCAGTAATTATCAATGCATCTTGACTGCATGTTTGATCAATTTTGGACTGCAGAAGTTGGTAAAAACTTCAATTTCCTTATCTTTGGAATTAGTGGTTGGCGCATAAATTTGAATAGTAGTCATATTAGCTGGTCTTCCTTGTAGGCATGTGGATATTATCCTGTGTTATCCTGACCATGTTGTATTTCAGGATAGATCTTGAAATGTTCTTTTTGACAGTGAATGTGATGCTGTTACTCTTCAATTTGTCTTTCCTGGCATAGTACACCATATGATTGTCCAATTCAAAATGGCCAACACCGGTCCATTTCAGCTCACTAATGCCTAGGATAGCAATCTTTAAGCTTTCCATTTCATTTTTGACGACTTCCAATATTCCTAGATTCATAATTCATACATTCCACATTCCTATTATTAATGGATGTTTGCAGCTGTTTCTTCTTATTTTGAGTCATGTCACATCAGCAAATGGAAGTCCCAAAAGTTGGACTCCACCCATGTCATTAAGGTCGACTCTAAGGAGGCTTCTCTTCCCCAGTTGTCTTTTGACTGCCTTCCAATCTGAAGGGCTCATCTTTCGGCACTATATCAGATAATGTTCTGCTGCTTTTCATAAGGTTTTCACTGGATAATTTTTTTTCAGAAGTAGACCGCCAGGTCCTTTTTCCTAGTCTTAGTCTGGAAGCTCAGCTGAAACCTATCCACTATCAGTGACCCTGCTTGTATTTGAAATACCAGTGGCATAGCTTCTAGCATCACAGCAACACACAAGCCACCACAGTACAAAACACTGACAGACAAGTGGTGACAACGCCTTCCCAGAAGCTGCAGGCTGATTGCATCATTGGTCTCTGAAACAGCTCTGAAATACTCCTTCAAATAATAATAATAAAGCAATATTTCCAAACCCTATAGCCTCACCATCATCTTGTAGAGATTCATCTTCATAATATGCTACCTTCTCCATTAGTTGATGATGTTATCTGCCTAAATAACTTCACTATTTTTTAATAATTGTTGCTCTTTTGTATAAATACCTGATACACGCCTGAACTTTACATCCTTAGAACCAGCTCTGGATTTTAATTGCTTCATCATTCTCCTTTTTTTAAAATTGATCCACAACACTGTTCCTGAAGTAGTAGTGGTTTCCCACAACTGCTGACTGACCTTGTAGCTGGGCCCCTGGCAAACAATAATATGCTTTCTGTCACTGTGGATTTACCTATTCTGGATTTTTAGTCTAAATAGGATAATACAATCCGTGGTTTTTCGGTTATGCCATCTTTCACTTAATGTTTGTGAGGTTCATCCCCGCTGCAGCATGTGTCAGTACCTCATTTCTATTTATGGCTATATTTAGGTTTTTGATAATTATGAGATAATTTTTGTATATAATCTTTTGCATGTGGATTTCCAGTTTTACCAGCACCAGTTGTTGATCCAGTTTTATCAGCACTAATCGTTGAACGGACTCCCCCCACCACCACCCACCTTCATTGAATGGTCTTGGCACCTTTGTTGAAAATCAGATCACCATAGATGTAATAGATGTAATATGTGTTTATTTCGGAACTCTCATATCTACTCTACTGATCTCTGTGTGTTGCTCTTGTATCCTGCAATTTTGCTGAATTTGCAGAATAACCTCTGGGTGACTTCCCTGGCTCCAGTTGCTCCAGCAAAGTTCAGTGGGCACCACTGGCAAAAGAGGCTGCCTCTCCTTTGTAACCATAGCTAGCACACACCACAAAGCACACAACTTTGTTCAAGTTTCCTCAATACAGCAGTTCCTCCCACCTTCTGACCCCCAAAGCTGTGACTTCTTCAGACCCCTTCTGTCTCCTCACTCCCTAGAACTGGGTGTTCAGCCGACTGCTTACACCTCTGCTTTGCCTACACCAGGGTGATCTCCTGGTCCCTCCCAAGTCTTTATTACCCACCTAGGCTGCATTCTGAACCCTCTCACCTCCTCATTATTCAATTGGGCATCTTCCCAATCTCCTCATAACCACAGCTGGGTGTTCTTCTGAAGCCTATCACCTCATCACATCTCATCCTTTGACTGACCACTGGCCCCTTCCCCCTCATTATCCACACCTGGGATCTCTACTGACTCCTTGCACCTCCTCAACACCCACATCCTGGCAGCCTCCTGGACCCTCCCTCCTCATTACCCATATCTGCACTGCCTCCTGGACCTTCCCATCTCGACACTTGCCACACCTGCTTCTTCTTCCAACCCTTCTTTCTATTTACTTTCCATACCTGGATAACTCCTCCAGTGTCCTCACTCCCCACATGTGAATGTTCTCCTGCTTCCACCTCCTCATTATCTACACCTGGACTGTCTCCTGGCCCCTCATGCCTCCTCATTACCCAGCCCTAAACTGACTCCTAACCCCTCCATCTCCTCATTTCTCAGCACTAAACTGACTCCTGACTCCTCCCAACCCCTCCTGGGATGTCCTCCTCACTTCTGTTACCTGGGCTGCCACTTGATCCAGCCCACCAACTAATTACACACACCTAGGAGTTCTCATAATCCCTCCTACTCCCTAATTCCCCACACAAGGGCATTCTCCTGACTCTTCCTAGATCCTTAATTCCTATGCCTGGCCTGCCTCTTGACCCCTTCCTCATCATTATCCACATCAGGGCTGCCTCCTGATCACTCCCTCCTCCTTGATACCCATCTCAGGGCAACCTCCTGACACCTCCCATCTCTTCTTTATCCATATCAGGGCTTTCTCCTGGACCCTCCCACATCCTCACTCCCCATACTTGGGCTGTTTCCTGACCCCTCCTTGCTCGTCTTTACACACATGTAAGCTGCCTCCTGGCCCTTCCCATCTCACTGACCACACTTGATCTTCCCCTTACCTCTCCTAACTCCTGACTTCCCATCAGCAGTGCCTTCTACTGACCCTTCTCACCTCCTCACTCCCCACCTCATTGTCCTTCTACACCTCACTGTCTCTAACTGTCCACCTGTCCACTGTCCACCTCACTGTACATATCATGTCCTTCTACACCTCACTGTCCTTATAAGCTCACTCCCCACATCTGGATATTCTCTTGGCCCTGTCAACCTGTTCTGCCCCATCCCACTTCCTGACTTCCCCACACCTTGGCATTCTCCTGAGCCTTCCCACCTCCTCACTCTCCACATCTTTACCTTCTCCTGATTCCTCCAAAGTCTTCCCTTGGTGCTTCTCAACTCTTCAGTTCCCATACCTGGACTTCCTCGTGACCCCTCCCACCTTTTCAGTACCACTCTTGGGTGTCTCCCTGAACTCTCCCACATAAGGCCTTCTTTTCACCCCTCCGCTCTCCTAACCCTCCACCCATGGCTGTCTCCTGATGCCTCACACCTCCTAACTACGCACACCTGGATCTTTTTCAGTCTCCTCCCACCCACTTGACTCCAGAATTTCTCACCAGAGCATCTCCTTTCTCAGTTCACCTACAAAGCTAAACAACCAGTCTTTCTACTGATCCTTCCCACGTCCTCACTCACCACACCTGGGCATTTTCCTGACCCCACCCACCTCTTCACTCACTACAGCTGGATGGTCTCCTGACCCCTCCCATATCTTCACATTCAATTCCTAGGCATCTTGCTGACTCCTCCCATCTCTTTTCCCACCCCTGGAGCTTCTCCTGGCTCCTCCTCTCTACTTCTCCCCACATCTGGATCTTCTCTTTGACCCTTCCAGCTCTTCTTCTGGCCCCATCACCTCCTCAATTCCCATACCTTGGCATCCTCCTGACTCCTTTCATTTCCTTACTCCCCACACTTCACTTTCTCCTTGGTTGTGCCCACCTCTGAAATTCCCACACCTGAGCGTACTGTTGGCCCCTCCCACCTTCTTTGGCATTCTCTTCATCTGTCCATCCTCTTCTCCTGGGCCCGCCCACCTCCTCACGCCACACACCTGGCCCTTCAGCTGTCACTTTCTCTTCTTCTGGCCTCTCCCCCTTTCCTCAATTCCTATGATCGCCTCTATGACCATCCCTGCCAGAAATGAGTGAGGTGTGGAGTTGAGCCCAAGGCTGTGGGCAGCAGATGCGAGGGCCACTTGCCACATCCAGAACGGGTTCAGCTGCAGACACTGTGGCCCTGCTGTCCAGTCCCCTCTCCCTCATTTACCAGATGGGAGACTTTGGGCAAGTCATGTCACCTCCCTAAGACTCAATGTCCCCATGTGTCCAGTGAGGACAACAGCTGCCTGACTGAGCCCTGCTCTGTGCCAGGCCCTCAGGCCCTCACAGGCGCCCAGGACACAGTGAGGTGTGTGCAGAGGAACCAGCGTGGGTTTGCGGATACAGATGTGCGGCTCCAATGTGCCTGTAATCCATTTCTCAGTAATCTTCTCCTTTTCCTTTCTGTATTGTAAGTTTGGCTGCCTCAGCCTCTTATCCTACCTAATGGATTCCAGTGCATGTCCTAGCAGGTGAAAGAAATCTGAGCAAGAGGAGAACATTTTCTGTCTCCTCACAGGGGCAGATTAACCAGTAGCAAGATGCACACAGGCTTACTTGGGCTTTCTTACTAATTACTTACTTACTTACAATTGTGCACTACAGATTAGTAAGTAAGCCCAAGTAAGACCGTGTGTACCTTGCTTATTGGGTAATCCGTCCCTCTCTCCCCACCCCTTAGCTGCAGGGAAGCAGGTTCTACTCTGACCAATAGAACTGTCCTTGTCGATCCATTACTAGCAAGGGAATCCTGTGAGATGCCTGGATTTCAGTTCAAGGTGGTGGTTCCCTCGCATGGAGAAACCTTCTGCATCCCAACCCACCGTCATTCTGCCTCGTTGTATTCCTTGCAAAAGCCCTGGTAAAAATACTTAAACTAACATCTCGGCTTAGGAAAGATAAATATTTCCCTTGTTCCACGTGCACAGAGGTAAAACAAAACCTATAACCCTGATAAGTGTTTTTATTTAAACAGAGTGTGGAACTCTGTCTCATTTAAATGTAGAAACGGTGCTGGGATTTGCAGAATGGCAGCAGAGATTTGCTCTCTCCCTTGCTCCTCCCCCACAGGAAGGCCCATGGAACAGAGAAGGGATCTTAGGATTCACTAGGCATGATTATTGTGCTTCACGTTCCTCCAGACAGAGCTCCTCCACAGACTGTAAGAGCTGCCTGCTGGTCAGACTCTGAGGGAGCAAAAACAATGACTCCGTCCCCCTGGGCCTTCTGTCAGTGTTCAAGTTGATTTTATGCAAGGGTTGATCACAAGACTCTTCAGGAACTGCAGCAATTCTACTGTCTTCCTTTTTCATTGTCCAGCTTTTGCATGCATATGAGGCGTTTGAAAAGACAATGGCTTGGGTCAGGCACACCTTAATCGTCAAGGTAACAGCTTTACTTTTTAAAACGTTAAAGAGGTCTTTAAATATAGTAGAATGTAATATAAGGTGATATTGAAAAAAAAACCCAAACCCGTTGCTATTGAGTCAATTCCGACTCATAGCAACCCTATAGAACAAAGTAGAGCTGCCCCATAGGGTTTCCAAAGAGTGGCTAGTGGATTCAAACTGCCGACATTTTGGTTAGCAGCCAGGGTCTTAACCACTGCGCCACCAGAGCTCCAAGGTGGTATAAGGTGATGTAATGTAGTGTAGTGTAATGTTGTTGTTAGCTGCCATTGAGTGGGTTCCAACTCACAGCGGCACTATGTACAACAGAACGACACATTGCCCGATCCTGCACCATCCACACAATCATTGTTATGCTTGAGCCCATTTTTGCAGCCATTGTGTCAATCCAGCTCATGGACGGTCTTCCTCTTTTCTCTGACCCTCTACTTTACCAAGCATGATGTCCTTCTCCAGTGACTGATCCCTCCTGACAACATGCCCAAAGTATGTGAGACGTAGTCTCACCATCCTCGCTTCTAAGGAGCATTCTGGTTGTACTTCTTCCTAGGCAGACTTGTTCATTCTTTTGGCAGTCCATGGTATATTCAATATTCTTTGCCAACACCACAATTCACGTCAGTTCTTCTTCGATCTTCCTTATTCATCGGCTGGCCTTCTCATGCATATAAGGTGATTGAAAACACCGTGGACTGGGTCAGGCACATCTTAGTCTTCAGGGTGACATCTTTGCTTTTGAACGCTTTAAAGAGGTCTTTTGCAGCAGATTTGCCCAATGCAATGTGTCTTGATTTCTTGACTGCTTCTTCCATGGGTGTTGATTGTGGATCCAAGTAAAACAAAATCCTTGACAACTTCAATTGTTTCTCGATTTATCATAATGTTGCTTATTGGTCCAGTTGCAAGGATTTTTGTTTTCTTTATGTTGAGGTGTAATCCATACTGAAGGCTGTGGTCTTTGATCTTCATTAGTAAGTGCCTCAAGTCTTCTTCACTTTCAGCAGCAAGACTTTGTCATAACGTAGGTTGTTAATGAGTCTTCCTGCAATCCTGATGCCCTGTTCTTCTTCATATAGTCCAGCTTCTCAGATTTGCTCAGTATACAGATTGAATAGGTATGGTGAAAGGATACAATCCTGATGCACACCTTTCCTGACTTTAAACCACACAGTATCCCCTTGATCTATGTACAGGTTCCTCATGGGCACAATTAAGTGTTCTAGAATTCCCATTCTCTGCAATGTTATCCATAATTTGTTATGATTCATGCAGTCGAATGCCTTTGCATAGTCAATAACACACAGGTAAACATCTTTCTGGTATTCTCTGCTTTCAGCCAGGATCCATCTGACATCAGCAATGATATCCCTGGTACCATGTCCTCTTCTGAATCCGGCTTGAATTTCTGGCAGTGCCCTTTGATGTACTGCTGCAACTGCTTTTGCATGATCTTCAGCAAAATTTTACTTGTGTGTGATATTAATGATACTGTTCAAAAATTTCCACAGTCTGTTGGATCACCTTTGTTTGGAATTAGTACAAATATGAATCTCTTCCAGTCAGTTGGCCAAGCAGTTGTCTTCCAAATTTCTTGGCATAGATGAGTGAGCACTTCCAGCGCTACATCCATTTGTCGAAACATCTCAGTTGGTATTCCATCAATTCCTGGAGCCTTGTTTTTCGACATTCCCTTCAGCACAGCTTGGACCTCTTCCTTCAGTACCATCAGTTCGTGATCATATGCTACCTCCTGAAATGGTTGAATGTCAACCAATTCTTTTTGGTATAGTCACTCTGTGTATTCCTTCCATCTTCTTTTAATGCTTCCTGTGTAGTTTAATATTTTCCCCACAGAATCCTTCAATATTGCAACTTAAGGCTTGAATTTTTTCTTCAGTACTTATTTAGAAATAATATTTGGAATCATTGTTCCCTGACCATGAGCATGGAGAAATTGCAGCTGGGGCTGGGCCCTCACAGACTCACAAAGACACATCAACTGGCCCCAGAGATAAGACAATAGATGGGACAATCTCAGAAATTATCTTAAGGAAGTTTTCACAAAAGGGCAATAAAAACCTAACCCAAAAGACTTCTCACCTTTTGTCTTTTTCTATTAACATTTAGTGAATAGGAATTTGTTGGACCAATGAAGACCCTCCTGACTTTCGTAACTGAAACCCGTACCAATGATTGTTAAGAAAGATGATTCAAAATGTAAGATTACAACTTCTAGCCAATCAGTGAAAAAGTGATGCTTTCAATGATTCTACCCATTTTGTGATGTTGATATATACTGATGATTCTGTAACCTTCTTGTACTCAGGCAGACATGGCTGTGGCAGCATGCTTGTCTGTTTTTCCATTCTCACCTATTCTGTAATATTCTTTGGACTCAGGCAGACATGGCTCTAGCAGCATGCTTGTCTGTTTTCTGACTTTTGTCTGTTCTGTGATATTTCCTTGGACTCGGGCAGACATGGCTCTGGCAGCATGGTTGTCCGATTCCCACTTCTGCCCTTTTGAATATATGCCGAATAAAACTTTCTTTTTGCTTTACGAAACTCCCTACAGCAGTACTTTCAGCTTGAGAAATGCTGAGCGTGTTCTTCCCTTTTGGTTTTCTATCTCCAGGTCTTTGTACATGTTATTATAATACTTTACTTTGTATTCTGGAGCCACCCTTTGAAATCTTCTGTTCAGCTCTTTGTCATTTCTTCTGTTAGCTTTAGCTACTTGACATTCAAGAGCAAGTTTCAGAGTCTCTTCTGACTTCCATTTTGGTCTTTTCTTTCTTTCCTGTCTTTTGAATGACCTCTTGGTTTCTTCATGTATGATGTCCTTGAAGTCATTCCACAACTTGTCTGGTCTTCGGTCATTAGTGTTCAACGCATTAAATCTATTCTTGAGATGGTCTCTAAATTCAGGTGGGATATACTGAAGGTCGTAATTTGGCTTTAATAGACTTGTTCTAATTTTCTTCAGTTTCAACTTGAACTTACATATGAGCAATTGATGGTCTGTTCTGCAGTTGGCCCCTGACCTTGTTATGACTGATGATACTGAGCTTTTCCATTTTCTCTTTCCACAGATGTAGTCAATTTATACAGTCGCCGTTTATGTTGGTGAAAAAAGGTATTTGCAATGAAGAAGTCGTTGGTCTTACAAAATTCTATCATGCAATCTCTGGCGTTGTTTCTATCACCAAGGCCATATTTTTCAACTACCAATCTTTCTTCTTTGTTTCCAACTTTTGTGTTCAAATCATCAGTAATTATCAATGCATCCTTATTGCATGTTCGATCAATTTCAGACTGAAGAAGTTGGTAAAAATCTTCAATTTCTTCATCTTTGGCCTTAGTGGTTGGTGTGTAAATTTAAATAATAGTCATATTAACTGGTCTTCCTTGTAGGTGAATGGATATTATTCTATCACTGACAGTGTTGTACTTCAGGATAGATCTTGAAATGTTCTTTTTGACGATGAATGCAATGCCATTCCTCTTCAAGTTGTTGTTCCTGGCGTAGTAGACCATGTGATTGTCTGATTTAAAATGGCCGAGACCAGTCTGTTTTAGCTCACTAATGCCTAGGATATCGATGTTTATGCATTCCATTTCAGTTTTGACGATTTCCAATTTTCCTAGATTCATAGTTCGTACATTCCATGTTCCGATTATTAATGGATGTTTGCAGCTGTTTATTCTCATTTTGAGTAGGGCTACATCAGCATATGAAGGTCACGGAAGCTTGACTCCATCCACATCTTAAGCTCGACTCTACTTTGAGGAGTCAGCTCCTCCCCCTTCGTATTTTGAGTGCCTTCCAACCTGAAGGGCTCATCTTCCAGCACTATATCAGACAATGTTCCACTGCTGTTCATAAGGTTTTCACTAGCTAATTCTTTTCAGAAGTAGAGTGTGAGGTCAGTCTTCCTAGTCTTAGTCTGGAAGCTCAGCTGAAACCTATCTGCCATGGGTGACCCTGCTGGTATTTGAATACCGGTGGCATAGCTTCCAGCATCACAGCAACACGCAAGCCCCCACAGTATGACAAACTGACAGACACATGGGGGATAGTATAGTATAATATATAATATAATATTATATAATAAAATATAGTTAACATAGTATGATATGATATAATATCTGGTTCATTAGATATAATCTCCATATGGGTCTTTATATATAATCTCTATAAAAAGTATCCATATCTACTTCCATGCCTGTAATTTAGTTTTGATAAATCAAAAATTTCGAGTCCAGATTTTCTTAGCTCCAGATATAAAATTCAATTACCCACTGAACATCTCCATTCGGCTCTTTAAACTCAGTGCATCCACAACAGAATTCATCATTTCCCAGTCTGTTCTCGAAGAGTTCCTTCTCCTGAATTCTGTATATGGAAATGGAAGAGTGACCTGTCTACTCACATCATCCAACCCTCAAATTTGGGATTCACTCCCAACTCCTCCCTTTATCTCATCTTATAGCTCCTCCTGTGAATGACCAAATTCTGTCCATTTTATTTTCTAAGTGTTTTTTTATATCCTTCCCTTCTCTGTTCTCATCAGTTCAGAGACTTCATGTCCTAATCTCTGCTCCACCCTCCCTAATCCTCATTTAAATCATTGTAAATACCCTAACTGATCTTCTTGCCTCTTGTCTTGTCCTTCTCCAATTTGTTCTCTGCTTGTCATCAACCTGATATATATATGTATATATATATATATATATATATATGTTTTTTTTTTTTTATTGTGCTTTAGGTGAAAGTTTACAGTGCAAGTTAATATCTCATACAAAAATGTGTACATACATTGTTATGTGATAGTAGTTGCAATCCCTATAATGTGACGGCACACTCCCCCTTTCCACCTTGGGTTTCTTGTGTCCATTCAACCAGTCTCTGTCCCTTCCTGCCTTCTCATCCTGCCTCTGGACAGGAGTCGCCCACTTGGTTTCGTGTATCTGATTGAACTAAGAAGCACACTCTTCACAAGATTATTTCATGTTTTATAGTCCAGTCTAATCTCTGCCTGAAGAGTGGGCTTCAGAAATGGTTTTAGTTCTGGGTTAACAGAACCCCCATGGCTTCGAAGGCTCCTCCAGTCTCAGTCAGACCACTAAGTCTGGTCTTTTTACATGAATTTGAGTTCTTTTGCACACTTTTCTCCTGCTCTGTCAGCAACCTGGTATTTCTGAGATGTAAATTTCATTGTGTTACAGCCTTTCTTAAAACCCTCAACTGGTTCCTCCCATCACGGAATGCAGTGTCTTGGTGAGTATGCTTTAGATATAAACAGCGGAAAATATAACCAAGAGTGGCTTAAGCCATAAGGGTTAGTTTTTCTCTTATAACAAAAGTCCAGAGAGAGGTCGTCCCAGAGATGGCTCAGTGCTCAGTAATGCCATCAAGGACTGCCATCCTCACTGTTGGTGATGTCTCCATTCATAGTCACCAGATAGCTACAATAGCTCCAAGGATCACATGACAAATTCCACAAGCGGATTGAGAGAGGTGGACTCTCTTCATAGTTGTCTCCTGTTTAAGCATGAAAGAATTTATATCTCAGCCATCCCTCTAGCAAATGTCCCCTTACATTTAATTGGCCAGGACTGGGTCACACTACCATCTCTAGCCATAAGAGCAGCTAAGAGTGTCAGTATCTGGTACTCTCAGCCACCAAGATGAAAGCAGACCAGCAAGGAAAAACAGGCCAGGCAACAGCGGTTGAGTAGAAAACCAGGAGTAGGCAACTTTCAACTCTTGGAGTCCCTGAACACGTTCTCTCTCACCTCCATATATGCCTTTGTATATATGGACCCATCACCTGGAATGTACCTCCCATATGTATGCCACTCCTTTCACCTGGCTAACTCCTGTGCCCTTTTCAAACCTCAGCTCAGGCATCACATCTTCCATGATCCTTCTAACCCCCTTCCTTTGCATTCCCTGTGAAATACCCCACCCCCTATATGCTGGATTAGTGTCCATCTTGTATTCTAGATTGCACCATTCACCCTACTCTATTGTAATCCCAGATTTCTGTTCCTCATAGTAATCTTCAAGCTCCTTCATAACAGGGTCTGAATCTGTTCCCCTATTATAGCCAGAGCCTATTTTATTTGAGGAGACTAAAATATCTTTTAATAATACCATCAATGACTTAAATATAAAGCTGCTTCCTCTACAATTTTTCCCTCTGGTTTTGTTTGCTACCGGTGACCAGTAGAGGGCACTCTAGCCTTTGACTAGTGTATCTTTAGAGCTAGTTTGATTTTTGTAGCATTAAGCTTGCTTTTATTTTTATTTTCCCCCTCAAAGGTACTGATTTGGGGTTTCCTAATCAAAAAACTGAAATCATGCATTAGCCTCTTAAAGTTAGATTTGTTTTTGTAATGCATCCATGGAATATATTGAGGTCATTTGGAGTTATAGCATACCTTCACTTAACTTCTGAAGCTTACTGCTAAAATGATATGCTCTTTAAATTCCTGTCCTTAGGCAGAATAGGTGCAGCTGTCGGGTTCTTGACAGTAGCTGAAGTGATCTGAAGAGCATAATCTGGTGTCTTGAAATGTAACAGCCTTTCCCCTGCTCCAAAGCCTCGCTCCATCCCCTCACCTTTGTCCTCTCGGCCAGGTTGCCCTAGGATGGCTTTGATAAGTTGTGAGAGTAAAGGTGAGTGTTAGTTCAAGACTAGAGGGAGAATGATGCTGGGTTAGGAACGGAGGATAGTGTATCATTCATTCAGGCTTTCATGCCTTTAATACATATTTGAGAACCTACTATGTGTCTCGCATTATTCTGGGCACAGGGATACAGCAGTAAATGAAACAAATTAAATCCTTGACCTCAAGGAGCTGACAATCCAGCGAGGGAGAAAAGTAAGTGAAATAAATAAACAAATACATAATAAAATATCAGGTAGTGAAAAATCCAATGGGGAAAAAATAAGACATGGTAAAGGGGGTAGTGATGGTTCAACGGTAGAATTCTCGCTATCCATGCAGAGACCAGGGTTTGATTCCTGCTGTCTGTCTGTGGAGGCTTGTGTGTTGCTAAGATGCTGAACAAAGAGTTAGAGTGGAGGAGGGTGCTGTTGTGTGTAAGCGCAGTAGAGTAAAGGATATTTTAGACAGAGGGTTCAGCAAGAGCAAAGTACTGTGCAGGAGAATGCCTGGCATGTTCGAGGAATTACAGAGAGGCCAAGGAGGCTGCAGCCGAGGAGTGAGGAGCTGGGGTGGGTGGGAGATGAGGTCAGAACAATAGCAGGGGAGGATCAGAGAGCACCTGGCTGATCCCAGTAAGGAATTGGGGTTTCATTGTCAGTGTGATGAGAAGCCAGGGGAAGAGGGAGCTTTGAGCAGGGGAGTAACTTGATCTGATTTACTCCTGGCTGACTGTGGGAGGGGTGGTCAAGAGTGGAGGCAGAGAGTCCAGTCAGGAGATGATCACAGAGGCCAGGCACGATGCACTGGTGGCTGGATCATGGTGGCAGCAGTGAAGGTGGCACATATTGGCCAAATCTGGCTGTATTTGAAAGACAGAACTGCCAGGATTTGCTGATGGATTGAAGGATGTAACAGAGAGTTACCAAAAGCAGGGTCTCATTTTTTTCCCTTTCTTTTTTGAGGACGCTAAATCAGTCATTCATCTAAATCTCTGTTGCACTGTTAGCACCAAGCCTAGCACTGAACAACTGTTGTTTTTGCTGTTGTCAACAATGAGGATCCCTGATTCCAAATAACAGATCCACCGAATGGGGGCTTCCTTTGTTGTTGTGTGATGGACAGCAGGCTGTTAGGTTTGGAACAAAAGCACCAGGGGCCTGCCCTTACCCTTAGTGGCCTCTGTTTTTCTCTTTTCTCTGGTCTGGTATGGCAGCATTTCATTTTGTTAGCTGAAGCAAGCCACCTTTTAAATTTTCATCCCTGTAACCCAAGAAAGGACATTTTCTATCCCCTCTGAGAAAGTACAATGCAGCCTCAGTGTGGTATTTGTCGCTACTCCAAGACTTAGGTTGGCAATACCCTTTGGTCAGGGCTGATTACAATGCCTTTGGACCCTGTGCCCATGATTCAGAGAGCTGCCACAAGTGGAGCCTGCAAAGTCCAAAAGGCTAGGACTCCCCAAGACAGGCAACTGGGAGCAAGTGCAAATATAGTGTAAAATCCAGTTTTTTTAAAAAATAAACTTGAAGTTTATAAAAATAAACATCACTAAAAGCTATACCCAGTAATGTGGAAAGAACATTTGCATAGTAATTCATAATGAAAAAGTCGGTCTTTTAACTGTTTTCCAAGTTTCTTTTCTTTTCGACACCTCGGTGCCTGTTTTGGGTCTCATCCTTATCATTTCTTGCCCATTCCCATAACACCGGTTACCGTTGAGTGGGTTCTGTCTCATGGAGACTCCATATATGTCAGAGTAGAACTATGCTCCATAGGCTTTTCCATGGCTGCTTTTTGGAAGTAGATCACCTGGCCTTTTTTTCTGAGATGCCTCTGGGTGGGCTTGAACATCCAACTTTTTAGTTAGTAGCTGAGGGTATTAACCAGTTGCCACCCTAACAAGAGCCTCCCTGCCTCTCACCTGTCCCACATAGTTTTTCCTTTTCATTACCACCACAGTGATATTTCTGAATCACAGATTTGATCATATAACTATCCTGTTCAAAAACTTTGCTCCCCATTGTCTACAGAATAATGTCTGAACTTTAAAGCCTGTCTTAGTTATCTAATGCTGTTATAACAGAAATACCACAAGTGAATGGTTTTAACTAATTTATTCTCTCACAGTTTAGGAGGCTAGAAGTCCAAATTCAGGGTGTTAGCTCCAGGGGAAGGCTTTTCTGTCAGCTCTAGGGGAAGGTCCTTGTCATCAGTCTTCCCCTGCTCTACGAGCTTCTCAGCCCAGGGACACCAGGTCCAAAGGAAGTGCTCCACTCCTGGCTCTTCTTCCTTGGTGGTAGTCAGGTCCCTCTCCTCTCAATTCTCTCTTATATATCTCAAAAGAAATTGACTCAAGAGATAACCTAATCCTGTAGTTTGCATCCTGCCTCATTAACATAACTGCCTCTAATCCTGCCTCATTAACATCGTAGAGGTTAGGATTTACAACACATGAGATAATTACATCGGATTACAAAATGGAGGACAACCACACAATACTGGGAATCATGGCCTAGCTAAGGTGACACATATTTTTGGGGGACACAATTCAATCTATAACAAAGCCCTTCATTATCTGGCCTGAATTTGCCTTTACATTTGTATCTTCTCCCACCCCAGCTTTTCACTCTATGTTCTATTGATGCTGGACACACTCAAAGTTCCCTTAGTAAAGATGGCCATTGAAATCTTTGCATTTCTCTGTGCTGGTCCTTCTGCCTGGAATGCTCTTTATGTTCTCACTGGAAAGTTCTGTATTGCTCCTTCAAGACTCAGCTCAAAGCACCTCCTCTGAAAAGTCTTACAGCTTCGCCACATTAGGCCCTTCTCTGTGCTGTCACGGCAATGTTTAAAACCTCATGTGCCTCTATTATAGTGCAGAAGTTAATAAAGCTATTATTTGCTAAGGGCTTTCTAGGTGCCAAGGATACTCTTAGACCCTTTCCATTTATAATAATGTGAATGTATGTCTCCAATACTAGACTACTTGAGCATCAGGTTTGGTTTACATTCTATGACCCTTCAGCTTTTAGTAATGTACCAGATGCTTGTTGTTAGTTACCATGGAGGCTCCAACTCATGGTGACCTTACATATAACAGAATGAAACGTTGCCTGGTCCTATGCCTCCTCTTGATCATTGATATTTTTGTCATTGGCTAATTTTTTGAAGTAGATCGCTAGGCCTTTTTTCCTAGTCTATTTTGGTCTGGAAGCTTTGCTGAAACCTGTCCATCATGGGTGACCCTGCTGATATTTGAAATATCAATGGCATAGCTTCCAGCATCACAGCAACATGCAAGCCACCACAGTAGGACAAACTGACAGGTAGTGGACCAGGTACATAGTAGATGCTTATGAAATGCCCTCTAATAAAAGACCCAAAGATTTTGTTTTTGACCTTTTTAGTTCTCAAGCACCTCCTGATAATTGTATGAGTTCCTGCAAGGTTCTGTACGAATTCCAATAAGAATTGTGAGAAGTCTAAAATATGTCCCTTTTCACTGGGATGAGGTTTTGGGAATGCCTCACTTTATAAAGCATGAGCTTTGCACCTGTTTATCACAGAGGGAAAATCAGGTCAGTCCTTCTCCCATTAAGAGCATTTCAGACTTTCTAGCTGTAACTGTAGATTTAACATGTTTTGGATAACAAAATGAAATGCAATGTAATCAAGTTACCCAATGTGTCATGAAGTTCTATTCACATATGTGCTGAATAAATAACTCAGTTATTGTCTTCCCTTTCTCCTCACCATTGTGCAATTTAAAATACTTTATTAGGAGTTCTGGTATAAAAATAAGACAGCAAGTTAAAAATTTTCCCTCCACTCTGAAAAGTTTCAAGGGTTAGTAGATGTTTCTATAGACCGTGTTGGAATTAAAAATGTCAGAATTTTGGGAAATGGTGTGAATTCAGCTTTCTTTTCATGCTACTTTGGACCCAGAACTATGGAAGCATCTAGAAATGTCTGCTTGCTCCTATATCTGCAGGGGAAAGAGACTAAATGCTTGCCATAGGAACTCTGCACGTGAAAGAGCTCTGTTCTCATGAGGGAAAGAGAAAGTAAAAAATTTATGTAGAAAGATAGATGATAGATTGATTGATAGATGTGCAGCCAGGCTTGCCCATACCTGGACTGCGTGAGACTCTTAAACAATGTAAGGAGACCAAAATTAATGCCTGTCCCTGAGCCAAATGCCCAGAATATGCAGAGACATCCTGCTAAGAACCAAAGCAGTATGATATAGTTCAAAGTCAGAGGGGAAAATGATTTTAGTGTAAGACTAGATTGTTGTTGTTATTGTTAGCTGCCATCGAGTCTGCCTCTGACTCATGGTGACCCCATACACAATGGAACAAAATGCTGCCAGGTCCTGCGCCATCCCCATGATTGGTTGCAGATGGGACCGTCGTGATCCATAAGATTTTCAGTGGCTGATTTTCAAAGGTAGATTATGAGGCCTTTCTTCCTAAAACTAAGTGAAAAAAAAAACCCAAACCCATTGCTGTTGAGTTGATTCCAACTCATAGTGACCCTATAGGACAGGGTAGAACTGCCCTATAAGGCTTCCAAGGAGCACCTGATGGATTTGAACTGCCAACGTTTCTGGTTAGCAGCCGTAGCTCTTAACCACTATGCCAGCAGGGTTTCCTAAAACTAAGTAGTACTGTTTAAATGTCTTCCAAACAAATCCCAAGAAACTTGGATGTAAATTTTTCAAGATAGGAGACTAAAATACCAGGAGGCATGTTCCTGTTCTTAAGTCTAACAAACCCAAAAAAAAACCAAACCCGTCGCCGTCAAGTTGATTCCGACTCATAACAACCCTATATAAGGAGCCACAAAGAGTGATATGAGAAGAAGCCTTTCCTACCTCCTCTAGAATAGGAAAACAGTGGTGAGACAATCAGCAGCAGCTACCAAAGGAAACCTAGTGGGCAAGAAAAGGGTAACATGAATGGTGGCAGGAGAACATCAATGGCCGCTAAGGGAAACATGTGACTACCTGGGATGAGAGGAATGTTAGAGGGCTGAGAGTTCCACCACTCATTTTACTGGGTGTCCAAGGGAAGCCAGAGTTAGATTTAGTTTCATTTAGGAGTAAAGTGGCATAGAAAATGCAGAAAAGAACAAAACCCTGAAAAGTTTATCCACAAAGTGTTCAGCCCAGCCACTTTGCCCAGACTTTGTTCACATTAACTAGTCTGGTGTGCACATGGGCTGGGGAAGGTGTGATGGAGGTTTAGGAGCATTTCCTTTATAGCTCTTACTTTGTTGTACTATGATTTGCTATTTGTGGGTCTGCCTTTATTGTCAGATTTTGAACTATTTGGGAGAAAGAAGCACATATTATTCATTTTTGTACCTTCAAACCTAACAAAGAGCACCCAGATCTTGATTTCTAATACCATTTCCTATTATAAGGAACCATACTCTTTGGGAAAAGAAGCTTATTTTAGGTCTCAAGCAGAGAAGGTACAATATGTACTTGGAATATCTTATTATACCAGAAAGTAATGAAGTCCTCAAAAAAAAAAAAAGAGGATCACGTTAAGCAGTGAGCGAATCTTGGTGAATGGATGAATGGATCAGGACCTGGTTTCGCCCTCTCTACCACTGAAGCTTGACTCTGCATGCTGCTTTCTAAAAAGTCCTTCAGTGATCTGAGAATTTCTACCATGAGCACTGTCTTTTGCAATTGAGGGTACAAGATTGAGAACGACGGCTTATCTATTCAGATGGAGCTGGAAGGAGCTGATTCATAGTTGACAGCCCCCTTTCAGACAGCACAAGGCAAAGATTGTTCTTAGACTTGTACCTCCAGACACGCTTTGCAGACTTAGCCCAGCCTCCCACAGGACCAGAGCACCAACCATTCCAATTCAACTCTTTTCATCCAATAGCTCATAATGGTTTTCAGGCTCTGAGAATGGGTGGGCCCAAGGGAGCTGTGCAGGAATGCATGCATGGGGACCATATAAGAGCTTCTTGTGTTGGATCTTGTTAGTGGGCATTAACATGAAATTCAGAGCAGATTAAGCAAGCTCCCCGAGTATGTTTTCTTTTGTTTTGCTTTGTTTTACTGTAAGCTATTATCGTCATCCTCATAATCATCATCAAAACACCTGTTAGCTAGTCTGTCCTGAGGTTCACCCTTCAGCCAAAGATTAGACAGGCCCATAAAACAAAACAAGACTAAATGGGCACACTAACCCAGGGGAAGGACGAGAAG
>NW_004443961.1:17050481-17057319 GCF_000243295.1 Trichechus manatus latirostris
CAGCCAAGTTTGACACACAATCTTGACCATCACAACCCTTGTCTAAAATACAATAAAAAAACAAAAAAACCCACCCGTTATGGAAATTTAGGTTTCAAACAGGGCTTTGAAATAGTTTGTTTGCTGTGAATTTGCATTTACTATTATTATTTTTTGGAAATTTACTTTTAATATATTTTAATTTTTATCAAAATATGTAGCATATTCCTGCTGTTTTGATCAACTGTGTACTCCTAACTAATGCAATGATCACTCAATCCATAATAAATTTCTTGTACTTAGAATAACCTGTTGCCATTGAGTTGATTCTAACTCATAGTGACCCTATAGGACAGAGAAGAACTGCCCCATAGGGTTTCCAAGGAGCTGCTGGTAGATTTGAACTGCCAGCTTTTTGGTTACCAGCTGTAACTCTTAACCACTGCACCACTAGGGCTCTGTACTTAGAAGAGAGGTTCTTAACTTAGCAGGTTCATGAGCTTGGATGAAAAAAAAAAAAATCCTTTTTTTCCCACTAACCCATCTAGCAATGAGGAAGAAAGCCCTGCCAATCTGCTTCTGTAAAGATTACAGCCCAGAAAACCCTATGGAGCATTTCTGTTTTTCTTTTTTTTGTCAGATGGCTTTGCATATTCTAGATCTGCCTAGTTGCCATCTAGTTGACTCCAACTCATAGCAACCCCATGTGTGTCAGAGTAGAACTGTGCTCCATAGGGGTTTTTTGTTTTTGTTTTTTTTGTTTTTTTGAACACTTTATTGTTGTTGAGGTGAAAGTTTACAGAGTTTCCCATTCAACAATTTATACACAGCTTGTTTCATGACATTGGTTGCAAACCCCTGAATGTGGCAGCACTGTCTCCACTTCCTCCCTGGGTTCCTGGTGTCCATTCGCGCAGTTTTCCTGCCCCTGCTGTCTTTCTGGACTTTGTTTTTGGGTAAATGCTGCACTTTAGATCGTGTATAGTTGATTGCTCTGGGGTGTAAATTCTTCACTGGTGTTACTGTTCATTTTATAGGTCTGTCTATTGTACAGCTATAATGTGATCTCCAGCAGTAATTTCAGTTCCAAGTTTGAAGTATGTCTAAGGGCCATAGTCTTGGGATTGTGAATTTGCATTTCTAATAAGCTCCCTGCTGGGAAATTGCATTTCCACCCCAGGTATACTCAATCAGAATCTACATTTTAACAAGATCCCCAGGTGATTCTTATGTATAACTTCCTGGGAACCTGTTAGAAATGCAAATTCCCAGCAGGTGTTCAAACTGGAACAAACCGGTTCAAAGCCCTGGTTTGAAATAAGCAAAACCCAAATACAGGCAAGAACATTAGAGTACTCAAAAACAGAAAGTTGGTGGTGATAGCTTACACACTTAAGCCTAATATCTGTGTGGATGGAAACGAAGTGAAGGGAGTTTGGAGAAGTATCTTGTCATGATGAGCACTCTTGTATTTCATTAGTAACTTGGAGGTAATGTATCCCTATGGATAGGCTATGGAGAATCCCTGAATGGGACCTCTGTTGGCAAATAAAACTCACTCTTGATTCTAGGATAATTATCAATTAGTCACAAGTTTTTCTGATTCTAAAATGATGACAACATTTCAGCATGCTGCAGTTGTTTCAGCGTGTGCTAGAGTGGAATTGTTTTGGTCCATAGCTGTTTTTCAGCACTTTAAAATTACTCTGCTGTTCTAAATTACTTTAAAAGTAATTAGATTTAAATTATTTAATTATGGTGATTGAGGTTTCTATGAGGTTTGCAAGTCTCTAACATTTAAGCTTCTACAAGGGAGTGAGAAACTCACATCTGCCTGAAAGAGATTTGTAGATGGTTAGATGACCCACAAAGTTCCAAACCCAATCTTGCCCAAGCCTCTAAGCCCCCTGATACTCTAAGGGAGGAGAGGATGAAGATAGGAGAAGGGCCTGCTGGGACTTGACCTGGTGTGTGGCTGGCCAGCTCTTATGAACCTCTCTCACCTGGAGTGTGCTTGCCTAAGGCCTAGGTCCACAGCAGAGAGGAAGCCTTCTTGGGCCCGCTTTTCCCTAGCCCGCATTGAAATTTCAGGTCTCTGAAGCTTACCGTTCAGGAAGAGGAAGGGCAAGCCCAAGGATAAGTATTTCAAGAAAGAGAAGGGATGGAATGCTGCAGAAAGCTTTATAAGCAAGATACCCTCCTTGACTTGAAGAAGCTTGTTGAGTCAGTCTACAATCTTAGAAGTCCACAGGGCTCACAGGGCAGTAGGAATTAATGGAAACAGAATAACAAGGAAGCAGAAGCTGCCACCAGGAAACAGCCCACTCACCCCAAAGTTATTTGTGTCTTCGTATAAGATGTTTTTGTAAACATGGCATCGTCCCTGGGCTTACTTATAATCAGAGAAGTAATATCACCCAATCAATTCTATCTATGGACTGTGTTGTATTCATAATGGACTTTGCAGTCTTTAGACTAAATCTGCTTTATAGGAATCAAATAATTATATGGAAACAGACACAGTGACTGAAGCAGTTAATGAACTTGTGTTAAACATGTATTATACTGTAGCTATCCAAACCTGACTGCTCATTGGAAACACCTGGGAAGCTTCCCGGTTGACCAGAAATCTGCTTGAAGAAATCTGTATTTTTCAAAGCTGCAAGGTCTTTCTGATGGTTAGCCAGGTTTGAGAACCCATTGTGCCATGCCATGCTGCCTCCCCAAATCAAGGCCTTCTGATATCACCCTTGTCCCATGCCATTCCTCCAGTCTCAAGGTTCCTAGCCTATTTGTCTTTTGTTTTAGGGTCTTCTTGTGTTTGTTTCATATATAATGTCCAGGATTTTTTAAATGGTACCTAACGGGAAGAATAAGGAGCCCTGGTGGTGCAACAGTTAAGTGCTTGGCTGCTAACCAAAAGATTGGCGGTTTGAACCCACCCAGCAACTACACGGAAGAAAGACCTAGCAATCTCCTCCCATAAAGATTACAGACTAGGAAACCCTATGGGGAAGTTCTGCTTTGCAACATAGGGTCACTATGAGTCAAAATGGACTCAACAGCACCTAACAACAATGGGAAGAATAGAGAGAAGTGTGTCTATTCCATCCTTACAGATGTAGAGATCTTATAAAATATTTTGAACTCGATGATACTGAGAAAACAACTTATCAGAATTTGTGGAATGCAGCTAAAGCTGCATTACTCTTAGAGAGAAATATATAACTCTAAAAAACTTAGAAAAGAAAAATGATTTATAACTGGTGATCTAAACTCCACTTCAGAAAGCTAGAAAAAATAAGAGCAAATTAAGCCCAAAGTAAGTAAAAAGAAGGAAATAATAAGGATAAGAGCACAATAAATGAGCTGGAGACAGAATAATAGAGAAATTCAATGAAATCAACGGCTTGCTCTTTGAAAAGATTAAAAAAATTAAGAAACCTCAAGCTAGACTTACCAAGAAAAAAGAGAGAGGACGTACGTTACCAATGCAGTCAGATCTCATATAACACTTGTTTTGAAAATGCAATTTTTTTTCTAATGCAATTGATATGCTAGGGAACAATTTGAGCATAATACAATGTCATGTTTGCTTTGGCATGATTTTGTCCACAGGAAACACTAGGTGAATGCAGAAAACTGCATGCGCAGAACTGAGTGGCACAGGAATACACAGAGTGCACACATGTGCATATCTCAGACATCTGTAGTGACCTCACATCACCATGTGTGCGATGAGCCACACCTATCCACATCTGGTGTTAGAAATTTCTTCCATCTGATTTCAGAAAACCTTCCTTCTACCTTCACGATAACTCACAAGCTGCAACCCTTCTGATGCCCATTTCCACAAACAAGCTTCAAGTCTTTTTTCCAAGATAAAGTTCCATATTTTTTTTGCCATTTTTACCACTTTTTTCCTTTTTTTTTTATTGTTGTAGTTTAAGTGAAAGTTTAAAATTCAAGTTAGTCTGTCATACAAAAATCTATATATACATTGTTATGTGACCCTAGTTTCTCTCCCTATACTGTGACAGCACACTCCTCCTTTCCACCCTGGATTTCCTGTGTCCATTCAACCAGCTCCTGACCCTCTCTACCTTCTCATCTTGCCTCTGGACAGGAGCTGCCCATTTAGTCTCATATATCTAGTTGAGCTAAGAAGCACATTCTTCCCAAGTATCATTTTATTTCACATAGTCCAGTCTAATCTTTGTCTGAAGAGTTGGCCTTGGAAATGCTTTTAGTTTGGGGCTAACAGAGAGTCTGGGGGTTGTGTCTTCCGGTGTCCCTCCAGTCTCAGTCAAACCATTAAGTCTGGTCTTTTTACTAGAATTTTAGTTCTGCATCCTACTTTTCTCCTGCTCCATCAGGGACTGTCTGTTGTATTCCCTGTCAGGGCGGTCGTTTGTGGTAGCCAGGCACCATCTAGTTCTTCTGGTCTCACACTGATGAAGTCTCTGGTTTATGTGTCCCATTCTGTCTCTTGGGCTAATACTTTCCTTGTGTCTTTGGTGTTCTTCATTCTCCTTTGCTCCAGGTGGGTTGGGACCAACTGATGCATCTTAGATGGCTGCTCGCTAGCTTTTAAGACCCCAGACACCACTCACCAAAGTGGGATGCAGGACATTTTCTTAATAAACTTTGTTATGTCGATTGACCTGGTCCCTAGACCCCTAGGGACCTCTGCCCCTGCTACTCTGTCCCTGGAAGTGTTTGGTTGTATTCAGGAAACTTCTTAGCTTTGGTTTAGTCTGGTTGTGCTGACTTCCCCTGTACTGTGTTTTGTCCTTCCCTTCACCTAATATAATTCTTGTCTACTCTCTAGTTAGTGAATACCCCTTTCCCTCTCTCCCCACCCTCGTAACCATCAAAGAATGTTTTCTCCTGTGTTTAAACGTTTTCTTGAGTTCTTATAATAGTAGTCTTATACTATATTTGTCCTTTCATGACTGACTAAATTCACTCAGCATAATGTCTTCCAGATTCCTCCATGTTATGTTTCATGGCATCATCGTTGTTCTTTATCATTGCATAATATTCCCTTGTGTGAATATACCATAATTTGTTTATCCATTTGCCCATTGATGAGCATCTAGGTTGTTTCCATCTTTTTGCTATTGTGAACAGTGCTGCAGTGAACATGGGTGTGCATATATCTATTCGTGTGATGGCTCTTATTTCTCTAGGATATATTCCAAGGAGCGGGATAGCTGGATCATATGGTACTTCTATTTCTAGCTTATTAAGGAAGTGCCAAATTGATATCCAAAGTGGTTGTACCATTTTATATTCCCATCAACAGTGTATAAGTGTTCCAGTCTCTCCACAACCTCTCCAACATTTATTATTTTGTGTTTTTTTGATTAATGCTAGCTTTGTTTGGGTGAGATGGTATCTCATTGTAGTGTTGATTTGCATTTCTCTAATGGCTAATGATTGTGAGCATTTCTTCATGTATCTGTTAGCCACCTGAATGTCTTCTTTGGTGAAGTACCTGTTCATATCCTTTGCCCAATTTTTAATTGGGTTGTCTTTTTGTTGTTGAGGTTTTGCAGTATCTTGTAGTTTTTATAGATGCTGATCGGATTTGTCATAGCCAAAACTTTTGTCCCAGTCTGTAGGTTGTCTTTTGACTCTTTTGATGTAGTCTTTTGATGAACATAAGTGTTTGATTTTTAGGAGCTCCCAGTTATCTAGTTTCTCTTCTGGTGTTTGTGCATTGTTACTTGTGGTTTGTATTCTGTTTATAAAGTACCATATTTTTTGTACTATGTATGTATTTCTTAAGGAGCCCTGGTAATATAGTGTTTAAGTGCTCAGCTGCTAATCAAAAAGTCAGCAGTTTAAACCGACCAGCCACTCTTCAGGAGAAAGATGTGGCAATCTGCTTCATAAAGATTACAGCATTGGAAACTCTATGGGGCAGTTCTACACTATCCTATAGGGTCACTGAGAAGAATCGATTTGATGGCAGCAGGTTTTGGTTTGGTTTTTATGTATTTCTTAGCCATTGCACATGTGTAAAACTGTGTTACTGTGTTTAATAGTTGCCTATCTTTTCTTATTTAATGTGTCACTGGCAAATTTTTTAGTGTTGAAACCCAAACCTCATTTTTCCCATAAACCTTGTGCCTTTTATTGTGTAAGTCTGCATAGTACAGTGATTTTTAGGAATGTATATGTGGCATTATAGCAGAATTGACTGTACTAGGTAATCAAATTTAGTACCACAAGGAATCCCTGGGTGGTGACTTCGGTTAAGCAATTGACTACTAGCCAAAAGCTTGGTGGTTCCAACCCACGCAGAGGCACCTTGGAAAGCAGGCCTGATGATCTGCTTCCAAAAGGCCTACGGAGCAGTTCTACTCTATACACATGGGGTTGCCATGAATTGGAATCGACTTGATGGCAATTATCAACAACAACATTAGTAGTACAATGGTCTCACTAGCTGGCGCAAATGGTTAAGTGCTAGACTACTAGCTGAAAAGTTGGTGGTTCTAACTCACCCAGAGGTGCCTCAGAAGACAGACCTGACAATCTGCTTCTGAAAGGTCACAGCCTTGAAAACCTATTGAGCAGTTCTACCCAACAATAACTAACAACAATACCAATAGTCGCAGGTTCTGACGCTATGTGCCTCCTGATGTGATGCAATATGCATTATATAACATCAGCTATGAAGCGTTATTACTAAAAATCTTTACCTTGAATATAATCAAGGCTTTAGATCTAACCTCCAGTTTAAAAAAAAAAACAAAAAACAACAAATTAAAAAAACAGGAGAGAGGTTAAATGATACCACAAGGAAGAACGTAGATAAATGCAATTGGCTTGGTCTGATTGAATTCTA
>NW_004443961.1:17058244-17063833 GCF_000243295.1 Trichechus manatus latirostris
GGACAGCTTGCTAATAATGCAAATAAAGTGCATGGCACTCTTGAAGGGGTGGAACCATGCAAATAAAGTGTATGGAAACCTAATAAGGGGATTGGTCAGTTTTTCCATCCCTCTATGCTTAAAAAGAGAGCAAATCCCAGAGCACAGGGGGGACTTCACTACCATCAAGAAAGAAGATTTGGGAGTGGAGCATGTCCTTTGGACCCAGGGTCCCTGCCCTGAGAACAGGGAAGGATTACCCAATAAGCAAAGTACACATGGGCTTACTTGTGTTTACTTACTAATCTGTAGTGCACAATTTCACCTATTATTATATGGAAATTGTGCACTACAGATTAGTAAGTAAATACAATAAGCCTATGTGTACCTTGATTACTGTAAGCCCATGCATACCTTGCTTACTGGCTAATGAACCCCTGGCTGAGAACTGTCTAGACCCAAGAAACAGAGAGAGAGCTGTAACGAGACGGCAAGAAGCAGTGGCAAAGAAACTGCAGTAGCAGAACCAGGAGACCAACACCAGAAGGCAACGGTGGGCTTTGTGGCCCACAGAGCAAAGTAGTTACAAGGGGTGTGCCAACTCATGAGCAAGAAAGCTGAGAGCCTTTGGGAAAGAGGCTTCCTAGTGGAGTGGGGAGCCTCTGGGCATTTATTGGAGGAGGTAAAGAGCTTTGTAACTCATTGACAACTTGGAGCTGCTGGATCTGAGCCAGGCCTGCAGAAAATAGAAACCTGAGTATACCAGACTGTAGGAAGACAACTCTTGTGCACGCTATTGCAGCAATCGCAATAAATAATAAATAAATCTCAGAGATGAAGGGTATGGGGCATGAGGATCCAGTAGAAGAGATAGGGCAGTTAGGAGTAATTATAAGAGTTTAATTTTTTTTCTTTTTTCTCCTTTAATTTTTCACTGGGAGAGGTGATTAACTGTTGTGCATCCAGAAATAGTTTAAGCTAAACATAGCATAGCTGGCAAGGGTTGTTTATAAAATAGGGCTCGGGTGTGGGAATGCTGCCTCCTAGCTCTAATCTTTCCTCTGGGTAAAGCAATGTAGATGCTATGAGCTCAAACCAAGGTCAACCTTCAGAATTGAATGCAAGATCTCTTTACTTCAGAGGGAAAAGACAGTTCTCATGGATATGCAGCCTGTCTAAAGTTAGGGGTGGTTTTTCTTTAATAGTTTTTTTTTTTTTTTTTAGAAGTAGAAGAGACCATGATTAAGAAAATTTAGTTCAGACTCCTAACTGTGTGCAGAGGACTATAGAAGTGATTTACCCAAGCTCGCACAGCTAGTTGGTGGTAGAGGCAACACTTGAAGTTTAGTGCTCTTCCCACTATAGCATGCTGATTCTCTCAATTTATGATTTTTTCCCAACTATATTATGATTAAGTATGAACACAAATGTTAGCTGCTGTTGAGTTGATTCTGACTCATGGAGACCCGATAAATAACAGAATGAAATGTTGCCCAGTCCTGCACCATCTTCATGATTGTTGGCAAGCTTGAGTCCAGTTGGATTGTGATCTATAAGGTTTTCATTGGCTAATTTTCAGAAGTAGATTGCCAGGCCTTTCTTCCTAGTCTATACTTGTCTGGAAGCTCTGCTTAAATCTGTCCACTATGTGTGACCCTGTTGGTATTTGAGATACCAGTGACATAGCTTCCAGCATCATAGGAACATGCAAGCTACAAAAACTGATAGATGGGTGGTGGATTAACACGAATAGAATATGATTAAATCTCAGAGAGATTGTTCATTGGCCTATTTTAAACCTTGTGAAACTTTCATTAGGTTCTTCGGAATGGGGAGAAGAGGACTGTAGCTGGAGATGGAACACAACCAGCGAGATAATCAGAGGCTCTAGTTAGAAGCAGGATTGGCTTTCTGTCCTTTACATAGTGTAATCATAGGGCATGCTGCCGAGATAATTCCAGGTGTGTCATCTGAAGAGCTATTATCCTGGACATTTAATAAGTGTGGGTGGAGAATGATATTTCCCGGTTATATACTTTATGTACTTAGGCTAGGAACCATGATTATTGTTGTTAGGTGACGTAGTGTCGGTTCCGACTTATAGTAAACCTATGTACAACAGAACAAAACACGGCCCAGTCCTGCACCATCTCCACAATCATTGCTATGTTTGAGCCCATTGTTGAAGCCACTGTGTCAGTCCATCTCGTTGAGGGTCCCCCTATCCTTCGCTGACTCTCTACTTTACCAAGCATGATGTCCTTCTCCAGGGACTGGTCCCTCCTGATAACATGTCCAAAGTATGTGAGACGAAGTCTTGCCGTCCTCACTTTTAAGGTACACTCTGGCCGCACCTCTTCCAAGACAGATTTGTTCATTCTTCTGGAAGTCCATGGTATATTCAATATTCTTCACAAACACCATAATTCAAAGGTATCAGTTCTTCTTCAGTCATCCTTATTCATTGCCCAGCTTTTGCATGCACAGTAGGCAATTGAAAATACCATGGATTGGGTCAGGCACACGTTAGTCCTCAAAGTGACATCTTTGTTTTTTAACACTTGAAAGAGGTCTTTTGCAGCAGATTTGCCCAATGCAATATGTTGTTTTGATTTTCTGAGTGCTACTTCCATGAGCGTTGACCACGGATCCAGTAAAATGAAACATCTGACAACCTCAGTACTCCCTCCACTTACCATGATGCTGCCCATTGGTCCAGCTATGAGGACCCATTTCCTGTATGTTGAGGTGCAATCCATACTGAAGACTGCAGTCTCTGATCATCAGTAAGTGTTCCAAGTCCTGATCGCCTTCAGCAAGCAAGACTGTCATCTGCATATTGCAGGTTGTTAATGAGTCTTCCTCCAATCCTGATGCTGGATCATGTAGTCCAGCTTCTCAGATTATTTGCTCAGCATACAGACTGAACAAGCATGGTGGAAAGATACAACCCTGATGCCCATCCCTCCTGATTTCAAACCACACAATATCCCCCTGTTCCACTCAAACGACCACCTCCTGGTCTATGCACAGGTTCCTCATGAGCACAACCAAGTGTTCTGGAATTCCCATTCTTCCAATGTTGTTCATAATCTGCCGTGATCCACACAGTCAAATGCCTTTGCATAGTCAGTAAGACACCGGTAAACATCTTTCTGGTATTCTCTGCCCTCAGCCAAGATCCAGCTAACATCAGCAATGATATCCCCTGCTCCAAGTCCTCCTCTGAATTTAGCCTGAATTCCTGGCAGTTCCCTGTCACAGCACTGCTGCAAATGCTCTTGAATTATCTTCAGCAGAATTTCACTTGTATGTGATACCAATGACATTGTTCCGTAATTTCCACATTTTGTCGGATCACCCTTCTCCAGAATTGGCACAAACATGGATCTCTTCCAGTCGGTTGGCCATGTAGCTGTCCTCCAAATTTCTTGGCATAGACTAGTGAGCACTTCCAGTGTCGCATCCCTTTGTTGAAGCACCTCAATTGGTATTCCATCAATTCCTGAAGCCTCGTTTTTCACCAATGCCTTCAGTACAGCTTGGACTTCCTCCATTACCAGCAGTTCTTGATCATATGCCACCTCTCGAAATGGCTGAATGTCAACCAAATCCTCTTGGTACAGTGTCTCTGTGCATTCTTTCCATCTTCTCTTGAAGCCTCCTGCGTCACTCAATATCCTGCCTACAGAATCCTTCAATATTGCAAGTCAAGGCTTGAATTTTCTCTTCAGTTCTTTTAGCTTGAGTAGTGCCAAGCGTGTTCTTCCCTTTTGGTTTTCTATCTCCAGCTCTTTGCACATTTCATTATAATACTTTACTTTGTCTTCTTGAGCCGCCCTTTGAAATTGTTCAGCTCTTTTACTTCATCATTTCTTCCATTCCCCCTACCTACTCTATGTTCGAGGGCAAGTTTCAGAGTCTCTTCTGACATCTATTATGGTCCTTTCTTTCCTGTCTTTTCAATAATGTTTCACTTTTTTCATATCTGATGTCCTTGATCTCATCCCACAACTCGTCTGGTCTTCAGCCATCTGTGTTAGGCCAGGAACCATTATGAAACAGGAAATGTGGCTGGGGCAAATCACCACTCTGTACACCACACTGGGTGTGCATCAGGGAAATTTCTTCCCGGCTCCAGCCTCACTCTGGTCCATCCTGCATACTGATTCCATGCAACATTTTTTTTTGTAGAAACCCTTTAGAAAATGTTATTTATATATTTGTATTTATTCATTTAACTTTTAAAAAAATCTTTTGTTTTGAAATAATTTCAAATTTACATATGTCCTTCACTCAGTTTCCCAACATGTTAACATTTTACCAATTTGCTTTATCATTCTCTTTCTCTATGTAATTTACAAATAGATTTATCTCCTTTAACAGAGTCGCTATGAGTTGGAATAGACTCAATGGCAATGGGTTTAGTTTTTTTTTTTTTTCTGTTAATATGGTGACTTACCAGTTTAATGTTCATATGCTAAACCAATCTTGCATTCATGGAATAAATTACACTTGGCCATGATGATTTAATGTTTTTATATATAGCTGGATTTGATTTCCTAATATTTCATTAGGAATTTTTTGCATTCATATATTTGAGGTACATTGATTTGTCATTTTCTTTCTTGTAATGCTCTTGTCTGTTTTGGGAATTACAGATAAGCTGGCTTCATAGAAAGAACTGGAGTGCATTTTCTCTTATTCTATTTTCTGAAAGGGTTTGTATTATATTGATATTATTTCTTCCTTAAATTATTGATAGAATTCACCAGTGAAGCCATCTGAGCCTAGAATTTATAAGTTAAATTTCTTTAACATATTAGGGCTATTTAGATTTTATTTTTCTTTTTATAGCAGTTTTGGTAATTAGTGTCTTTCAAGGATTTTTTTTTCATTTCATCTAAGTTGTCAAATTTATTGGCATAGTTCATGACATTCCTTTACCATCCTTTTAATGTCTGAAGAATCTATTGAGATGTCCCTTCTTTTATTCCTGAAATGGGTAATTTATGTTTTCCTCCTTTTCTGTTAGTGATTTCTCTAGCTAGAGCTTTATTAATTGTACTGAATTTTTCAAAGAACCAAGTTTTGTTTTCCTTTATTTTTAGTTGCTGTATTTTCTATTTCATTGGTTTTCTCTCCTATCTTTATTGTTACTCTCCTATTTATTTTTTATTTAATAGTTTAATTTGCCACTCTTTTCTAATTTCCAAAGGTAGAAGTATCAATTACTGATTTTAAATCTTTCTTCTTTTCTAATAAAAGCATTTAGAACTATACTTTATCCTTAAGCAACATTTTATCTGTTTTCTACAACTTTTGATATGATGTGTTTTCATTATCACCCAGTTCAAAATATTTCTACTTTCTTTTATTTCTTCTTTTTTTAAAGATATTTCATTTAATTTTCAAATATTTTTGGAGAGAGTTTTCAGACATTGTTTTGTCATTAAATTCTAATTTAACTTCATTTTAATCAGACAATATTCTCTACGTGATTTTATCCCTTTGAAATTTATTAGAATTTGTTTTGTGTGCCACCATATAAATTCTGTCTTGATGAATGCCCCATAAACATTTAAAAATAATATGTATTATGCAGTTGTT
>NW_004443961.1:17064854-17066391 GCF_000243295.1 Trichechus manatus latirostris
TCACTTTCCTCCCATATAAAATAAGGAGAATGAGAGTTGCAAAGATTAAATCAGACAATGCATGTAAAGTTCCTACCACACACAGGTGGCACCTTGTATGTACCCTTATCCCCCTTTTAAACCTCTTTCTGTTAACTTTCCCCTATTTTCATGTCTCAGTTGCCAGCTCACTGACACATCTCATACCACAGAAGGTATCCACAGGATCTCAGCTCCAGCCCAAGTTTTCCAATTTCAGCATTGTCCCAGCTGTGTGGCAATGCAAGGCTACAGTGTATTCTTGTACTGTAAACAGCAGTGCACCATACCCAAGCTGTCGAAACAGGAAGAACTGATTGTTATGTAAGAAGCAGGGTTTGAGGTGGAAAAAGAATGCTTCCTACAGGCCTGGACTTAGCTCTGGATGTAGCCTTGCTAAGGTAATGTGGGAGAAATAGGCTGGATCTGGGCGGAGGGAGAGGACTGTAGTAGACAATGAATTTGAGACTGTGACAGGTACAGGGACTGAGAGAGGGAGAGGGACTGGAATCAGGAAGGGAGCATGGAGCTGCATTGCCTTCCTCTTGACAGGCCCTTTAGTTCATGCTTGTGCCTCACATGGAGACAGAGCACACCTGTCCCCTATGCACAGCACACAGGCAGAGCAGGCTGTCAGCTGATGGCCACCTTTCCTGTAACCACTCAGGCCACCTGGCCATTGACACATCCTCCATGCTGGGAGAACCCAGGAAGGCAACTTGCAGACTAATTGGAAGCATATTTCACCTAAAAGCAGTTGCTCAAGTTGACTCACACTCATGGTGACCCCAAGTGTGTCAGAATGGAGCTGTGCTTTATAGACTTTTCAGTGGCTGATTTTTCAGTAGATCACCAGGCCTTTCTTCTGAGGCACCTCTGGGTGGACTTGAACCACCAACCTTTCAGTTTGCATCTGAGCACATTAACCATTTGCACCACCCAAGGACTCCAGAGCCTTTTTACTTTGTCCCCAAATACTTGTTTTCTGTCCTGCTCCTCCTAATTGTCCAGTCTCTTGTAATCAGCTCTGCTTCTGACATTAGTGCTTATTGACTGAATTTGGTTTCCATGGCTTGGCTCTAATCTAAGGAGGTTTAAAGTCGTCACTCCCTTTTGCTCCTGGTGGTGACCCCATTCTAGCTCTAGCACCCACCCTTAAACGGGGATCCACCATCCGCCTGGCCACTGAACTAAGTCTTCCTCTTGGACTTGCCCGACGATGTCTCATTTGGCCTTCCATGATTCAAGAGTGGTCTCGTCTCAAGGTCTCATTTCTCTAAAGACACTCCCTTCAGCATCTACATTGCCACCACTGCACTAGCAATTACATTAGCAGCTACTGTTTATTGTCCATGTGCCATTTATTATTTATAGCTCTTAGAAAAGATGAGATTCTCTTATTTAATTAGTATCAATTATTCAATCAGATTAGTTATCTGTTAAACTGAGAGAATGGAAGGAGGAGCCATAAATCAGGATGTGGATGAGAGGTAGGAAAGAAATTTCCAGAAAAGGCTAA
>NW_004443961.1:17066491-17067591 GCF_000243295.1 Trichechus manatus latirostris
CTTCAGCATCTACATTGCCACCACTGCACTAGCAATTACATTAGCAGCTACTGTTTATTGTCCATGTGCCATTTATTATTTATAGCTCTTAGAAAAGATGAGATTCTCTTATTTAATTAGTATCAATTATTCAATCAGATTAGTTATCTGTTAAACTGAGAGAATGGAAGGAGGAGCCATAAATCAGGATGTGGATGAGAGGTAGGAAAGAAATTTCCAGAAAAGGCTAAAGATTCATGTCATTTAGGGAAGACAGGATTATTAGGTAAGATAGCTTGCTAGAAAGACACCAAAACTAAGTTTCTGGTACTTAGTATTTTGCTTAGGGAAGACAAGATTGAGGGCTGGGGAAAAGCTTTTATCACTTTATATTTGTTAATATATAAAAAGTTCTAGCTAAGAGGCTAGGGTTTCTAAATTCTTAGTTGCCTGAAATAGTTTGTCTTAAAATCACTTTGTGTATCCCAAATTAATAATCTAAGCTTCTGCCTTAAGAAACTAGGGTGGAGGTAGGGAAAGAGTGAACTAAAGCGAAAGCAAGCAGAAAAAACGAAACGAAAAAGACTGGAGCAAAAACCAATGAAATTTAAAACAGAAAAACAATTGAGAAAAATCAATGAAAACAAAAATTGATTATCTGAAAAGATCAGCAAAATGGATACTTTTTATCTAGGCCAATGGATCTCAACCAGAGATGATTTTGCTTCCCAGTGGACATTTTATGAGATGTAAATCATGCTCAGCAAAGCTCATTAAAATATCACAGTGGCGTGTGTGTGTGTGCGCGCGCGCGCGCACGCATGTGTGTACATGAATGATCATCAGAACGTCTGAGGGCTTGGACTGTCATCCTGGCCTGCTCTCTAGTTATTTAGCTATATATCTGGTAAAATTACGTCATCTTTCCAAGTCTCAGTTTCCTCATCTATAAACTGAAGGGGTAGGACTACTTGATTTTCAAGGTATCTTTCAGTTCTTCTAACATTCCATACATCTGAGTCCTTTCATGTGAGTTGGGCCAGGAAACTAAGGATCAGACACAAGCCTTCAGAGAAAGCTGTGACTCTCTCCTTTTGAGTAGGAGATTATTAGGAGGGGAG